>NC_139709.1:36286227-36328727 GCF_964188405.1 Protomyctophum parallelum | reverse complement strand
AACCCCGCCTCCTAGCCACACCCTGGACACCGTCAAGGTAGGGTGAGTCAACACTAAACCCGCCTCCTAGCCACACCCTGGACACTGTCAAGATAGGGTGAGTCAACACTAAACCCGCCTCCTAGCCACACCCTGGACACTGTCAAGATAGGGTGAGTCAACACTAAACCCCGCCTCCTAGCCACACCCTGGACACTGTCAAGATAGGGTGAGTCAACACTAAACCCGCCTCCTAGCCACACCCTGGACACTGTCAAGATAGGGTGAGTCAACACTAAACCCCGCCTCCTAGCCACACCCTGGACACTGTCAAGATAGGGTGAGTCAACACTAAACCCCACCCCTAACCCCGCCTCCTAGCCACACCCTGGACACCGTCAAGGTAGGGTGAGTCAACACTAAACCCCACCCCTACCCCGCCTCCTAGCCACACCCCGGACACTGTCAAGACAGGGTGAGTTAACTAAACCCTAACTAGGAGACGGTGACCGACTAGTCACTACCCAGCTTTCCTAAGTACGTTTATTCCTCTCAGTGCAAAGAATAACACAACATATGACATTTTACACAGGAGAGGCGATAGCTCTCCACTGTCCGGACAGAGGCTATCCCCTGAGTGTTTTTGGAGATGACTGATTTATCCTGATCAAGTCCATGCACAACAGGTGCACAGCCACAAGTCCAGTTCTAGTTTGACTCAGATCAGGTGTGACTGCTTAAATCATTCATCCTCCATCTCACAGACTTTTCAGGGAAAGATCATCCCCGGTGGCCATTGGTGTCATGAATTATGTATGACCTTTAGCATATTGATATCCATGATACGATGACCATCAACTACTTTATCAGAGACTGACATCTGTGCACAATGATCCGAGATGCATGGTCTGTTCTTATCCTTGTTTCCATATCTTTTGGTCACGTCATGTGTCCAATACTGTATATATTTATCTATGTGTATTAAACTTCCGAATGTGTTGTTTGATACTGGTGTTACAGTATCATGTTCTCCACGCACGCAACTCAACCGTAACATCACTCACCACCACCTCTTGTTAGATTGAGACTCCTAAGGGACCACTCGGGTGGTCAACCCAAGCCACAACAATCATATCAGCAAATAAGTTTACATTCACCGAATATACCGTATGAAGATGTATTTGTTTCCCTAAGGTGAAATGATTACAACAAAAACAAAATGCATAAATATGCTCCTCTCCTCATCTCCATTCTAACAGTATTCCTCATGTATGTTTCAGACAACACATCCTAACAGTATTTCTCATGTATGTTTCAGACAACACATCCTAACAGTATTTCTCATGTATGTTTCAGACAACACATTCTAACAGTATTTCTCATGTATGTTTCAGACAACACATTCTAACAGTATTTCTCATGTATGTTTCAGACAACACATTCTAACAGTATTTCTCATGTATGTTTCAGACAACACGGCACCAAGCGCATCCAGAGCATGCTGCTCAGCTCTCTCATAATGGTGAGTCTGTTCTTATCTCTGTTTCCATTAGTGCTGTCTGCAGTCTGCCTCCGGCCTGCAGATTGCACCGTGTGATTGTGTCAGACTGGAGCAGCCGTGCGAAGATGGATGGATTAGGTTCAGTGACTGAGTTGATGATGCACAGATGTTAAGCTAGATATACTGCCCACCTCCCCCTCCCTCTCCTCTCTCTCTCTCTCTCTCTCTCTGACAGATTGTCACAAGAATGCACAGGTGGCAAAACCAACCGGTGTGACAGAAATAATGCATGCACGTGTACACACACACACACACACACATACACACACGTGCGCGCACACAGTACCCCGTAGCATCTGCGTGCAATGTGATTGACACTCCAGACGGAGTTCATTATTCAGTCAATCTCTCGTCTGACAAACTACACATTTCAGAGAGCATCTGTAGAGTCCAGGATAACTTCCTCTAAAGCAGGATTTGTACTTGGTTTCCGGCCGATGTTATACACTGTATATAGATGTTATACACTGCATATAGATGTTATACACTGCATATAGCCCATCTTTTCATTCTCACATCACAAAGATTGTGATATTGTAGAATGTAGATCAACTATGCCTGGTGCCAAGGCATAACCTTGTTGTTGTTGGACAGAAACCTCTCATCTCCACATTTGAACTTTTGTGGGGGTTTTTCACCCCTAAATCAACGCCCCACTTGATCATACTAGCGTCACATAAAAGCATCAAATGTAGCAAAAAATCAGCTACTTTTGCTATTACAGTGTTGGACATTCTATTTTGGTTTCCACTCAACAGGTCTTAAGTTAAGTCATAAGACCTGGTACTTAAATTAATTAAGTACACGCAAAATAGGGCCCTATGACTAAAACTAAATCAAAAAATTATGTCAACACTGCTGCAAAGACCATAGGTTTGGAATGAGAATAACCCAAACATCATGAGTCTACATATTGTGCTAATTGTTTTGGAAACACAGTGCGGGGGGGGGGGGGGGACTCCTTTCACACCATTCGTGAAGCAGTGTGAAACCGAATGAAATGAGTGTGATAATATTGTCGCACTGTTTTAATTTGTGATTACAAGTGTGAGTGTAACGGCATGTTAAATGTCGTGAAATGTTTTCTCTCTTTACTCCGTGCACGCAAGTAAAAGTTCAAGACGTACATCAGATGTTTTGGGGAGAGAGCAAAAAACAAAACAAAAAACAACAACGTACTTGATTCAATGTCCTCTCTGTGTCCCGTTGACCGTCCCTTCAGGTGACGTCAGGCTTCAAGTCTAAGACCATGGCTGGATCGCTGCCCTCTCTCTTCCTGGACCCGCTGTTCTCAATCTCTCTCATGGAGGACAGTGAACTGAGACAGTTGGTCCTCGAGATCCTGCTCAACATCATCGACCGCCACGACAACCGCGCCAAGCTGCGCGGCATCAGGTACCATAACGTTATGTCGCAGACTAAACGCTTTCATATATGGCTTCATAGACTTGTTTCATCCATCAGAGTTGGATTCCATGTGTATTTTCAGACATAGCCTTTGGCTCTGTACTTGGTCTGTTGCTGTTGGGCATTGACGGAAATGAAAGCCTGGGTACCGAGGCTAGTTGGGCTGAAACTTCTTTTCATCATATTTTAACTTTTAGTGGGCAGTGTTGGGAAAGTTCTTTTTTTTTAGGAACTAGTTCAGTTCACAGTTCAAAATTTTAAAAATGAACTAGTTCCGTTCATAGTTCATCATCCAAAATTTTGAACTAAAGTTCATCGTTTGAAAAATGAACTATTATAGTTCTTTTTCGTTCTTTTTTTGCTTACAAAAATTGCTCTTTTGCAATGTGAAATGCCACCGAATGGGCACATACTTTTATTGTGAAGGCAAAAGTTTCTGAATGTTCTCAGAGCCTGCATCTCCGCATGCTGGGGGTGGCTGATCTACAAGCTCACAACGTGTCCGGACGCGACACGTTGTGAGCTTGTATATCAGCTATTTTCAGCACGGAACACATTGTACGGCGAAGAATAAATCAGGCATCACTGCGATTCATTCACTGTGGAAGAGAGATGTCTTTTGTTGGCCGTTCGTGGCGATATTATGGACACGTACCTTCTCGACGCGATAATAACCAACTAAGCTATTGGAAGCTATTTTTCGTGGCACATTATGTTTAATCAAACAACAAGTTCCCTCAGTGTTTGTTAGGAGTTGGGACAGTGTCTGCTGCTGTGTGTCAGCGTGCATGTTCATCATGCAGTAGCTACATGCGCGCTCCAGTGACAGCTGAGAAAGATTAGTTAATTTGTGTCGGATAGGGACTTATTGGTGGGTTTTCAGCTAAATATTAAGGCCTGTTTAGGGTGTGTTTTAGTGCCGGGGATTTCGCCTGGAAGCAGCGCCGGCCTTATTGAAAATGTTGCCCCAGGCATAATATTTCCAGATGCCCCCCCTCCCGTGACCAATGTAGAGTAATTTATATCACAAAGGCTATAATACATGACTGATTTATTATTGTTTCACACTGGACGATTAGCTCCCTCCTGTGGCCATAAAAATGACCACAGGAGCAGCCTGCTCAACTGTTTAGGAGCGCTCCGTGCCTGCTTGAAAAAAAAGCGAATGTTTCTGCGATTGGGCTGACTGCTCTGCTGCCCCTCACGCTCCTGTTGCCCCAGGCATTTGCCTGATCTGCCTGATCTGAAGGCCGGCCCTGCCTGGAAGACTCTATTGAAACACTCACTCTTGAACGAAAGTTGAACGTGAAAAAGTGACGTTCACACACGCCAGAAATGAACGCGTTCACAATGACGTTCATCAAACAGAAATACAGTACGTTCAGTTCACGTTCACCCTAAATGTGAACGAGTTCGTGAACGATCGTTCTTTGAACGCGTTCGGGTACAACACTGTTAGTGGGTTTCTTTTTCGTAATTTAATGCCCTATCACACTACTACAGCGTCAAGAAAAAGTTGCAACATAGTAGATCTACAAGCTCACAACATGCCATACCTCAGTTAACTTGTAGATCTGCAGTTTTGGACACATGAGGTTTCCACTCGACGGCAACAAAATGCACCTGCATAAAATTAATTTAAAATCATTCACTGTTTCTTTTGTGATGCCTAATGTCTGGCCAGATCCATCCCAGAATTCAATGCATGTGATTTGCATTTTAATGACTCCCTTTTGTCTGAGCTGGAAGCAGACAGAGCTGTGATGTAACAGCCCACTTCCTGGGTTTCGGTTTTTTTAATCATACATCATCACATTGAATTTGTAATGCAATCTCAAATCGTATTCACATATGAAAAAACATATAAACATATATATTTTATAATTAAATATAATTAAATGCAAGACATAGAAAAACAAGAATGACACGCGTATCATTAACTGCCAGGTGAAACAAGCGCTATCCGTTGAGCATCTGATCTGCCCCCCATTTTTTCTATGTTTTTTTATGTTTTGTCATGAACGTGTATGTTTCTCTGTCACAACCTCTCGGTTGTTGGTTTCGTTTGTTTCTGACGTTCTTTTGTTGGTTCAATCACTGTGTTTTGCTATGCCTTGGCTACAAGCACACTTGGTGCTGTGCTGCGAGCTTGTACATGTGCTATTTCTTTAATTATTAGAAGAATATCGAAAATGTTTTTTTCTTTTTTTAAACATAAATCTTAAATATTTTTTCTTCACAAAATGAGTTAGTTCCATAGATCCAAGCCAGAGAGCAAATAATTGCTCTAAAAATGCATGAGGCCCACCCATCTGACCACTCAACACGGCAGCCTTTGTGGTCCAGATTGAGAACCACTGTCTTTAACTGTGTGTTAATGTAACATTGCGTTTGGTTGCAGAGTCATTGCCAACGTCGCCGCGCTGAAGATCAAGAGAGAGAAGATCTCCAAGCAGGACGTTGCCTTCATGAAGAAGGTACACCTAACGACACGCAGATTTAGCCATTTCAAACCCACTGTTTCCCAAACAGTTTGGGTGGGGGGCCCATTTGTATGGGTCACACGAGTAAATATTCCTTATTTGTTATTTCAAAAGACTTTCAGAAAGAAATACCCACAATTCAAAAAAAAGTAAAACTAAATAATTTTAATTTCATGAAAAAGAAGAAATTCCCTAAATAGAAAAAAAAAGCACACACGTGTGAACTGAGTTAGTTAGAGTCACAGCACTACCCCTCTCTCTGTTTCTGGCGCCCCCTACTGGTATAAATAAGTCACATACTCGTGCTCACACAGGTAAACGGACATTGCTGGTTGTAGGAGTGGTTGCACCACTCAAAAATATATATAGGTTTCAAGACATATTGATAGCAGATCTACAAACTCACGATGCACCGCATTGCGATGTGTTTTAGATCCGCTGTAGTGTGTGTCCTGGGAGACTCTTTTGGGTCTCCCAGGACTGCCAGGGAGACCTCCCAGGGCTGCATTAGACACAGTGCAACAGGTATGGAAATAGGACTTCTGCAAGAAACCCTAAATCCACCTCACCTCAAATGTATGCCTCTGCACCTCCCCTGTCCTCCAGCTTGACCCGGAATTGTGCCAATTGTTAATTTGATTTTGGCGGAGCTGAGAGCGATGAGTAAGTGAATAAAGTAAGCCATGTGGCCCCAGCCTATCGCCTGTCTCTGTAGTGTGAGGCAGCTTGATGTACAAGTGCACCCCCTGGACATGACGCTAGCATGTCACAGAGACTCACCCCCCTTGATGCTGAGTGTCATTGGTAAATGACCTGGCCCCAGGGGAACCCAGTGCAATGCAGACATTCTAACCACGAGGCAATGGAGCTGAGTGATGAGCGATGAATGAAACACTTTACAAATGAGATAGTTTCATAACATTTATTTGATAAACAGCTTATGATGTGCGCACAACCTGTTTCCACCAGGACGTCCCCCCCCCCACCGCCTTTACACATGTTGTCGTCGCGCAGCACACCGCGTCCATAAGTGTGTCAGACACATCGGGTAGGATAGACCGCAACAACCCCCTCCCCCACCCTCGCCCGCTCGCTTGCCGCTTAACTCTCGCCTCCTTATCTCATTAGAGGGCCCGGGGAGCAGGTGAACCCGCCAGCGTTCAAGCCTATCTCCCGGTCCTCGGCAGAGCGGATTAATGGAGGTCTAATTGCATTCATTATCGCTGAAAGGACCTCATCAGCATGTGAAATGCCTTCACTTTCTATTAGACATCCGTGAATACGCCAGGAGAAAAGCCACAGACAGACAGACACGTCCGCCCTGTTGCACTTTGCTCGCTTTTTTTCTTCACAGAATTCATAATGAATGGATTTCTTTATAGTCCGCTGGAAGAACGTTTCCTCATAAAATATGTCATGTCTCATATCGTCGATTTCAGGTGGAAAGCTTGTATGTCCAAAACGTTACTTTACCAGGAAATGGAGGAAAATAAAACAGCTACCGTGAGCTTATGGCAGAGGTGTAAACAAATCAATCTGCTAAATTATATATACTAGTCCTTACCCGTTGTGAGATATTTGTACCCCCTTGTGGCCGTGAAGGGTACTGCGCCCGGGTGCGTTTGTAATTGACTAATAAATTAATTAATAATCATTAATGTGTCAAATCGAAAAAAGGGCTTCGTTACGCCCTCCATATGCATATGGTCAATGCCTGGGAGTGATTGGTGCAGGCAGTAAGGAGTTACGGCACTGTTTCTGACAGACAGACAGACAGACAGACAGACACACACACACAGACACTCAGACATTCGGTTAATTATAGTATGATTAGCTGCCATTTAAATGCTTGCAGCTCTTCCTGCAAGTTTTATGTCCAGGACTATTAAAATGTCGGGTTCATTCATGCTGCTGTGAAGTAAATTAGTTTCCACATGTCACCAACATACTGTAAAGTGGTTATGCTTGCATGTTTTCTTTTGCTTTCGCCTTTTTTTCTTTTTTATTGATAGAGGGATATATGAAAGTAGGCTGACAGGAAATGGGGAGAGAGATGGGGGTGATGACAAGCAGTAAGGTCCGTCGGGATCGGGAGTCGAACCAGCGGCACACGCCAGACTGTATTACCAGCCAAGGTGCCCAGACAGCTACGCCAGCTGCCCGGGCCTATGCTTGCATGTTTAATGCCATCTAACCGTGTTATCTCTTCTAATAAGAACCACCCAAAACCTCTACTGTTTGAACCAGCATTTGTGGAATGCCTTTATTTATTTTTGATCCTCCACATCCTGTGGACATATGTACTGTATGCTGAGATTAATTGTACAGTTTGTGTTCTGTAGACTTTTTTAATGCTTCATGCTGTGTTTCCATGTGTTTTTATATCTAAAGGACTCTCTTTGAAAAGTGCTGCATGAATACTTTTACTTACTTAGTTACTCTCTCCTCTCCTCTGCCGTGCAGCATGGACAGCAGATATATCGTCACATCTTCCTGGGTGTTAAGGAGGAGGACAACGTCCACAAGAACTTTGAGCTTCTCTTCACCACGCTGGCGGTCCTGACCATCGAGCTGGCCAACGAGGACGTGGTGGTCGACCTCATCCGGCTCGCCATCGCGCTCCAGGTCTGACCTGGATTCACACTTTGTTGCACAATATCATCTTTATATAGGCGGTGGTTCTTAAACTGTTGGTTGGGATTTATTTGTTTGTTTGTTTGTTTATGTATTTATTTATGGGGGAGGGGGTGTGATTTGCTTCATGCGCAACACTCGACAGTAAACATACAATATAAATCTATATAGGGCAGCGGTAACCCCTCAGGGTTAGAGGAGCGCCCTTGTTGCCGAAAGGTTGCCGGTTCGATTCCCCGGACGGGCTTGAAAAATCTGGGTCGGGAAGTGATTGTCATCACTCACCCAACACCGCTGAAGTGCCCTTGAGCAAGGCACTGAACCCCCAACTGCTCCAGTGGAGCTGCTTAGTGGCCAACAGTATAAGACTGTGGTTGTACTGGTCAGCTCCCAGGTTTTAATGTGTGTGTGTGTCTGTCTGTGTGTCTCTATGTGCAGGGCGTTGCTGAAAATGAGCACTTGTGCTCAGCTACTACCCTGGCAAAATAAATGATAAGAATAAAAAACCAGGGTGTCACATTTCTAAAGAGACAATAAGGCTTTTGAGATTTTTTTAAAGTAGCCTAATCAACTACACTATGAAAACATTTGGTCAAACATTTCTGTTTGACTAGAATGGAACATAGCCTTCATTAGTATCATCGGTAAGACCTGTGAAGGACGTTGGGTCGGGGCCCAAATTCTTTCCAAAATGGCGTGTGTGCGCCTAAAGTCTATTAATTAACCACTTAAGTTAAGTTGATTGATTAAAATTATTTGTTTGATTAATTGTTGAGTCCGTGCTGTGATTGGTGGATGCAGGAGATGGTGCTGGTGAACGAGGAGAACCTTTCCATGGTGATTCGTTGTGGCATTATGGCGCTGGTCGCTGCGTACCTCAACTTCCTGAGTCAGATGATCGCCAACCCTCCCTTCTGTCAGCACGTCAGCAAGGTACGCTACTCGTTACTGTACTTTCACATTTTATTTAGGTTTCTATCTATATACATATGCACCACGGATTGGTTTTATTATCTTGTCATTGTTTATCACTAACCAATTTCCTCTAAAGGGTATCTAGATAAGAAATAACAAAAAATATCGTGCTACGGTGCTATATCCACAGAGCTTTAAAAAAAATCATTATTATGTAATAATGTTGTCGAGACGTTGTGACGACCCTCTCCTACCCTGCCTAACATGGCCACTGCTAGGGCTGATTGGCAGGGTGGAGTTGGATCGTCAGTGAGATTGGACCACACCTGAGTCTGGTGTGTCCCACGCCTATTTAAGTGTCAATCTGCCTTCTCTCCTGAGTCTTTTCTCCTCTCTACTGGTTTGTTTGTTTGTGTTCCTTGGTTTACACCTTACAACATATTCCCACTGCACATACACTCGCACACATGCACTGCTTACAAATGGTAAATGGTCCATTTATATAGCGCCTTTATCCAAGGCGCTTTACAGAGATTGTGCATTACATTCACCCATGCACCCATTGCAATCATGAGTCAGATTGTAACATGGGGTCTTGCCTAAGTTGGTAGGACAAAATGGATTCCTAGAATGTTTGAAAATTGGTTGTTAGGACTTTGGTTTGGTCATCTTTCAGTCCAGGAATTTGTGCCTTGCAGGGGTAGTGTTCTCCAGTGGTGAGTACCAGTACTACCTGTTAAGTGCTAAAATAATGGGAGGTACAGATGCAGTTTAGATATATTCAGTGTGTAACTGGTTTGGTTATTGGTTGATATTCTAATTTAGAGAAAATGAGTTTTTCTAGTTTCAAGAGGGAGGGGTGATTTTGATACGTGCTTGTCTCCCTGGTGGTGCAAGGAAGTGTGGAGCTTTTCCCTGATGGGTTAAAGAAATGGGGCCTCGATAGGGGGACTCATTTGTTTATTATTTTTGCTAAACTGTTTGTTATTTTTGTGTGTCTTCCGTGCGGCCCTGGGGGCACATCCATGGCTTTGAGAGGGTTGCCATTTCATGGGCATCTACCCATCGGGCTCAAGTGCATAAATACCTCCCGCTAGTAGGACACATGAAGACTAGGGTGAGTTATCTAGGTGGGGGAAAGCTCTGTCTCTCTTTGAGTCTTTATCCTTGTATCCACCAGGGAGGGAGCATTTTGCAATGGTTGCTACAGTACCTGTATCATTCAGTATGGGGAGGAAGTTTTTCTTATGGTGAATTAAGAACCTGAACTTCCCTTTGTTTTATCTTGTTTTGTTTGTTTTTTGCATTGGCTCAAGTAGTTTGGACAGGTAAATTGAGTTGTTCTGAAATTATTGTTGGTGTGAAGGACATGTAGGGCTCTCAGGAGTTGAGGGTTTGTGACGGAGTATCGTAGAACATGTCAAATGGTCAAAGACTTAATACATGGTACCGAGGTGCAGTTCATTGGGCTCACATTTGGATTTAAGTGTCGTCTGAAGTCATTTGGGATTGGGTGCTTATGGTGTAGTGTCTGTCTCCTGGGCCTTGAGAGCAAGGAGGACACCTGTAATGCCTGAGGTCTGGTCTAGCGTCATAGTTGACATTTTGGTGATGTCCATGTACTGATTGTGTGGTCATTGTTTTGGTTTCTCTGAACTTAGCACGGGATTTGGCCTGTGAAAGCTTGGAGACTGGATGGCTACGGTACGGTACCTGTTTGGTTTCTCTGTAGGATGGCATGGGATTTGGCCTGTGCACTCTCGGAGACAATTTGTCAGCTCTCACATTGTCCTTAGATTGTCCTTTCACAGTACATTTCAGAACTAAAGTACTAAATATCTCTGGTGTTCTTCCCATACTAGCTGGGTCAATCCTGTTCTCTTAAAGTGCTTCTCGACTCAGTCTGAGTTGCTGAGGTTGTGGTTGAGCTGCATGGGGAGTCAACAGTAACTTCTTAATTGAGCTAATGGTACATTTTGGTTGGTTTGATCTAGTATTCTAGTTGGTTTTCAGTGACCCTAGCCCCCTTTTTGAAACTTGCTCCTTGCCACTCGCCCTACACACTTCCACTTGGTTTGAGCATAGATCTATAAGTCATAGAGACGGCACTGGATGGGAGATGAATCCCAGTGCCGTCTCTATTATTTATATATATGCTCAAACCGAGTGGAAGTGTGTAGGGCGAGTAGCGAGGAGCTAGTTTAAAAAAGGGCCTGGGGTCCCTGTTTTATGGGGGGGGGGGGGGGGGGGGGGGGTGCCTTCACTCCTGAGTCTTTTCTCCTCTCTACTGGTTTGTTTGTTTGTGTTCCTTGGTTTACACCTTACAACATTCCCACTGCACATACACTCGCACACATGCACTGCTTACACACTGATGATCATTCATATTTACTGACATCTTATACTTTTTTAGTTAGTTGACCTTTAAATAAATATATACTTAACTGTGCCTGTGTCTCCCTTTTGTTGCAATCATGAGTCAGATTGTAACTCCAGAATTATTATTGTGTATCTCTAAGCCTTATTATGATGTATACGTGAGTGGTTGGATAGCAAGGTGTAATGGAGACTGGGTAGACTGACTCGTTGTCTCCCCCCTGCAGGTGATCGAGCTGAGGACCATGGATGCTCCTTACCTTCTACCCGAACATATCTTCAGAGACAAGTGTCAGTAAGTACCTACAATTCCAAGTGCTTGTCAGGGTGGGGGTTCCCCAGTTCAAATAGGATTTGTCAACTCGTCATGCTCCTAATCATGGGATGCACGGATTGCATGCTGCGCAGCTGTTTATGTATAACTCTATGTGCGAAGCACGTCTCTGTCTGAGTTTGCAGCGGCCATAGCCTGCTCCAACGTGTGGTGCGTGGGCCCGACAGGAACGGCTTGGAGCAGAGGGCGGTCCTTGCCCCGAAGCCACTCTGATGCACGGGAATCGATAATAAACATTGCTTCCCTGCCACAGTTTTTCACTAACCTTTGAATAATCACCCCCTCACGATTGTACCTCCAAGTCATGAAAATCCGCCTAAAAATAGTTCCATCGTTTGTGTTTGACCGCCGCCGTGATCCAAAACTACTATGGGGAACAGAGCTGAATGGATGCGGCCATTACGCACCATAGTCTTTACATTGTGCCTCGATTACCCAGAAGCCCTGAGAATCGAGCGTAAGTGTTCCATCCAAACGCATGGCGTCACCGGGTTGTCCGACGGAAACCCTGTAGGCCTGTGTCTTCTACACGGCAAATAAATCATATAAAGCAAAAGTCGGGAATAGCGTGTTCCGCAGGGAGAGACAATGGGGAAAACGTTGGGAATAGAGGGTATGCATATTATATATGCACATTGTTTAACATCGTTTAATGCAATCAAATAGGACTTATCTGTTTGGATGTATGTACTGTCAAGGCCAGAAAGTAGTTTTCTGCCACTCAGTAGGTGTTCCCGCATAACTTCCAGGTATGATGATGATGTCACATCCACTCTGCTCCCCACTCCACTCCTCTCATATCCTCTGATTGACATGTAATGTAATGTTGTGGTGTGTCCAGACTGCCAGACTGTCTGGACCCAGACGACAAGATGCTGTACTTCCAGACAGCAGACCTGGCTGAGTGTCTGGCAGGGCCAGGGTACAACGCAGAACGGCTGTCTGTCCCGTACATCCCACAGGTCACAGGTAGGGGGCACTGCACTGCATCAGAAATGGAGTGTAGCAGAGGCTATCTGTGGTTCCACAGATAGAAATCCCATTATTGTTTTTCCCCCATAGAGATTTCCGAAAATATTTGTATACATTATTTTAAGCCTGGAACCAAGCCATCCAGGCTCTATGGTGAATCATGGCCATAACACATGTAATTGTGTGTCAAAAGATATTTGAAAACTAATATTTGGTGGAAATATAGGCTACTAAATATACTAATATATGTGGAACAACAAAATTGCCGCCACTGCTATGCTCCAGTCTATATAATATGTCATACTTGGTCTCCAGCGTTCTTTTCCATGCTGTGGTGTGTTGGGGAGGGAACGGCAGACAGAGGGACACAACCAGACTAGACAGACTGATTAGGTCTTTTCCATGCTGTGGTTTGTTGGGGAGGGAACGGCAGACAGAGGGACACAGCCAGACTACACAGACTGATTAGGTCTTTTCCATGCTGTGGTTTGTTGGGGAGGGAACGCCAGACAGAGGGACACAGCCAGACTAGACAGAATGATTAGGTCTTTTCCATGCTGTGGTTTGTTGGGGAGGGAACGGCAGACAGAGGGACACAGCCAGACTACACAGACTGATTAGCAGGCAAGGTGACTCTGTGGCGGTGATGGCAGAGAAGAGGATTCTGGCCAAGACACTAGCCATCCTGGACCATGTTAGTCACCCACTGCACACAGCACTTTATTCTGATGTTAGTCACCCACTGCACACAGCACTTTATTCTCAGAGGAGCAAATTCAGTAACTGGATTTTATCCCAGACATGCAGCACAGATAGACTTAAGAACTCCTTCTTCCCAAGGGCCATTAGACTATACAATGAATCAATGGGGGCCGTGGGGGGGAGACGAGGAGGGAGCGGGTTGGTCAGTTAACGTATTTTCTTTGTTTTTTTGGTGTTGCACTTTTAACTCATGCCTTTTTAACTTATAGCTATTGCCTTTTTGAGTGGTGCAACCACTCCAAGGAACAGCAATGTCCGTCCTAACCTATGTGACTATGTTTAGAGTACCAGTAGGGGCAAAAGTGGAGCTGTTGTGCCAGAAACAGAGACAGATAGTGTTGCACTGTTGCCTGCTAATGAGAGAGAGAGAGAGAGAGGTTTCACCACTCGGTTCACACGGGTGTGATTTTTCTACTGCATTCTATTTACTGATGTATTTGTATATGTTCATCATGCTCTTTTTATTCTGTATGTATGTTTTGCACTGGAAACTAATTTCCTTCGGGATCAATAAGGTATCTATCTATCTATCTGAAACGCTGCAGTTCTCATTAATGGCCTGGAAGGTGTTGCTATGCAGGCCGCTGAACCATTCTTTATCAGTGTTCAGCTAACTCTGAGAGTGTTGCAAATGGAGCCATCCGTCTAGTGTCCATTTGGAAGCTACTGGTGGTCCCCGGACCTCAGGTTGAGAAACAGTGCCCTAACGTCATTATCATCTTCTCTCTGTCATGTGTGTGTCTGACCTCAGTGCTCTACACGGTAGGAAAGATTCTCAACCGTGTTAGAGAACATTCCAGAGGTAAAGCCAAGGAGAGAACAAATAATAACCTGTAGCAGAGCTGTCTAGAACAGTGGTTCCCAAACCCTTTAGCTCAAGACCTAGCAGAGAAATGTGATGTCTCCCCAGGACCCAAGCTAGTGAAAATAGCAGACTTAGAAGCTTTTAGTTTGGCTATTTTCCCTATGTCTCAAACCTTTTTTCCCAACCCAGTGTTTGGCAAACAGTGGTCTAGAATCTGTGACGTCTGAGTGAACCCTAGAGTAGTACTTGTGTTTGTGTAAAAAATAAATATAGATGCCCTATATATAAAATAAAACTGTCAGTCGTAGAATAATACGATTGTTTTACTTAAAGGATCACTTCACCCAATTTCAACCTATGTTCATATAAACGGTAAATGGTGCATTTATATAGCGCCTTTACCCTTTATCCTTTACCCAAGGTGCTTTACAATGAGTGTGCATTACATTGACAGACATTCATACACAGATGATACAGACATTCATACACAGATGGCGAAGGAAACCATGCAAAACATGTTTGTCTACTCACTGTCTCAAAGAAGAACTGCAGACAGTTTAGAAACCTGCCTACCAGTGACATCATCGCTAAGCAGCAGTGACAACAAGATTACAACCTTGTATTATTAAGAACAATACTTGTTCCTATGCGATGAGGACCATATATGAAGATGGGTTAAGTGGACCTTTAAGTAAAATACTTTAAGGTGTCAATACCACAAT
Organism: Protomyctophum parallelum; assembly: GCF_964188405.1. NCBI lineage: Eukaryota > Metazoa > Chordata > Actinopteri > Myctophiformes > Myctophidae > Protomyctophum > Protomyctophum parallelum. The sequence continues at coordinate 36,313,777 of NC_139709.1, read as the reverse complement.
GTAGAAACACTGCTACAAGTAAAAGTTACTCATTATGGTCCATTTCACAATCATTGGAATCATTTAATAATTCATTATTATTGGATTGTAATTAGTAAAGGTGGGGCTGATGTTAATTGCCTTGTGCTTCTGGGTAGAAGTTAATGTATGTTGTCTGTGTATTAATAATCTGAATGTGCAAAGTATACTAGTTGTGTGGTACCTGTAGTAGTGGAGTAGAAGTGCAAAGTATTGAGAAATGGAAATACTCAAGTAAAGTAAAAGTTCAAATTGTACTTTACCACTTAAACCCCATATGTTGTTGACCGGAGTGACCCCAGAGGTCTATACAAGGCTCCCTACAGGATGCTAGGGTTCAATTGGTTTAGTACAGGACTTGAGTGAATATACTTAGTTTGTTTCCATCACTGTCAACAATGAACTCCTGGCTATACATTATTTCTTATATCATAACCTCCACTGTTTACATGCTTACATGTGGGTGTCCTGGTGAGTACATGTACATGTCTAACACGTAATGAGCATGTAGACAATTTGTGTTGAACTTGCAACCCGTAACATTTTTAAGCGGTGCCAGCTGCTTCTACAAGTGACGGTGTGTTCGTCTGTCCGTCCATCCGTCCGTCCGTCCATCCATCCTTAAACTGTTTGTAGTTAGTCTCCCTGCTCTTCTATTGAAACCTTTAGGCCCTGTGGTCGGGTAGGACAAAAGGTATTGCATGAAGCTCAAGACGCAATATCTGCCCAAATATGCTCTCTGTATTGGCTTTAGCAGTAGAAATGCCTGCACAAAGTTAACGGATGCAGCTTTAAACATTAAGGTCCATACACTCCGGGCAAGTTGTATTAATGAGATTAATTTGCATTTATGTGCATCAATACAATGTCAATATTACGGTGCCGTGTCATTGTTCCGTCGGAGTAATGGGATGTCGGACTTATGGACAGTCCCCAATATTACATGACTTATGGACAGTCCCCAATATTACATGACTTATGGACAGTCCCCAATATTACATGACTTATGGACAGTCCCCAATATTACATGCCGATAAAGTGACAAAATGTATTGACGGTTGAATAAAAGCATAAACCTGTACGAATATTTTAAAAAACACATTTTGACGAGAGATATTGGCCAACGAATTTCTGGATTGTTTATTCGCCACATACCCGTTGTGTAACGAGTCACGACCTTTAGAATTTAGGCCTAGAGAGTTGGTAACCAAATTAGATCTTTAACTGTTTACTGCGTAAAATGAAACAGATGGACCGAGAGATAAATTATTGTTAAACATCTGCATTTCTTAATTTACAATAAGACCACGATATTAGAGAATGTAGAACGCAGATTAAATGATGGACCTTGATATGAAAAGGGTTGAAAACCACCAATTTAGACAACTACTCATATGAAGAGAGTGAGAAATTCTTCACTTTTGCTACAATTAATGTGGCAATTAATATTAATTTTTTCAGATGAGCTCAGGTGAACAACGGGGAAAAAAGCATGAAACTTAAATTGTGCACCTTTTTTGGGAAAAAAGTATGAAACTTAAATTGTGCACGTTTTGGGGGAAAAGATGCATGCAACTTAAAGGCGTAGTGAAATGAAAAATATGTTTTTCACACTTTTAGACCACATCCGTGGTCATATGAGCATACCTAACAATGGATGCCCAAAAAAATGGGTACATTTTTGTTTATTTTTATATCAAAAGTCCATAAAAATCCAATTTTAATTACTTCCTGAAAACTAAAACGTACTGCTCGGTTTCAACTTAATCACGAAACTTCTAAATGAAATGCCCACCATTTCCATTTCCCTACACCTTTAAATTGTGTGCTTAAAAAAAGCATGAAACCTTTAACATAGTTGGTAAATATCATGTCTATTGGAGTGAGAGGTCAAATCTATGTCTCATATATAGCACATGATAGCACTGACAATTTTGGAACTAAACAGTGTAGGGGTGAAAGAAAGCACTCCCAGTAGCACTAATGGAGTGACCTACTGTAATGGAGTCGAATGTGAAGCATGCTACGCACAGCCAACAATACATACCATGCAAAGAAGAACGGTCAACTGTAATGAAGCTCAATACTGTATAAAACTACCCTTCTTCATTACCATAACATAATGACCCATGTTTCATAAAGTTACAACATGTTCCTAAATGTAAGCTGTTTATTCACATTGTCCCCACGGGCTATGGGATCTGTAGTGGTAGTCGCAGTACCCCATCTCAGTAGGTCACCCCATCTCAGGTCTGCACATATAGTTCTCGGATCGACTAGTGTTTATTAAGATTAGTTGGTGAATCCAAGTGAAAACCAGATTTTGCTCTAATAAAAATCTGAATCAGTGTGTCTGTGTTTCCAGATGAAGATCGTCTGACCAGGAGGAAGAGCTTCGTGGACACCATCTCCTTGCAAGTGGACTTCGCACCCAACAGCCTCCCAGAGAAGGTAGGACCACAATGTGTGACCTTGACCGTACATGCAAAACGTAACATTCAACATTGTGCTGTGAATATCTCGCATGGAGATGTATATAAAAAATATATTCAAAATAGCTTGCTTTGAAAAAATAAAGGGAGGCTCTGCACACTCAAATCTGTGCAAAATCGGGTTTTTGTATTGTAAAAAAAAAAAAAAAACTGTCCCACTTGCAGGCGGGGCTGTGACCCACAGTTTGAAAAGTGAGTGTTGTGTCAGCTGCAAGCTAAGTAACTTGCAGCTCCTGCTGATATCCAGCATATTTTCTAACTGTGTTCATCCTTTCATTACGCTGTAGTCTCAACTCGCAGAGGAGATCACCTTTGAGACCCTGAAGAAAGCCATTGGTAAGATAAAGAACTACAACTCCCTTCTGCCCTGTCCCTCACAAAACAATACTTTTTACATTAAAACACTTTACGGATCATAACTGAAAGAAATATGGAATTTGAGGGCCCTATCTTTGCATGCCACCTTACCCCATGTGCCTAAACATTTTTAAGGCCTACTGATCAAGCAACTTAAAAACTATCAGGGGTGTTCACAAAAGCCTGAGTAGACAATACAATGACCAAACCAAAAGTGAAATATCTCTTTAAGAAGAAGGAAAACTGGGTGTGGGAGATGAAAAATCACGCTTTTACAGATTTTTGTTTAGGTTTTTTGTGTTGGTCTAGAATAGATATTCTCCAGCTTCTTAGTTTCAATTTAAAGCATAACTGTACCGTTTTGTCCTGAATATAAGACCACTCTGATTATAAGACAACCCCCATTTTGCAAGACTAATTTGTGGAAAAACATTAAAGACAAAAACATTTTTTAAATGTTTCTATATAATCATTTTTAAATAAATTTATTTTCATATCACTTCATATCACAATAGAGTGTAACTAGAATAAACTGTAGTTTCTTGGTATTTCTTATACCAGTAACAATGAGGTCTCAGGTCTCCTTGTGTTTACATAATGTTAGTACCGTAGAAACTAACATTGTTGTTGTTAGGGGGACATTAAAAAGCGTTGGACCTGTCGGAGATGGTCGTGCCATTCCTCCATCTTGTGTGCGTTACTGGAGACAATCCATTCATAACACTGGTTTTAGGGGAAATGGTGCCATCTAATGGTGCGACTATAGTACGAGTGGCCTTTTCAGGCATTTTCATTGGAAAATGCCTGAAAAGCTCAGTCCTCTGAGCGTAAACAGGACAGGCACTAGGACCCTGCGGCCTCCACAGTGGACCCAGCTTGCTGAAGTTGCTCTACGACTGCAACCGGCTTAAACGACTGGCACCCCACACCTCCCCCACCCACCCCGCCCTCACTGTGTGTTCTGTTTGTTGTGGTGGAAAAAAGATAGAGAGCTATAATGCCGGCGAAAAAGTAGTAGTAGTGCACACATCATGGTCAGAACGAATCTTTTACGATTTTTTAAATAAAGTATATATGTTGTACTTGTAGTAGGATGTGGCACCCACAGCTGAGCTACCGGTATGTATTTTCCACAGTATGTTCTTATCAAGCCATGGATGGGCTTATTGCTGACGTTGTTGTCACCCATACTTTGAACCCAGACTCTTCTTAGTTACAGTACCAGTGTTCCCACTAATTAAATGATTAAAAAAAAAACCTGGTAGGTTGTAAGCCAGAGATACGTCACTAGGGCAGACTCTATTGGCTCAATGGTAAAAAAAAAAAAAAAAGCCAGCACACAGGAAACCAGGTTCAAAACCTGGGTAGAAGAGGAAATTAGCAGTCAGTAGTGCAGCGACAAGGATCAAAAGTTTCCACCCGAACACGTGTTTGTACAGACACTCTGCCGGCCCGCATGAACCCCTTGACACCGCTGCGGTGGTGAATATGTACGTGAATAACGAACTTGTACTTGTTACAGACTATTTCTACAATAGAGCATTTTACTTAAGCTTGTACTTAAGTAATACATGCTTTCATCACTGCCTGCTGCCAGCTCAGCCCGGTAGTGATGTGTCGGTCATGAGCTGCTCGATCATAAGAGCCGATTCATTGCCATGTCCGTGAATCGGATGGCTCACGTCTTGCAATGAGTCGGTTCACGGTCACGCCCCCCAACCCCCGGCACCCACAGTCGCACTCACACACACACACACACACACACACACACAACGGATATCGTCGTCGATCGGGAGCTCAGCGAGCTGACACGTTTCTTCTGAGAAACTGAATGAATACAATAGCTAGCTATGCAATTGGTAAGTTGGTATGCATTGCTAACTGATGGGAGTCGAGTGGCGCTAATAAGTGTCTTTTGTCAAACGACAAACAGTATGAAATTCATACTGTTTGACAAAAGACACTTATTAGCGCCACTCGCTATTCATCGCGCCTATTCATACTATGAATAGGCTAGGACTAACGAGATGCAAACAACAACATCCAACATTTAGCTACCACATAACAACAGTAGGCTACTGTTGTGTGGTTAATGTACCTAAGCCAAAAAATAAAACCATGTATTTTTATTATACGTTTGGCGGAATTATAGGTCAACGTGTAACTTTAATGTTTCCGTTGGTGTACTATACTACTGCTGTCCGTCACTGGACCATGCGTGTCCCGAGTTACACCGACGCCTGCAGCTGTGAGTGTTGCTACAGACAGTACAGACAGTCAGTCAGTCACACTGTCACAGTGCTCGCTGCAGGGACTCCGGAACTGCCGGAAGTACCACTGAACCGTGAACCGTGAACCGATTCAGTGAATCGGATCATTGCCGTAGGCGTGAACCGAATCGCTCAAACACTGAAATGTGCCGTTTGGCACATCACTACAGCCCGGCACAGACAAAGCACTGAGACAAAGGGAGGGATGACTCACCTCGGCTCTCGTTTGAGCTGCAAGCGTTCACACGCAGTGGTCTGGGGCAGCTTTGGAGATTACATTAGCAAATAAAAGGAAAGAGTGAATCACTGCATTTCCCCCTTCAGGGCATTTTCACCTTAAGCTGTTTTTATTTATTTATTTATTCGTAATTCAAGAATCATTCTACACAGTTTATTTACAAAAGTATTAGGTCAAACTCATTCCGTAGCTCTGATTCACTCCAAAAGAGAATCAAATAAAAAAGATAGTTTTGAATAATCCCTCTTTGTGGTGTTGTGTCACATACATCTGGTATTTGCTATCACACACATGATGGGACTGGGGTCCATTTTGAGTCCATTTGAGGATTACCGGTATACAGTGTCATTTGGGGTCGTAGTATAGCCTACTTTAATTCAGTGGTTCCTAACCTTTTGATATGCTGACATGCTGCGTTCCCTATTTATTGGCAGTTGAATGCAACTTGTCTTCACCAGAAATGCTGTCTAGCAACAGAAATCAGATAAAAATGTATTTATATAAATCCTTTGATATTACGCTAAACCAGTTTGGAAATGTTGCTATCTTCTTCGGAGGCTCTGGGTTGACTCACATGTGGAAGAGCGCCCTCTATTGTCAACACTGAAAACATCAACACGTCAATGGCGGTGTGTGTGTGTTGCTTTGACATGCGTCTAAATGTACCAATGGCAGTCAATGAGTCAACTCTGAGGGACATGATGTGATGTAACGCATTTTTTTATTATTATTATTATTATGTGTTTGTTTTTTCCCCCAGACACTGCAGGTCAGGAGGAGCTGGAGAAGGAGAAGAGACGCCAGGTGATTGAGAAGTTCCAGAAAGCTCCATTCGAGGAGATCGCTGCTCACTGCGAGTCCAAGGTAACCACACACACACACACACACGCATGCACACACACACGTATGCAGACACACACACACACACGTATGCATGCACACACGCACACAGACACACGCGCACACACACACATATGCACACGCACTCACATATGCACACACAGACACACACACACACACACAAACGGACGGCTTGGAATCTGACCAAATTTCACAGATCCATTAAGGTTTTTTTTTTTTACCCATGAAGAGCTCTACTTTCAGGTACAGTGTACTGTAATAGTCCTGATTAAATCAAGGCAGTCCTGACTCCTGATTCTACCAACATTGTCCTGCGCCCTGAAACATTGCTCTTCTGTTGGACAATGATACGCATTGCACAGGAACACAAGATTTGAAAATGTTTGAGTGCGGTCTGGCCAACAGACCAGCTCGTGCCTCCTGAATCACTGCCGTCCACACCCTCCTATCTAGCATCAGGGTCCTGAGCTCTGCACTCTGCAGTGTTATCTAAGCTGATGCAATGCCCTGCCAGCCTCATCCTTCTCTCTCTGACTTTGTCTGTGACCCGTGGTATGCCCCCCGTAGAGGACCACATTTCTGATGTGGTCCGTCCATGTGACAGCTAGTGCCATTCATAGCATACAGACATGCTTTTATTTCTTTATTTTTGTTCCCCATGTCATTTGATGAGAATGTTTCAGAATGATTCAATGCTTAATGTGAATGTATTCTTTTCATTCAGGCCAACTTGTTGCATGACAGACTGGCCCAAATCTTCGAACTCACAATCCGGTAAGTTGCTCCCTTGCAACATAAAGAAAGAAAAGCAGGTGCGCTTCCTCTGAAAACTGCCCTTGGTTGAGGCAGTGGGTGCTCAGATTTAAATAGAACTTAAGTGAAAAAAAAAGAATAGTGGAGCTGCCGACGCGTTTCGGCCGTAGCCTTCCTCAGAGCAGATTAAAGTATAGAGATACCATTTTAAGAAAAGTGCTTGCGTGCGTATAGTACATTAATGTACCGGTATGCAGTCAATACTTGGTCTTTAACGGTGACTAACGGTCATCTATTGTCATCCTCTCTCCATTCTCTGTAGGCCTCCTCCCAGTCCGTCCGGAGTGGTGTCCATCACATCCGGTCTCCCACAGCGCCAGTCTGTCCCCGTGTACGAAATGAAGTTCCCGGACCTTTGCGTCTACTGAACGACCACACACACACACACGCGCGCACACACATACACACCCACCTTCGTATTACTACACTTGTGAGGACAGCATTAGGAGGGTGATTTTAGGACACGTAATTTGTCACGCACTGATTTACAAGCCCACAATGTGCCTCGCTGGCCCAAGTTGTGAGAGATGGGCTTTGGCAATGTTTTGGTACACGTCATTTGTCACACACTAAAGTTTAAGCCCTAAACCCTTCTCAACTTCTAGTAGATTTGTATAATAAATGCAGTAATACAAACACACACACACCGTGGTATATACATACAGCCCTTAGTCCACAAATACAACATCACACAGTTCCACCGAGTCGAAGTTTCTAAACATTCTGAAGGGAACACAACACGTATGTTCCGAAACATGAGCTTCTCATACAAACGAACACAAACATATGAGCACAGGACTGTGTTCACGGCTAACACATTGCACGCATACAGAGCATTCATTGTCCGTCGCCCACAGAAACCATATGCAGGAAGCGGTGGAAATGGAGAAAAACTGTTCATATCATTTCATTGGACAACAGACACGAGTCGCATGTCAAATCAAACGACTGAAACAACGTCAAACTAAATGCTGAAAGAGTAGGTCCTTCAAATGGAACTACACTACGGCAAAAAGTGTATAGGACCAGACTTGTATGTACGTACTTCACCCGGAAGCAGTCTTTTTTTTCTCTTTTTCTTTTATTTTTCGACCAACCACAACACGGCTTTCATGCCCTGTGAATGTAAAACGGATCTGCAAAGCGTCAACTTAACTCATATAGAGAATTATCCTATAAACGGTGAGCCAGCTACATGTTTTTCGGCATGTGAGACCAGCTAATACACATCTCTTAAGGAGTGTATCATTTTGTATTGAGCAATAAGCCTGATAAATCTACAAAATGTATCTATTTTTGCTGCCAGCTTTGTGCTGTTGTAGGGTAGCTGACCGCCAGGTTAAGACGACGCTAAAGCATTTCTTAGCGGAATAGCGGGCTCGCCGCATGCTGCGCGCTAATTATCACCGTATATTAAGTAAAAAGGAAACGGATTGAGTGTTTAAAATAATGTGTGTTTAAAATAATGATAATAAAAAACAGAGGAAATAGCAATATACAATAATATAAACTAACGTGTCAGACTCGGAGACATGCAAACCAGATTAACATTATATATATATATATATATATATATATATATATATATATATATAGTTTTTATGTAGGCTAAAGAGTGTTTGATAGACATTGGTCATCTGTATGTTGCTATGCTCACTCAGATCTCTTGGTACCCTCTATTGAATTAACACCAACATTATTAAAAGTAATTTATAATGCTGGTTAATTATTAAAACTAATGTATAATATTGGATAGACCTGAATATGGCCAGGCCGACAGTCTTGAATTGAATGTAATTTAATATGATATAGGTACTGTGCATTCTGTTGAACCAGGAGTTGCACTTGGTGATGTCTTTCAGTGTTTGTCTTCAAGTCTTTGGGCCGCAGTGTTGAACAAACCTTTTATCTAAAACAAATACTAGAAGTCTTCCTTAGCTTCGCCTTTTTAGAGCACTTTCATTGGCGTGTGTGCCTTTTCACACCAGCAAATTTAGTACATTTTATGAATGATTTTGGGCTTGTTTTCTTCTCTGTAAAGTTGCTTGTAAATATTGGTAGTTGTAATTATTTTGGGGCTATTTTCAGTATAACCACTTTAACACGTACGTACATCTGCTATTTAAAAAATATTTTGAGGGTGAAAAAAATAATAAACTACAAATATTGAAAAAACGTTACGGAAAAACAAGCCCAAAGTCACTTATAATAAGCAGACTTGGCAACACTGCTGCCTCGGCAATGGGGGCGACGGAGCGTGGTTTGTGACATTTGCTGCCACCAAAGACATGCACATTGTCCAATCAGAAGCCAGAAGTAGAACGGCACCTGTAAACATGATACACAGCCAATCATAATGCACTGAATGCACTGCCTCTAAAATGTTAAGGCAAGGCAATTTTAATTTGAGCAAAATTACAGAGTTTAATTCCAAAACAAGTTGGAAAAAAGCAATTAATCTCCATGTACAAATTGATTGCTTCTGCTGGAAAGATGACAACTGTAGTTCAAGTTTGATGAGATTGTGTAACTTGTTTGCTTAGATTATGTCCGTTAAGGATGACATGTTAACCAGCAATTTATGACAATGTGAGCACCACTTCTGAATGGAGGATGATGATGATAATGATATTGTATACCTTACAATACATTCCTATAAGTCAGTGGTTTTCAACCTTTTTCATATCAATGTCCATTATTTATCTTAGAATATTTTGTTATCGTTGGATAAGATTGTGTCCACAATTTCATGCTGTATTGATGGGGTACCATAGGAGAGACAACAGGCAAACGATGATCAAAATAACATTGTTTCTACATTATCTAATGGTGTAGACTAATTGGGCTGACTTAAAGATCTATAAGGGTCCATTTGGTTACCTCTTCCATCATTTTGCTGCGTACCACCTCAATCCTCCTCAAGGATCATGGTAGTCCCCAGACCACTGGTTGAGAATCACTGCTATACGAGATTTGAAATGTGTTGAGTTACATTTTCACTAGTGGGGGACATCACATACATTATCAACATGAATATCTAAACAGTATTTTTCTTTTTACTGTATTACTCTTCAAATGACTTTTGATAGTAGCTTGTAATAAGTCAGGTGTTATAGGTATACGTCTATCTGTCCTGTTTATTGCTACTAATATGTGTTATCTCATGCATTTGTATTTGTCTGTTGGCTCTAGAGCCTCTTTGGGGAACTTTCTAGATTATGAAGAATCCGGCGTCCAGTGGAATCCATGTCTTATATAACATAGTCTTATAGGTTCCAATTCTGTGCTGTATTCGTGGACTTGTTCATCATAACCTACTTCATGTAGAGAACCAAATGACTTACTTTGCCAAAGACAGCAGTCACTCCCTCCCCCGTCTTACTATTAACAGATCACACATGGACCATTGATATGCACGAGCTGCGTCGGCAGCTTAATTTGTAGCTTGGTAAAAGGTGTGAATGGGGCAGCCAATTTTATGGAGCCCATTCTTTTTTTTCTCACCTCCGTCTTTCAGCAGCCTACGCTACGCATCTGTTATGGGGATTGGGGACGCGTTCTAGCGTGCACCGCACCGTGCCTGCGAGTGCAGGTACGGCACTTATTGGCAAGTGTTGGTACCACGCCGTGGTACTGTATGCTACAACTTCAAGCATGACATCACTGGCTAATTGGCCAGCTTGAAAAAGTTGTGGTCACGCGTTTAATTTAAAGAATGACACATCCACTGCGATCCATAACTTGGACATGCTGTTCGGTTAGGATCCATTGTAATATGTTTGGTTTCAGATGGTGAGTGGGCACTGTACTGTATGTATAAGAGGGTTTAAGAATTGAAGAGTACGTAATGGAGTATGTTTTATGTACACCGGGGATAGAGATAATGTGTTTAAGAGATGGTGGCTCGGTACGTTTAAAGTTGACATGGTTTGGTTGGTTTTCAGAATGCGCTTAAATTATACCCACGGCTGTGAGGGTCCGAAATAAATACCTTGTTGTTGACCCGGAGATGCTTTTAAGCATCAGCACAATGCGATGTCTTACCTTGACATGTACGGAGGAGGCATTTTTAGGACTGTTGTCACTTCATTGGAAATGCTTTGTCTGAATGAACTGCATGACTATACCGTCTGTCGTATCATTGCTGTCGGGGCAAGAAACGTCTTGTCTCCACTTTTGTTTCTGAATTAACTCCCTGCAGCGTCACAAAAGTATCGGATCCACAAGCTGGAAACACGGTGTGAAGCGATGCGTTTTGAATTTGAATCCTGATAAGTAACATTTTTGGACAGAGAAGATACAGTGTTGGTTATGGGACGCAATTAAAATAGTCTGTAAATCAGGTATTGACAGAACAGCTGCCAGTGGAATGAACGAGGACCCTTTCTTTCTGCCCCCTAATTTTCCAATTAGCAGTAAAGTTCCCTAATTAACTGTCTCATTAAGTCGCTTACAGTTACAGTATGACCTCTATGAATGAGTCATTATCTAGCGTATTATATATTTTTGTATAGATTGTATTATTGCTTGAGTTTGTTGCCGGGGAGATTTGCTTGTGTCGTTTTCCTGGAGGAAGTGGCCGTTTATTTCAATCTGGTGATGTCACAGGTTCACTGTGATGTCACTGGTGCCCTGTGATGTTACAGATTTGAATACTTTATTACCTTAACGTCATTGTCATTAAGTTTGCAAATGTACGGCATAGTGCAGTAAAACGCTTCAGCGTGATGTCACTGCTTCACACACACACACACACACACACACACAAACATCAAATATAAAATGTAATATATAATATCTATATTAAATTCCGCTTGTGGGTTGATTCTGAAGGCAATGTTTAATGGGTGAGAAATGCCCCAAAACATGACATTGTTTGTCTTAGGTTAGGTCACAGATGTGATATGCCCATATATGGACACCACTTGAAACTGGATTTTTCGGGCCGTGGCTTGACATGTCCTCTACATTTCATAATTATTTCAAACATTGTTTGTATAACAACCATACGTTGGAAAACAAATATGTAATGTTTGTAGAATATAATATAATAATATCAGAGCCACTGTGAATCAATGTTTTCTGCTTAATTAGATAAAAATGTAGATGTACTCTTCTTTGGAATTAACCCAATCGCTCAGCAGAGTAGCACTTGGAAGATGTTAAGGTTACTGTTTAATGATTAATGAATGACTATTTACAGTAGCTAATTTCTCCCAATCTATTTGTAGTCATTTTGCCAATTCGTAAGGAGCGTTGGCAGACTACATAGCCCGTAGGAGTATGTGTAGCGACAAATATCACCCTCCCCGTCCGGCTTCCCTCCCTCCGAACATGGCCATTTGTGTTCGTATCGACCAGTGGTTCTCAAAGTTTTAACCCACTTTAACCCTATTTTGTACTTTGGAAAATCTGAAAGTTTGAAAGTTTATGGAAACATTGTAACAATTTTGCCAACACAAATCTGATCTGAGGATCCCTGGCAACATTTTCAGATGTGGGATCCATGGCCAAAAGCATATACATTTGGGGAAACAAGACAGAATTTTTTTTGACAACCGCTGGTATAGATGCCCGAACAAGCTGGATGCACCACCGCGGTGGATTTGAACCCCTAACCTCCACAGTGGTGGAAAAGCATAACCCCTGCAGAACTTGAACCCCAAATATTAACTGATTAACGTGATGTTTGGGCAGAACAATCCAACAATGCTGACACTGACAGGTGTATTTACGTAGATTAGCAAATGCAATACACATCTTTGTGACACTACAAGATCTGGTATCAAGTGTTGATGACATTGATGGTGACTTATCAGTCGATCAATTGATTGATTTAGTAGAATATTCTCATTAGGCCAGTAGTTCTCAAAGTGTGGTCCAGGTACCCTTAGGGTTTACTGAGGGGGTGCTAAATGAGTAAATGTATCCTTACAGGTCTGTAATTCTGAGAGTGTATAGGTTACAAATGGAACCAAATGGACCATTACGGGTCCATTAGAGTTATGTGGGTCCTTGGAATTAAGAGTTTGAGAACCACTGTGTTGGATGGTCCTGAACTCATTTCTTGCTGGAGAATACCTCAATTGAACTTTCATCAGCGACCATACTATGACCACTATTTCTCATGGCTTTGGGACCATGTGGGGGTCCAAATGGACCCTATACGGGTCTATAAAAGTGTACATGTTGATGTCCAGTTGGTTCCATTTGTACACTCAGTTAAATGAACACAAGATTTTACCCATAGATAAATAAGAAAGAAATGTGGTACAAATAGGCGTCTGTGAACTAATGCATATCAAACTAAATGTGAAACAATTTGAACAATGCTGGTGGGGATTTTCAATCAATACTATTCTATAGTTCATACTATTCTATAGTCCCGTGTCAATTATCGGTGTAATAGGCCTATAGGCTACTCATATGTACTCAGTCATTAAACAACCAAAAGTAAAATAAAAATATTTTCAGATGGAAAACACGAAAAACAAAAAAATACCTTAAATCCATTGGTTTTATCTTTGTACAGAGGTGACAAAGTTCATCTTATTTTCAGTCCCACCTTGCATTACAATCAAACTGTTCTCTGAATTATTAAGGGATAACTCATGCCTGGCCAAATGGCTCCTCAAGGTGTGTTAAGCCTCTGGCTTAAAGACAAAGCTTACAGTATGTTGAGCAGTGAATATGTGTGCATATCAGAGATTAATTAATGTAATGAATGCGATTACAATAAAAACTGTTTCTATCACAGACGTTTTTTCTTTCTTTATTTCTTAAGGAAGAGACAAAATAAAGCTTGAATTATCCCCTTTCAATCTGTAAAGTTCTTGTTTAATAAAAACACTGTAGACTTGTTATGTGTACTTCCTGTCAAGAAATTCTGTGCATGATAGTGTCAGAGTTGGGAGTGCTCGTTGGATATCACTCAACAGCCCGGCGTACCACCTGTTTTGAATTTGCACATAATGCAGGAGGCAGCAGGAGGTTGCTTTACTAAAAACGAGTGCTTCCAAAACAAATCACCTGCAAGGAATTTCTTGACAGGAAGTAGCACATAAGTCTGCAGTGGATTTTTATGAAACAAACACTTTGCAGATAGAAAGAGGATCGATATTTCAAGCTTTTCGCACAGCAGCGATGTTGATGAGTTTGACGTTGTTTAATAAAATCAGATAGGATGAATGGGCTGTCAATTGGAAGTTGCACCTAGCTGGCAAGATAGCCATTGGCCACGGTCGTCATTTGTGTGGCAGCCACAGTGGGCACCCCTCACTTTTTCGGTACTATATTGAAAAATATTTTCAAATAGTTCAAATAGCCTAGCTCACGTGTCGATGTAAATTGGCTAGTTTAACTATTTAGAATGTTTTTACAATGTAATATGGCTAATAAGTTTAGGGATGTTGGGGTGCACCTTTACTGAGAAATGTTACAAATGTAGGCCTATATCCTGTTGTGTGGTTTGACCACTTGTTGACAAGTGCTACTGCCTGCCGTTAAAAATGTTATTTCTTCCCTTTGAACTTTGAACAACTTTGAGACAACTTTGAACTTCATTTGACATTGTTGCACAAAGATAGGTAAATTGATGCAGATTATAGCTATTGGGTCAATTGGCTACAAAGAAATCAGCTTATATATGGCCATGTGGAAGAGACGCATTATAAACCTTGTTGAAATCTAGTTTTTTATTCAAGAAAATACAAACACAGCTGCATTCATTACATCATTATTTGATTCCCTCTTCCTCTCCTTCTTCCTCCTCTCCTTCCTCTTCCTCTCCTTCCTCTTCCCCTTCTTCCTCTCCTTCTTCCTCCTCTCCTTCCTCTTCCTCTCCTTCCTCTTCCTCCGCTTCTTCCTCTTTCACCTGTTCTACCATTGGTCGATGACTGTGTGTGTGTCCCTTTATGACTGTGCCGATTGGTCGATGACTGTGTGTGTGTTCCTTTATGTCTGGCCTGCCTGGCCTGTGTACAGACAGACAGACAGACAGACATCAGCAGATGGATGCTTGGCTATCGCGTGTGCTCACCAATAACAACGGGCATCTAAATAGACCTCAAGACTCACCGGTTGTGGGTTTGGTTCCCTCCCTGGCTCAGGGGCCTGTTGTGGGTTTGGTTCCCTCCCTGGCTCAGGGGCCTGCTTGGCCCCTCAGAGGTCTCTCCTCTCTCTGGCTCCCGACTGCCCTCATCACTGCTTCATTCACATAAAAACACACATTTACAGTTTACTTTCATTCATTCTTTATAGTTTCATGTTTTAGTTTTCATTAAGTTGTATTTATTTGCACAATAAAAACAAACAAAAACAATAAAAGGTAAAATTATTAAAAGACAGACAATAAGTGCAGGTAGGCCTACTAAGTAGTATAATCAAAAGGTATGTTCCAACATAGAAACACACATTTAGTCTTTTCAGAGTCGCTGGGGTGATTTGTTTATTTTTGTAACACCAGTTCTTACTGTACAAGCAATCAAAGATTTGCCTATACTAGGATTTCCAGGAGCAAATATAACTTTGTGACCCAGGGGCATAGCGCCCTCTAGTGGCAGAGATGTTAGACTTCAGCGCACTATATAGAGGCACTATGAGTCATGCATGTTCAACGTTTCCATCTTATCCTATCTCCCATTTAGAACAGTAAAGGTATAGGGTAAGACTGCCGCGGTGTGGCCACAAGTGGTAGTTGGCTTGCACGGGCCGGGAATTGGGAAGATTACTACTCAAGCACTTCTGTTTTCCCGACTCTGCAAATGAGAGTAGAATAAATAGCTGCTCACAATAGCTGCAGTATAACTGGGGGGAGGGATGGGATGAGGGAGGGAAACAAAATGGTATGTTCAAACTGTACTAAATTGTTGAAACCTATTACCAATAAACATATATTAAAAAAACAAAACAATAGCTGCAGTATCTTTCTCCAGAAACCTTGGGTGTCTGATCAGCACAACGGACAGCGATGTAGCGATGTAGTAGAGCAGAAAGGTCTGAGAAGATCGTAACCGGCTCAGGGCTAAAAGTTGTTTTTTAACGCTGCCGTTTCACTCTCGCAGACAATACATGGCTATTAAAAAACGTATACACCAGCCACAGACAACGTGTTAACTCTTTCTTTGCTGCTAGCTGGTAGCATAAATGTAGTTAACCTATGCCAGTGCCTGCGTCCACTTTAAGATAATCGGTTTCCTCCCCGCTGTAGCCCCATGCACACACACTCACTGTAACCATATTGGCTATCATTAACATTAGCGCACACTGTTTACCTGTCACCAGAAACGTTTACATGTCAAGAGCCATGCGAGACAAAGTCACAAATGACATCCGAACTTTGGATGGCTGACGATCACCGAGGACAGCGCTCGTAGATTCCGAGTTATGGAGGTTTGATTGCTTTGAACTGAGGTAAATGGAGAGGAGTTGTAACGTCCCATAGCTGGTGGTGATGGAGGCGTTGCATAGCAACCAGATCAATGATAAAAGCTGCTCTGGGGCTCAACCAAAATATAGTATAATTGGGGGGGGGGGGGGGGGGGGTACGAACATGATAACGTCCCATAGCTGGAGGGTACGAATATATTCGTACTTCGCAGTAAAATAATTAAGCTCTGTGCGTCACTGGGGTTCCAGTAATTCTCAACTTTAATGACAATCATTGAAATTCCATTTGAAGTATTCCCCAGTTTGTTATGCATTAGTTCACGGATTTGTTACAATTGTGTATTTTAGTTTTGTTCTGGAACCCCAATCTATGCAATACGTAGGCCTATACATTGATAATTTTACTCAATCTCAGTTACAGACCCATAAGTGTCCATTTGGACCCCGGACCAAATGTTGAGAAACAGCGTGCTAGCCTTCAAAATGTCACCTGTTAGAGTCCTGGTGTGACGTCATGTCTTCAGACCTGTTAGAGTCCTGCTGTGATGTCATGTCTTCAGATCTGTTAGAGTCCTGCTGTGACGTCATGTCTTCAGATCTGTTAGAGTCCTGCTGTGACGTCATGTCTTCAGATCTGTTAGAGTCCTGGTGTGACGTCATGTCTTCAGATGTGTTAGAGTCCTGGTGTGACGTCATGTCTTCAGATGTGTTAGAGTCCTGGTGTGACGTCATGTCTTCAGATGTGTTAGAGTCCTGCTGTGATGTCATGTCTTTGCCTGTCTGTGTGCTCTGCTCGCTATGTGAGTCCTGCAAGGTTAACATAGTTAAATAAAACTAACAAAAACTAGAACTGACAGAGCATTTTAGAGTTAAAGTGGTAATAATGTAAACTCTATATGCCGATTATATTCATAAAATATAACTCGTACAACTGGGGTGTTTAATGAATTTCTCCCAATGTTTTTAGCTGTGCCAGTTTTAAGCTTTTTAAAGGAAAATCAACAGCGACAATAGCTGATCTACAAGCTGATCTAGCTGATCTACGTATAGCTGATCTACAAGCTCACAACAACACATCACAATGTGATGCTTTGTGAGCTTCTTTCTGACCTTGTTGAATATCGCCCGATTACCCCATATTACGGAAACTAAAAAACTAAAATAAGTAAATAAAAATAAAATAATAATACTAAACTGACATTTTAAACAACGTCAATGCAATAGAAAAGAAAATGCTAAACTATAATAACCTTGGAATCCTGATGCGAGGCTCCTGCCTGAGGCCCAGCTGTCTCCTCCACCTCCTCACTAGACTGTAAAGTTATTAGAACAAAGGCATGGGCGTCAATCATGGGGGGACGGGGGGACGCAAAGTCACATGTGACCCCCCCAAAGGTTATTTAGGAGTAATGAGTTCTTGTTTTATCGCCGTTTAATGGAGTCATCAATCTTGTCTTGCCACTGAAACACCGTAGCTGGTTCCCGCTAGGCCAGATACGGCTATTTCCATATCCGGAGATTTCGATCTACATCTGGGTCAATCAATGTTTACGTCCACGAATGGAGAATGGAGTCTGGAGTGGATTATCGCGGCCACTTTGTTTTACAAGAGATCCTCCCATACACCTTGTTTTATGGACATAGTATAACACACGGTGGCCCCCCGCATGTCCGCAAATACGCTAATAGCCAGGGCTTATGAATAAAAGTAATCCTGTAATCCATGTAATGAAACTTCAACTTTGTACAGCTATTGTTCGGATTCCTTCAAACAATGCAGCAGTAATAAGTAAGTAAATACGACGGCAGCTTTATAAAACCGTAAAAAATACCCCCGTATCTGTGCGCATTGTGCGAGTGTGTGTCCCCTGCTAACCTTTACTTGGATTTGTGCACCTGCACCCCATGTTTTAAAAAGCATTATAAAAACTAGAAAAAGTGCCCTTCTGGGCACAGGTCTCCACCAGGATTTCTTCCTCAGCCTAGTGGGAATATGCGTGCACAGTTTCATCGCAATCGGACGCTGCGTTGAGGAGTTGTGGCGATTTGTACAAAGCGGGCTACTCCTGAAAACTGTAGGAGCCAATCGTGGCCAATCAGGATGGAATATGAGAAATCAAACAAACCTGTCTTGATCACATGACTATGGAGATCATGTGTACCGATTTGCGTGAAATTTGGATAAAATCTGAAGGAGTAATAATAGAAAATGTGTTTTACATATGTCGGCCTCCTGGTGGCGCTATAAAGAGCAGATGTGAAAAAATCCAGGCAAAGGTTTTTCCTTGGCCTCTAGGGAGTTGGCATACAAAGTTATCCACAGATCCGTGCAGTTAGAGGTAAAAACACTTTTCGGCCAGTTATAGCGCCACCTTGAGGCTGAGTTGAAATTGTTCATGTGGCATTTCGTCCTCGGCCTAGTGGGAATGTGGGTGCACAATTTCACGGAAATCACGCGATGTGTTCATGATTTGCAGCATTTTGTTTGAAACTGAGCACTCCTGTGAACTTTGGAAGCCAATCTTAACCAATCAGGATGGAGTCTGAGAAATCTGAAAGACCGGTTTTGTTGAATGGCTCTAGAGAGACTGTGTACCAATTTGCGTGATGTTTGGACAAAATCTGTAGGTGTACTGTGCAAAAACTTGTTTTGCACAAAGCGGCCTCCTGGTGGCGCTATAACAGGCCGTTCTGGAAAGTTTGGGGCAGAGGTTCATCGTTGGCATCCAGGGAGTGTGTGCAAAATTTGGCATCGACCGGGTTAACGGTGGCCGAGATTAGCTGCTCACGGACACACGGACACACACACGGACGGACGGACACAAGGACACACGGACGGACGGAGTGCAAAACATACTCTCCCCCCATGCCTTCGGCCTGGTGGAGACAATAACAATGAAGCTAAACAAAACTGGCTTTAAAATCCCATTAAAACTGATAAACATGACATGACGAAAACTACTAACAAAACAAACGTAATGGAAAACTTCTACCATGCTAGAGTGGGGTGTTTGGCGTGTTTTCGGGGGGCGACTGGCCCTCATGCAGGAGGGCTTGGGACCATTGCAGTGGTCCGAGGGCAGGCTGTGGTTGAAGGGAGCGGAGGCCATGCACTCTGCGGCCGTTCTGTCGCACACACACTGCAGTCTGTCACACACAGCCACGCCCCGACCTGCACAGTACAGTGGTGGGCACAGTGAAAAACACGTTTATTTGAGTACCGTACTTCTCCCATTGTCTACCTTCATTCATTCATTTGTCCTCACTAATGCTCATTATAATATTGTTTCTGTCTACTCACTCTATCTCAGAGGAGGACTGTGGACAGTTCAGAAACACACCTATCAGGGAAATCATTCGTAGGCATGTTTTTATTCATGCAAGAACAATATGGCTGCCTGATATTATCATGCTAACTTTCCATTAGCAGAAAGCCTAGTGGCTTTCCCTCCAAGGGAAATATTGTACTTTTGACGGCACTACACTTCTATGAAAGGGGGAAAAGCAACTTTCTGAATGAACCTGTTTCAAATTGGGAACATTTCAGAACCTCAGATACCAATTCACAAGACATTTTATTGTGACACGTTGTACGTGACAACGTCGTGACATATTCTCTTTTGGTTTCAAAAAAATATTTCTTAACTTGGGGAAAATGTATTAAACTTCACTGCTTCCCGGACTGCACAGGGCACCAGCCATGTGTTTTGTTGTTATAGACTTAAGTACATACTTCCAAAGTAAAGTTTTTTCCTTTCTCAGAACTCGTGCACCCCCCCCAGATGTTCAGAAAATGCCACACTTTCAGAACCCCTGCTTTACACTCACATCGTGGTTTGCCGTTCTGGCAGCTGATTTGAGCATTGAGCTTCCTGTCTTTCTTACATCTCAGAGAACGAATGTGATTCATACAGCACTGATGAAAGAAACAGCACCTGAGAGAGAGAGAGAGAGAGGTAGTGTTTAAAATACAGCATTCAAACACAAACACGCACAGACGTCACTGCCGGGGGGAAACCATGTATATCCTTTTTTTAACCATTGAAAAAGTGAAATCAAATCAATGAACAAAATCTGGCTATAGTTTCACTACTCTTGTGACGCAAAAAGGTCTGTATATCTTTTTTTGTATAGTAGGATATTATACCGATGTATGTGTGTGTGTGTATATATTATATATACATATTTATTTCAAAAAGAGAAATAAACCTTTAAAGGAAGGAACTGCACACTCAGGGAACAAAGACGGACAACTTACTGCATCATCAACTTATTTATTAGAACGACGAAGCTCACGGCGAGACGCGTCGTGCTAATAAATAAGTTGATGATGCAGTAAGTTGTCCGTCTTTGTTCCCTGAGTGTGCAGTCCCTTCCTTAGAAGGTTTATTTCTCTTTTTGAAGTCTATGCCTGCTAACTAGACTTACAAAGTATTCAAACTTTGAAGTTTTCAAATTGCAATATGCCCCTCTGAGATGTAGCGGAGTAGGAGATGGCCTATAATTAAGTATTGGCCTACTAAAGTAAAGCAAAAGTACCGTATCATTGTACTGAAACACAGCACTTAAGTTAATGTACTGTAGGGACTTCACCTGTCCAGTAGGTCCAGTGGCGTTCCGGCTCCCTCCTGACCGCAGTGACATCCGTACATCTCGTACTGATGAGGGCAGCGGCCTGTCGCACAGCGCAGCATTTCGCCCAGCGCTGCCATCTGCTGGCGCGGTCGGCCGTCTGCACCGTAGAGAGTGAACGAGCCACTGCATTCTGTGGGAACGGACCAGAGACACGCGCCATAGTAGTTCTTGATACAATGTGACATTACAGAATGAAATAATGAATCGCCCTGAACCAGGAGCGCTAACTTATTATCACTGCCAAGGGTGCTCAGCCCAACCCCCCCTCCACCAAGTCCCCAGCCAAAGCGGTTTAACGTGAATGGATTGGTGGAGGGGGTTGGGGGGGGGGGGGGCACCAGGGGGAGCACTCCTGCACCCTCTAAGTCAGCAACCATCCCTGTACAAACATTAAAGTTGTTGTCAGAACTGGCCAGCTCCATATATGGAGCTCATGGGTCAGAGAGAGACAATCATTAGCAATTTTCACCCTAGTTGGGGTGAATCAAAGCTGTGGACAGTAGTACTGTACTGTCCACAGCTTTGATTCACCCCAACTAGGGTGAGAATATATCTGTACCGTCTGCTTGTATACATATTGAACCTCTGGACAGTAGGTTATTACTGTACCATACCTGTGCTGTCAGCTTGTAAGTGCAGGTCGGTTAGTCCCACAGACTCTAGCATAGACAACGCAAAGAATGGCATGGCTCGCTTCCTGGACACCCATGGACCTGCACGCAAACACACACACACACACACACACACACACACACACACACACACACACACACACACACACACACACACACACACACACGCACACACACACAGAAAGAAAGAATAATCGTTAAGCTAATTGATACTATAGCAACCCTATTTGTGCCGTGTCAAAATGAAAAGGGCTTTGTCCAAACCGTCAGTGTCTGTCTCCTGGGAACTGTCCAACTTCTCGTCCTCCTTACACGGACGTCCTTCCTCCTCACCCGCCGTCCTCTCTCCGGTCTCCTTGCTCCGTGTCTCCTGGCTTCCTGTCTCCTTGCTTCCTACTGTCTCTAGACCTGTCACAATTATTTGAGATAATCACAATTTTATTAGATTTTTTTTTTGCAAAGAATTGTCATCAATCATCATAATCATTTCCATGTTGAAAATGTTCATATATTTTCAAACATTTTCTGAAATAGTTCAAATAGCAGGTCTACAAGCTAAAAAAAAGAAAAAAACGTGTTGCTATGCGACACGTTTTGAACTTGTAGATCTGCTATTTAGACTTCTTTGGGAAGTACACAATAATTAAATATTATACGTTATTTATCTGCCCTTTGCAACTTTTATTTACAAAGCCTAAGAAAAAGCCAAAAAATAAATGTCATGTCGCAATTAACGGAGTCATAATTAAAGGAGAATTCCGGACCAACAGTTTTCTTACCTTTATCTGATGTTATTATATCCAAGAAGGAGTGGTAGAGCTGAAATAATTACATAACTCCATCCCAAGGCCAGCACAGCCGACGGCTCCAAGGGGTACTACAGCAGTCCATTTAGGTCAATTTAGGACCAAAAGAACACAGTGGATACCGGATACTAGTAATGAAAAATCATGAAATACAATCATGATCTGCTGTTCAACCCATTGCGCACGTTCGGAGCTGAAAAAGAGTTGGTCCAGAATTCTCCTTTAATGGAGCAACATGTCATAACGGTGACAGTCCTACCTGTCTCCTTGCTCCCTGCCGCCTCCCTCCTCTCCTCAGGGTGGATGTAGATCTGGTCAGATCTCGGTCTGAAGAGTGCTTGCAGGGTTGTGGGTGGTCTGAAGGGGGGACGTGTGGGCAGGGGCATTTGCATGGTTGTGGTCATAGATGGCACGGCCTCTGGTCCTGGAAACACAACCATTTTGTTGATGATAGACCTGAGGCCGATTAAAAAAACGTCTAAACAGTTTTCTGAAACATGTATTTTATCGTCGCTGTCGGGTGGAAATCTCATATGTCCCAAAATGTTACTTTTCAGGACGTAGCGAGCTCCAATTGCGTCGCTTCGTGCCGAGTTCCAAGCTTGTAGATCTGCTACTTTTGATGCTTTCGTGTGACGCTATAGTACGATCAAGGTGGGCATTCATTTACGCAAAAAAGCATGAAAAGTTAAATGTGGGGATAAGGTTTCTGAACGACAGCAATGATAGCCTATATGTAGGTAGTTTACATGTCGTAAAATCTAAAATGAGACAGATGCTTGCCAGAATTGAATGAGTTCAATTACACATGTGGTCTGCAAAGATACCAGTTTCTGTACATGGGACAATAATTGTGGTTAACAAAAGTGGCACATTTAAGTGTTTTAACCATATTCTAATCATTGTCACAATCTTTCATCTTTAATCACAATTATTTTGGCTGCAGTAATCGTGACGTGACATTGCCATAGCGTCTCACAGCATGTGTAAACATACCAGACTTTGAGGAAGCGGTGGCGAGTCGGGACGAGTGTCCAATTGTGCGCGGCCGTGGAGGTCCCATTGTTGCCATGGTAATGATGGCTTGTGATGGAGAAAGGAGGGTGGGTCAGTCAGAGGGAAGTTAATGAAGAGGTCAGACCAGGTTGACTTTTGGTTGGACTGACGCCTGAAATACCAATGATTGGTGAAACACTAAAAGCAATGATTCTCAACCGTGTTTAACCACGTAAACCCGATGTTGAGCAGAGTCCCTCTAGTGACCTGTCTGTTTTCGCTCTACATACAATATCTTCCCTGATAATAGCCGGTCATTCTTCTCATTTCCCACCTGTTCGCCCTCCTGTTGGGTCCATGATGGGAATGCTGGTCGTCAGCGGAAAAGCATCGTCAGCCTCTTGAAAGTCTTGGGCGGTTGACGTGGTGAGTGTAGTTGCTGACGATGTGGTGTTTGTGATTTGTGGTTGAAGATCTGTGACTAAACTCAAAGGAACAAAATATGTCTTTACTGTCACTGTTTTTGACATTGTTTTAAAGCACATTTGTGCTGTACTTAAGTACAATGTGAGGTACTTAAATTATTATTAGTTCATATTTAAAGCCATTGATGGAAAGCTACCATCATACATCACGTTGCTATTAAAATGGAAAATAAATACTCGCCAGACCCGTTCAAGTGAATGGCTTAAACTAGAGGTCCCATCCATACAATCCGAACTAGGAAAGTCAGCTTTTTGCTTCGATGCCCCAACCACATGGAACACTTTACAGCAAACATTGAAAATTAATACCCCAATATCCTATGGTCAATTTAACACCCTGCTTTTGAACCTCCCTACCTCAATATGTAACTGTTTTTAATTTATGTTTTGTCTCATTGTCTATATAATATGTCTTTGCCTTACATGAAGATTTGTTTTGTGTTTTATACCTGCATGTCTTTAATTGTTTTATATAATGTATGTAATCTCGTCAGCTTTGAAAATGAGGGAACCTCAATTGCTCTTTCGAGAATAAATAAAGGTTTCAATCAATTATATCTGATTGATTGTTACTAGTTACTTGCAGAATTAGATTATTAATATAGACTGGAAATAATGAATACATTTCAAGAATTTAATGTTATTGTCCACCTGTGTGCCGTCCTGTTGAACCTGTGATGGAACTGCTGGTCGTCCACGGCAACGCTTCATGAGCCCCTTCAGAGTATGGGATGGTTGTCATGGTGACTGTAGTTGACATTGACAACGGCGATTCTTCATCGGTCTCGTCAGAGTCTGTCATGGTTGCCATGGTTACTGTAGTTGTTGGTGTCGTTGTTGTGGTTGTGAGATCTTGGACTAAACGCAGAGGATCATAGCATGTCTTTAATGCCACTGTGTACTTGAGTACACTTTTGAGGTACTGTACGAGTGTTTCCATTTGCAATACTTCTACTGCAAATATTGTACACTTTTTTAATCCACTGCATTTATTTGACAGCTTTAGTTACTAGTTACTTTGTAGCTTTAGACTATTAATACAACACAGGATGAACAAGTAAAATCGGGAAGTGATGAAACAAAAACAATAGAATTAAAGCTGATTGTGATCTAGTTTGTGTTCTATGATTTTCCATTATAGCGAAAACAGCCAATCTACAAGCTGAGCTTACCGTGCCCGGTGGCTACCGAGTTCCTCTCATCTTCATCATCGCTATCATTGTCCT
Organism: Protomyctophum parallelum; assembly: GCF_964188405.1. Classification (NCBI taxonomy): domain Eukaryota; kingdom Metazoa; phylum Chordata; class Actinopteri; order Myctophiformes; family Myctophidae; genus Protomyctophum; species Protomyctophum parallelum. The sequence goes on along the minus strand of NC_139709.1, from coordinate 36,288,561 downwards.
CCTCAGAGGAAGTGGAGATGGTGGTGGCAATGTCATCATCATCATCATCAGTAATATCCTCCTCTTCCTCAGAAGAGTGTTCTGTATGTGCAGGGATGGTGGTGGCTGTATCATCATCATCATCATTGACATCCTTTTCTTCAGAGGACCGCTGTGTATCTGTGGAGAAGGTTGTCGCGGTATCAAGGTTATTATGTTTTAGTTCTGTTTGTATACATTTAGTTTTAGTTTCGTAATGTAATATGAATTGGGGCAAAATGCAGCAAGGTGTGGAAAAATTGCAAAACTAGCCAATCTATGTATTTTTGCTATCTGAAGATTTTTGACAAAGACTAACTGACTAAGGTCATCCCTCTTAGGTTAAGTTAGTTTTGTATGTATGCACATACCAGTTTCAGTTCAACCTTGTTTTTATTACTTGCGCGAGCAGAGCGCAAGTACTGTTTTAGGCTGCATATGTCGGTGAGTCCCTAGGCCAATCAGCGATTGTGAATTTTTGGTGACATCCCTGGCCAATCTGGGATTGTGTATTGTCTTTGGTGGCGTCGCTCGGCCAATCAGAGCACATGTTGGAAGCTTGCTGCGTATGCCGGTGGCCCCTCGACTGATTGGATTGGGTCCGTATGTTGGTGGCGTTGCTTGGCCAATCAGGGATTGGCTGATGACGTGGATGTGGATGATGTAACCAATTTGAGTTTCAAAGTTATACTGTATATAGGGAACTTAAAACATAACTTAAAAAGTCCATGGGTGCTGATAGTGTCCGTTTCTATTTACCCATTTGCCGAAGAAGCTTGCATTGGGAAAGAGAACATGCACGTTGGGTCAAACTAGCTGCCACCAGTTTGACACCCCTGGTTGTCAAACTGGTGGAAGACTCTAAGTTAAGACTAGAAGACTAAGTTAATTGATAGTTTGAAATAGAAGTTATTATGTTAAAACATGTATTATCTTTTTACGTTGCTATTACTTTAGCCTTAATTTTGATTTTGACGGTTTCATGGCCAACTTATGTGAAAAGTGCAAGTTGGCAGCTCGACAAAGTGCATTTCTAGTTTCCATTTCAGTTAACCAAAAGGTTTCTTCAAATTCAAGTTTTTGTTATTCCGTTAGTTTTAATTAACTAATCACCTTCTGTATCCTCTTCAGAAGATTGTTCTGTCTGTGTGGAGAGGGTGGAGGTCGTATCTTCATCAGAAGTTGGTTCTTGTGTGGACATGGATGTAGAATCCTCATCAGAAGATAGTTCTGTCTGTGTGGAGAGTGTGGAGGTATTATCTTCATCAGAAGGTAGATCTTGTGAGGAGATGGTGGCAGTGGTTTTGATACTGCTGTCACTGGGTCTTGCAGATGTAGATGAGGTCGTTTTTACAATGGTGACAGTGTCTTGACCTTAAACAGAAAGCAGACACATTATTTAGTTAAAGCAGTGATTCTCAAACATTTCATTTTAAGGACCCCAGTTTATTAGTCATTATAGGCCACGGACCCCACATAACTCTAAAGCCCACACCAAAGAGGACAAAACTTTTTTTTTAAGGTAAACCACACCAATGCAACACATTAAGTTGCATTGGTGTGGTTTACCTTAAAAACTGTTTCGTCCCAACACGACCCTTTGGTGTGGTTTGGGCTTATGAGTGTACAAATGGAACCAAATGGACCCTTATGGATCCATTTTGGTTTCATTTGTACACTCAGCGTTACCATTCATTACGCTGGCTGGAACATCCCTAAGGACCCATTTGTTTTAGAACCACTGAGTTAAAGCGTATACATTTAGTTTGTTTATCGGTTTAAATTTGTCAGCTTGATTGACACGTACTGGCCTTGTCTTCATCCTCCCCTCCTTCCTTGGATGTGTCTTGCAGAACGACCAGGGCTATTTCACTGGGAGTTGTAGTTCTTCTTCCAGGAGGAGATGTAGGCACCAGGGTGTGTAGTCTCATTGATGTTTCAATGCTAGACATCTCCTGAAGCGTTTCTTCAAAGCCCAGCACTGGGTTGTGGGTAGTCTGTGTGGGAGGAGAGGAGGAGTGTGTTCTCCTCTCTTCCTCCTCCTCCAACTCCAACTCCTCCCCCACTTCTGTGATGTTTTCTCCTTCCTCAGCCTCCACTGAAGACACACAACACACACATAACAAAACACAGAGCACACAGAACATCACAGGACACATGCATTATCCAAATCCCAGTACTCAAACGTCTTCCTCTTTGCCTCGTGTCTCAGAAATTGTTTGTGTCCCAAATGTCAATAGGCTATATGCTTTTGGAGGAGCTGAGGGCAAGGAGAGAGGAGCCGGATACAACAGGTGAATCCTGCATGTCTCCCTT
>NC_139709.1:36128727-36281227 GCF_964188405.1 Protomyctophum parallelum | reverse complement strand
CAGGCCTGGACTGGCCACTTGACGTACAGGGCACCCGGAGGGATGTTTTTCAGTATAAAAGTGTGGTATTAGGGCTTGTTTGTTTGTGTGTGCCTCAGCAGAGCGGGGCAGTAGAGTATCTCCTGTCTGCTTGCCGGTTGTGGGCCCGTCTGGGCCAAATGTCAAGGTCGAATTGTTGACCCAATCCAGCCCTGATGTGACACATGAATTTCTTAACCACATTCAACTTGGCAGGCTTTGTATTTTTGGACATGTCATCATCGTAGGTGACAATTGTTAATTATTCTAATTTTTCTGTCCCCTTCAAACTGCATGGTGTTGTTTGTATTGTGTTGCATTCTTCTGTTGCACATCATCTCTGTCGGGTGGACACCTCGTATGTCCAAAACCTTTGATGTGTTTGTCTGATGCTGTATGGTCATGGGCATTCGAATCATTTACGAAAGAACACAAAATGTCTATGGAGATAAGATGTTGTGGTGTTGAGGCAGCTGTTGCATATTGCTGTTTTGTGATGTGTTGAAGTGCATGTCTATTGAAGTGTTCTGTTGCAGGACGTGTCTCGTCGTGCTGTGTTGTGTTGTGCTTAGCTGCGCTTTGTGGTGTTACAGTACATGGTCACATTGGTCGGTGTGCCGTCACAGTGTGAGTTGTTTACCACAGGTGGCGCTGTTGTTTGCTGGAGAACAGGTGAGGTTCTGTGAGACGGGAACCGCTTCCTGTCTGCAAGAGGAAGTAGCAGAGATGTTCTGGTAGCACCGTCTGTGTGTGTGACAGCACCTGGAATAGAACACACACACACACACACACACACACACACACACACACACACACACACACACACACACACACACACACACACACACACACTACATAATCTTCCTTCCATGTAGTACAGTCAAATGTAAATACTGGAGTGAATGTCTGAAGAATCCTACAGATTCTCAAAATAAATATATACAATAAAAAAATAAGACTAGCCCATTACAATGGAAATATGTCATTTTAGATGTTGGCTATTCAAAAAAAAGATGAACATTGTTGGTCTGAATGCATTAAATCTTCTCAGTCAACTTTTCTAAGTAACAGGTTCAAAGATATCCAGTATACTGTTTTTGGTACATATATACACTGTTTCTGGGAATGTCCCAAGATAGCCAGGTTCTCATGGTCTTGTGTGACAAAATAATTGAGTTCAATTATGATGTATACGTTCTGTAAAGATCCTGGGCAATTTTTGTTTGGGCTGCCATCCTAGAAGAGCGAATTAAGCTACTTAATAAGCTTCTCTGTATAGCTAGAACTGCATTTTGTTTAATTGGATTCACGAAAAACCTCCATCAGTGACTCAGTGGTATAGAGAAATCTACAGAGTACTTCCAATGGAAATGCTCAGTGCCAAATTAAAAGAGAGAGAAAATAACTTTATGAATATATGGCAGCCGCTGATAGATTAATTGCCCAGGGATCTATCTACTGTGATTTATAAAGGAAGTGATTCATTGGATTGGAGAGCCCCAGCTGTACTCTTGCAATTTGCCTTCTGATGTGCCCATGTGTGTTGTGTATGTATGTATGTATGTATGTATGTATGTATGTTATGTATGTATGTGTATATATATTTTTTCCCCTAATGGATAACTGACTGTATTGTGTATGTGCTGCTCGCCATTTTCTTTTTTGTTTGTTTGTTTTGTTTTGTTTTTGTGCTTTTTGTTTTTCGTGTCTGTTTTATTGTATTGTACTTTTAATTTATACCTTTCTAGTTTGTCTCACTTTATCTGTATACATTTATTATAGCGGACCCCCAGATAATAATAATAATGCAGCTGGTAATTTATTGATTCAATCAATTCTTGTTCTTTTTATCCCTCAAAGTGTGAGAACTACTGATTTAGAAGGACATTTGTAGAATGCTGTCCAGAAGTCCAACCTTTACCTGTCCAGTGAGTCCAGGGGTTCCCCTGCCTCCAGGAACCTGCAGCAGCATCCATAATCGTCCATGTCTCGCGGACACAGGCCCGCGCCGCAGCGCAGCTTCAGTGCGAAGCGCAGCAGTGCGGGGAAATTATCGTACACGGCGTGAAGCCACGTGAAGCGCGGGCCCAGACAATCTGCGAGGGTGACAGCAAGTACATCTGAATAAATACATTTACCACTACTAAAATACAGTTCGATGGACATCGAACTGAACAGGCTAGTGGAAGCGGCACTACAGTAGGCATTATGTAACATTTTTTTATGAATAGAATTTTGTCCAATCTGTATGGTAATACAATATAATTTGTAGTATACGATAGGGGTGGTTGTGTGGTTTTGTATCCCATCTCTTCTATTGAGACATTTAGATCATGTCAAAGGTCATGTCATGTCTCACCTGACACGGTCCATCTGACATGAATTTTGACCTTAAGGTCAAGATTCAATTTATCCCCCTGAGCAGCAGGCTCTAGCAGCTCAACGTTGAGCTTCCCAGCAGGTGGTGAGATTTAATCATAGATAACCTACTGTAGGACTTCGTACTTGTAAGTACTTGAATACACGCAGTTACTTAACAAGTAGCCTATTGAGTGAACACAGAGATTTAATCAAGGTTTAATCAATCATACCCCAGGCAGGGTCTTTATCACCCTAATACTTAATAAATCAATTAATACATAATAACAATAACAATATAATAAGATAATAACAATAACAACATAATAACATAATACTGTTTCCTGTTTAGCTGAGATGGCCACTCAGCCAACGAGTTCCACCTGAGGAAATGCTTGGTGATTAACAAACATGAGGGGCAAGTGCAATGTGGGTTATAGATTCAATATGTTTGGGAAGTGCAATAATGTGGAGTTCTATTGTTGAGGTTTGATTGAATGCCTAACAATTGCCTGTGATGTGTTTCAGTAAGGATTGGGCTGGACCATGTCAGGATAGCAGGGGGGGGGGGGGGGGGTTAAGATGTGCTGTTGTGATTAATTATTTATGTTGTAGTGTGAAGGACTTATTATATAACTTGTAACATTTGTATGCTTATGTATGTATTTATGGTATGTTCTCATTTGAAGACACCCCTGTAAATGGGATAGTCCATTCTCATTATCTCCAGCTGGGTATAAAAGGCTGCCATTTTGCCAGTGAACTGAAGTCTGTGCTGGGAGTAGAGAGCTTCCTGTATTTATGCCAGTTGGTAGTGTGCCTTTGGTGAATAAACATACAATTATCTACCTATTGGTTTTATACCTGTTTATACTGTATGTTGTGTGTATTGCTTTGTACTCAAATTATAGTTTTTTATACCTGTGTTTGTATGTTGTTTGTATGTCTGGTCTCGTGGGGAAAGATGGTGGGTTGGTTGGTGGGTGGGGTGGGGTGGTGGGGAGGACTGGGAAAGGAGTTGTGGGAGAAAATGTAAAAAACGAAGAGTCGTATTCTCTTTCTGTGAAAACTGCATATGATACTCTTTGAATAAAATTTACTTAAAAAAAAGAAAAAAACATACCATTGGTTAATATTTACCAATGCCTCGGTACTGTTTCTCCAGCCACTAACACCGTCATTCATACAATGACTTATTTGCCTATGGTAATTGCAGTAGACCGTTTAATTCATTGTTCCAGGTGCGTCCAATGCAATGTGGTCGTCTCAAAAAACAATGCATGTTGATAAAATAGAATTCTGTTAAAGTAATTGTCAGTTTCTCGTTTCTCTCGTTTTCAAATAGCATTCTTGAGAGCAATGTCTAGGTGCGAAATTACATTGTGCGTTTTTGCTTACATGGCTGACATGTTGAATATGGCACAAAATCAAACAGTGCACTGTTATCAGCCAGGTGCTCTGAGCCTTTGTAAATTAATGCCCTACTTAAATTGTGTTAATCAAAAGTAGCGAACATTGCTCACATTGCGTTGCGAAGTAGTCAATCAATCAATGATAAACACATTGTGAGCTTGTTGATATGCTTTTGGGGTGGTCTATGAAAGTGCATGTGTGTCTTATAAATATTGAAGCAATAAAACATTGAGAGCTTGTGATAAAATAACAACTACAATGGTTTCATTGGAACATAACTACTACTTTCTTTTCCCCTAGCTCCTGAAAAGTAATACTTTTGGACATACAAGATTTCCACCTGACGACGGTGTGAAGTTGTGAACCCAATAGAGATACATGCTGTGTGGGAAATAACTTGGAGTACAGCTCAGCGTATGGGAGATAGACGCTTTCACCATATGGGAGATGAACGCTTTCACCGTATGGCAGCTAAATGGTTTCACCGTATGGCAGCTAAATGGTTTCACCGTATGGGAGCTAAATGGTTTCACCGTATGGGAGCTAAATGGTTTCACCGTATGGGAGCTAAATGGTTTCACCGTATAGGAGCTAAATGGTTTCACAGCAGCATGTCTCGAACACGTGGGTCATAATGAGAAAATGTGGCTTCACTAGAGGAAGCAGTCGACCTTGAATGTCAACAACAGCCAATGTCAGAAAGACTCAGTCAATGGCGCTACCCATGAGAGCAGCTTTCGTTGAGTATAGGAAGATCAGATTAGATTATGAAAAATAGAAATTATTGAAATTTTATTATAGGCAAAGTACTGTAAGTGCTCTTATTAAAATGCTTACTTTAAAATACTAACATAGCTAAAATACAACAATTCATGGTCATGAGTTCATAAAGCATAATTCATATAACTTTCATGATGTATAATAAATATGTGGTTCATAATTATTATTTTTTTAGATATTTTTTTGCGGCTTACGCCTTTTATTGATTTTTTTTTTTAAAGGGACAGACAGTAGGCTGACAGGAAACGGGAGAGAGATGGGGGGATGACATGCAGTAAAGGCCGTGTCGGGTCCGGGAGTCGAACCCGCGGCACACTGCGACTGGATTACCAGTCCGGTGCCCAGACCGTTACGCTACGGCCTGGGCCATGTGGTTCATAATTGATTTCATATGAGGTTAAGAATGTAAAAACATGTGATGACAACTTTCTGAGGCAGAACCAAGTTCCCTGTCTGTCAGTAGCAACACTGGACCATGATTGACTGATTGATGCATGATTGCATGGCATTGCACACAGGTGCTACAAACTTTGTCTCACTCATTCAGACTCTGGTCTACACAAGGAAGCAGTACACTCGCAGCAGTGCAGTGTTAAGTGTTTGCACTGCTAAAGTTATAAGAACATAAGCCAAGGAGAAATGGTCAAAGAGACATTCTAAAGACTAAGCAACGCAAGAACGTCTTTACACAACAAGCGGCCAACGAGGTATTATATATGAGAGTTATTCTTTGTTGTGTTGTGTTGTATTGTAGTGTTTTGACGGACACGTTCACCTGCGCATTGCGCATTCCTACATGTTTTGTATTTTCATATTGTTTGATCAATATTATATATTGTGATGCACTATTATTTTTGTGTGAACATAGTTCTCACGGCATGTAACAGCTGGGATGAGAAGAATGCCCAATAAATGCCTGTTTATAAAGAACCGACCTGTGTCGTCAATGTTGTGAGAAGAGCTACACGTACAATAAGTACAATGGTATTTGTGTGTTCAGTAGACTACTGAACACACAACCCTATAGGTCGATAGAGCTTTTCCTTTTGCTGCCCTAACATGTAGAATGCACTCCACAATACTATCGGAGAAGCCCCCGGCCCTCCAATCCTTCAGAATCGCTCTCAAAAACCACCTCTTTAACATGCACACACCCCTTTTTTACTGTTCCACTGTTTTGTATAGAGTGTATGCCCGTGACATCATCATCAATTTACAATTTAGGCATAATTTAGCAGACACTGTTAATCCAGAGGGACTTTAAGGTAAGCAAGAACAACACACATTGGTAATACATCAAATACATGAAATAGTCATCGGGGATCATAAGCAAGCTAAGAACCTAACATTAGAATGACTAACAGTAGAATATCTGTCGTCAAGGTCGTTGTGTTTCCCTCCGACCTGCACGCACTTCTGACTGTTGACCACCCTGCGGTACCCCGCCATCTCACTGCGGGGGTCCACCGTGCCCAGGAGGAGGGGCTTAAACTGGTTCATGCCGGCGTTGACAAACAGCAGGCTGGGGTCTCCTCGGGGTCTCACCGGTGAGGAGGGGACGAAGGTGTGCTGATGCTTCTGCCGGTAGTACTCCATGAAGGTTCTCCTGACCCTCTGAGACCCCCACACCTCCCCCGGGACCTTCTTCTGTGAGGAGCAGGACTGCGGTGGGACATGGTGCTGACAGGACCTCCTCCCCCGCCACAGAGGAGCCCCCCGCCGAGTCCACACGGTCGGGGGGGTCCACACGCTCCCTGAGGTATGGGGTCCAGCTGCCGCTAACGGTCTCACCAACATCATAGAAGATCTCTGGGTCCTACTGCTCTGATGTTTACATACCCGGAAGTTACGCAGTAACGCTTACTGAGTGTAAAAACTACTTTCTGGCCTTGACAGCCCATACATCCAAACAGAAAAGTCCTATTTGATTGCCGTTATACGACGTTAAACTCACTGTATGCATGCGCACACCCTCTATTGATTTTACTGTATAGTCTTAGCCTTTTTAGTTTTCATAATAAAGTAGATCCTGCCCCCACGTAAAGCATCTTTGGGTACTTAGAAAAGTGCCGTATACATTTCAGATATCACTATATATTCTTGTACTATTATAATTTTAACAATATTTGTGTATACTTGTGTATGTGTACTCCTGGTTGTTGGTCTGATGACATATGGTTTGTGGAGTAACAGCCCATAGAGGAAGGACTGTGTGACATCATCAGTGACAGAGATGATGTCATACGTGCATGTTATGTATAATGACGCGCTCTTCTCACCTGTAATGACATCATGCGTGTTCAGGTCGCTGCTGTGTACGTCCGGGCAGGCGATGGACATTCCAGTGGCCGCTGAAGACGAGAGATGAAACGGTGAGCAAAGCATGAGTCACATGTTGCCACCATAGTTGAACTGACAAAACAAACACAGACACAAACACAAACACGTCGGGCAGGAACCGCTTATCTCCATATTGTACATTTTGTGTTTTGTTGTGCTTGAATTAATACCCTACTTGGTCATACACAGCATCACACAAATGTATCCAAAAGTAGCAGATCTGCTATTTTTTTATTTGAATCGTGGAAAGTGTCCTACTCGACAGAGACAATACATAATGAGTCGTAGAATGCTCTGAATACTTACTGTTTAAAAGAGCAAATAGCATGAAGGTCAGCATCGGGAACATGGCTGGAAGCTGCATGGAGAAGCTGTGAAACAGGCTTGAATGTAAGGTTCAAATGAACAGTTTTGTGTTAAAATGCCCCACTACAGTGACTACACATCATGCCTTAAGCTCTCAGGACCCGATGACTGATTTCAGTAGTTTGGATTCGTGTTGGTTTTCTGTAGTCTAAGGGCTTTATGGATTTATCCCATCAAGCTACAGCAACATTAGTCTGTGGAAAAATATGGACATTGCTGGGGTGGGGGGGGGGGGGTGTGCTGACTTAGTATTCACTTAGTATTCACTGACTTAGTATTCACTTAGTATTCACTGACTTAGTATTCACTTAGTATTCACTGACTTAGTATTCACTTAGCATTCACTGACTAGCAAGACACTGCACCCTTTTGATGAGCAGGTTGGTGCCTTGCATGGTTTCCTGTGTATGAAGGATGAATGTGTGTGTAATTCGGTGTGTGCAATGCACATTGTAAAGCACATTAAAGGCAGTACATGAATGCACCATTTATCTTTCTTTTCTTTATTTTTTTTAATCATTTATCTGTTATTCTCTGATGAAGCCTCGCCCTGCAGGCGCCAGGAGGTTTGGAACCATCCTACCGACACATTAAATGAAGAGCATCTTCAAACCACACGAGAAATGTCAACACTTTGCCCTTGACAATGAAAAATAAAAGCCAGTGGTAGAAGAGTAAAAGTCCTGTATTCCAAACTATACTTGAGTACAAGTACCAAAGGTGCAGAATGTCCCATTTCAATTTGTCCAAATCTTAAGAAACTAGCGGAGTGTAGAATCCAGCTTAATTGTATATGGTTAATGTATGTTTTGTGATAATAATCTAAATCTACAAACTATGAACTGAAGTAAAAAAATAATCACACTTGTGTGAAGTGAGCTGTGCCTTTCATCACAATGATGATGTCTGATGATGTCACCAACATGACGCAACAGACATTTCGTGCCCAGTCAGACAGACAGACAGACTGTGCATTGGAGTGACTGCACCACTCAAAATTATAGATATGCCTCTGAGATATAGTGGAGTACAAGTATACATTTTTGGGGGGCATACTCAAGTAAAGTTAAAAGTACCTAAAGATTGTACAGTTTTGAGTACTAAGTTTTGATGTACTTAATTACTTACTTTCCTCCACTGCTGCTCATGTTGGTGACATTTAAATGGTGTCTTTGGAGATACAGTGCATGGGTAGTACCCTTCCAATATGATGGATAGACATTTTAATGAAACAATGTGAAAAATTCAACACATTGGAAAATCCTGAAAAGATTGAATCCCCAATGGGTAAAGCCTGTTTAATCAGCTTTTTTTGGGGGGGGGGGGGTTTCTGCAGTGCTCATAATGGCTGATTTAAAATGTATTAGTCCAAACCTATTACATTTTTATATAGTTGAGGGCAGCGCTGGAAGTAAAATCACACCTGTGTGAAGTGAGGGGCGCTCTTATCATCATACATCATCTCATACTGGCCAATCAAATGCCTGTTGACTGTGATTGGTTAGTTGATTTGCTTGTTTATACATATGACGTAAATGTTCCCTTCAATGTCAATGGCCTGAATTCCCCTTTCATTGTCAATGGCAAATCTTGAGACGTTCATTAGCAATGGAATTTCATGTTTGTGTTAGGACAAAGTTTGTGTTTACACGCACACTAAAAGCTGGACATAGGACGGGCTAGTGCTCCTCAAAAATACCAATACCACAATATGAAAATAGTAAAGGGAAAGTATTAGTATAGGCTACTTTGCAGTAAAAATACTCAAATCCTTAAAAATGAGCCAAATGTAGATCTGCAACATTGTGTGATGTGACGTGTTGTGTCCTTGCATGCAGAGCTTATTTGATTAATTATGTTTTCTTTTAATAATCTAAATATACAAAATAACTTGGCACTAAAGCTGTTTAAAAAGCTGTTAGATATGTTTTTTGTGAAGTAAAATGTACAATATTTGCCTTTGAGGTGTTATACTTCAAATCCCCAGCTTGACACCCCTGCTTTAAAGTATTCAAGTAAATGTATACTGTACATTTAGCCTACCTCAAACTTGTACTTAAGTACAGTACTTGAGTAGTTTACTTTCCACCACCACTGATTAAAAGCATTTACATTAATCAGCGTTCTCTTGGCACCGTTCATTATTGGTCTTTTATTTTTTAATATAGATAGATGAGGTGAGTTTACTCCAAAACTATCAAACAATCATCCGAAATATGATGTTGCTGTCGGGCAGAAACCTTATTTTCATATTCTTAGCTTTTTTCTTTTCTTTCCGTAATGTAATACTACACAGCATCAAAAGTAGCAGATCTACAACAGCTTGTATAGTTCTGCTACTTTACTATTTTTTAATTTTCATCTGGAAAAAAATACAGTTTTGGACATAATGACATTTCCACATTACAGAGTCTCATATATATATATATATATATATATATATATATATATATATATATATATATATTACATAGTTTAACAGAGACAATTTACTAAGTATGTTAGACACATTACAGAGTCTCTGTAACAGACGATTTACTAAGTATGTTAGAAATAATGACATTTCCACATTACAGAGTCTCAATAACCTCTAATCTAGATAACAGAGACGATTTACTAAGTATGTTAGAAATGCACAAAACCACTTTCATGTGATTCCTGCAACTGCGCCTATAACTTATTCAGCATGAGTTGTTTTTTTGTAATCATTTCAGCACTCAATTGTTTGACTTGAGGTAACCAAATGTATAGGCTAACTTTTTTAATAAAGTTAACCACATTGACCCCATGTGCCCCTAGATTTATTACATATTTATTATCAATAATATTATTAAAATCGCCAATGTATTATTGTAAGGATGTAGATTGGTTATTTTCGAATAGTGTATGTATAAAATAGGGCTCAAGTGGTTACGGTGCTGTAAGTGATGTGATGTTCTTGTTAAAATAAGTGTTAGATAGCTCTATATATCTCCCCATAGTAACCATTGCTATACAGTGTTTGTTCAAGAGGGGTCTCTTCGTCTCTCCATGCTCTTTAGTAAACACAGACTACATTTTGAGGTCGGGATACCAATGTGATCCAATCAAGAGAGAGAGAGAACTTCTTCCAGTACTCTCCACCACTGTACATATTGATAAAATTATTCACATGAACAAAACATCATCTCACCTTGTTAACTCCTGCTGCTGATGTGTCCTTGTTGTAATGACTTGTCCTGGTTTGACGACAGACCCTTGAGGCCATGTGTCCGGCGTAGTGCTTGTCCCTGGGGTACCGTATTTCACTTGTACAAACTGCACGTGTGTGTGTGTGTGTGTGTGTGTGTGTGTGTGTGTGTGTGTGTGTGTGTGTGTGTGTGTGTGTGTGTGTGTGTGTGTGTGTGTGTGTGTGTGTGTGTGTGTGTGTGTGTGTGTGTGTGTGTGTGTGTGTGTGTGTGTGTGTGTGTGTGTGTGTGTGTGTGTGTGTGTGTGTGTGTGTGTGTGTGTGTGTGTGTGTATTTTCCTCCTACACAAAACCTTGTTGCCGAATATAGCCGTTCCACAAGCTGTGAGCTTGTAGATCAGCTATTTTCGGCTAATGTTACCCTTAGAATAGGGGTTCAAGTGTTAATGTAAATAAATAAATTAAAAAGGTTCCTTTCTATCACACACAGAGTTGGCCTCCCCTCTGTAATATTAACCCCCTGTTGAAGAGCCCTGCTCTATCATTCTTAAAGAGCATGCCCAGAGTATCGGGTCACACTCTGGAACAAGGGTCACCTGTCCAGGTATCCCAGGCTTCATTATATGGTAACTCCTGAAACAGAGCCTAAAGGTTAGGAGGTCATGGGGTGAGACCCCCCACAGAGCTACGATTACAAGTTAGGTATTTAGGAGACACACTCGTATCCCATTAAGCACCGTGCAATAAGAAAGGTTATCACAAAGAACACAGAGACTGTAATGGCTTAGGAAACTAGCTGAACTTCAGCCGCTATTTTCACTCCTTCGTATTAATCTAATCATGGAGATTATCTGTTTATTAGATGGTATTTATTACATACTTTTGAAAATTCTTGGAATTGTTTTATATTGATTTATTTTAGTTTTGGTTGAAACTTTTTTTTTTTTACATATCTTTTGAAATAATATTTATGTACAGTAGGTAACAAAAAAAGGGGGCGGTTACTCATGACCCATAACATTTTGTGGCCAGGATATGTCTGCGCAGTAGCCAATAGCCATATCTTGGTCAGTCGCTAGCATCTATGGAGGCAGAGAGTGGCAGTAATAACAAGCAGTCTCTAGGACACATTTACTATATGAAACTATGTATGGCACATTAGGAGACTAATAGTAGTGGCTCTCAAATGTTTTATTTGCAAGGTGTCACGGTCTGTGACGTGTTATGTTTTCTTGTGTACCCTGTTGGGCCTGTTCTTGGTTTTTGTTATTGTTTTACCTTTCTGTTGTGTTCCTGTGATTTTGAAGTATTGTATTTTCCTTGTTTCTTAGTTGCAGTTTTGCTTTACACTGTGAACCTCTATTTTGTAGTCTTGTTTTGTGCCTTCCTGTCTGCCCCTGTAGTTCTGTTCCTGTCTTGTCTCATTAGTCCTGTGATTGCCAGTGTTTCCACCTGTGTCCCCTTAGTTCCCCAGCCTATCCCAGTGTTGATTGTCAGTGGTGTTCACCTGTGTCTAGTTATCCCATGTCTATAAGTAGGCCCTTGTGTTTTCAGTTCTTTGTTCGTTCATAAATTATTGTCAGTGTTATTTAGCTCCTCGTATATTCCTAGTCCTAGTGTTATTTTCTTGCTCCTAGTTATCCCTAGTTTCCTCGTGTTCCTGTGTTTGTTAATAAACCACTGTGCACTCGACCTGCCTTGTGGCTGCCTCATCCTCTGCCTTTGTCCTGCGCTTGGGTCCTACACACCTCTGACTCTGATCGTGACAAATGGACCCTTATGGGTCCATTTGAACACTTTCAGGGTTACAGACCTATGGTCATTCTGGGCTAGCTCTTTGCGTTTCTGGTGATATTATTGTCAACTTATTTTGTATGTCCGAAAAAAATATTTTGACAAGAATCTCTACTATAAGCCAGCATGGTGATGACCCCTGGTAATAAGGGGTGAAGGAGGTGTCTTTGTCCCGCAGGGAGAGTCAACATGGGTCACTGTTATCTTCTCCAGGTCCGATCGGCGACTTCCTGAGACAGTATAGTGGTGTGTAATGACAGGGAAGAGGCAGGGAATAGTGGCCCATTGTACTGGTGAGGCTTTCAATTAGGAAAATGGGTTAGCGTTGGAGTTATGCCTGCTTTAGACCTAATGATAACAGCTCACTTACAAGGCCACAATGGGGAAAAATGGCATTCAGGAAATGATGTTAGTGTTGTAGTAATATGTGAGTGTGTGTGTGTGTGTGTGTGTGTGTGTGTACGTGCGTACGTGAGGGGGGTTTCAAATAGCTTAGCTGGCCACTTCAAAAGGAGGGCCAAGCAGTCAGCGTCTCGGCGAGGCACGGCAGTATCAGCTATTATAGGAACGCTGCTCAATTTAGAGTAGGCGTTGTTTCCTTTTATCCATCCATGAATGGTTTCTGCTGTGTCTGATGATATATATAATATATATATATATATATATATATGTATAATGTAACAATGTTCTGCCGTCTATAGGCACATCATTTGTAACTGGTCGTTTTCGTCTGACTGCACTGGCAATGCCCTTTGTATAATGTGGTCTTCTATTTTGTGTGTGTGTGTGTGTGTGTGTGGTGAATGTAACCTTAGTGCACGTTGTGTTGTTGTATGCTCTCCTGTATGTGGACATACATACATTGTTACTGCACTGATTCACGAAATGTTTTTGGGAGCTCCCGACTACTCTGATATTTTGGAACTGTGTCCCGATGGATCAAATGTAGTTAGTTATTGTTTACTTTTCATTGGTTCAATATTTAAAAAAAAAGTAGGGCAATACTTTATGAAAAGAAATGGACATAGCATGTCTGTTTTATTTATTTATTTGTATTTAATAATATTAAAGCATCAATAATCTGAAAGCCTTTATACAATAAAAAGTATACCAAGCCCTTAACTCTCAACATTTCATTTGAAAGTCCCCCCACTATGCGTATAAGTGTATTACTCATTAAATATAACAAACATTTGTGTGGCCTTGTCTGTTTGGACTTGGAGGTTGTCCATTCGTACAGAATCTTTTAACCTGTCACTTTAACATGCTAAAGTTTATCTTTAACATGTTAAAGTTGATCTTTTAACGTCCATAATCTATATGCATGTAACTTCAACCCATTACAACCAGTCAATAATCTGTGTCATTTTAGACTGTAGCTATAAACCTATATATGTTTGTTTTTTTTCCAGAAAACTCTACTCGTTCTCAAAAATAGCAAGCTGCTTTTGAAAAAAATAAGAAATAATTTAGAAACATTAATAGTCTCTTCTGGGGGTCCCTGGCACAAAACCTTTTTCAGATGGGGGTTGCCGCCATACATATTTATCATCGTGGGGGTCCTTGGCATGAACAAGCGTAACAACTGTTGATTTATTAGGTATTTTGTAGAAAGATTTATTAGGTATTTTGTAGAAAGATTTATTAGGTATTTTGTAGAATCAGCCTCAGGGCCGGGGGGGTCCATTAATGCTCCCATTTGTACACAGAGCCTCTTAGAAAAACAGTTTGAGAATGGAATGTATAAACAATCGTCAAAAATGGGATATTTAATTGTATGTTTATCCAACCAGACACATTATTATTTACAACTGTGGCCGGGAGGCTTGGAGAGGCCTTTTCGACAACCGTAGGTCAGTTTTACAATGTCCTCTTCCAGAGTGTAGAGACATATGTTTTGGGTCCTGTGGTGATGGACGCCTGACTGGGTCTGTGGTCACAATTTGTCACACATCCTGGACAGACACTTCTGTTTCAGATCTGAGGGACAGGGGGCGAAAGAAGCATTGTTACATAGAACCTGGGGGACGTAATAGAACCTGGGGAACATAGAACCTGGGGGACATAGAACATGGGGAACATAGAACATGGGGAACATATAACCAAACATATAGGGCTCCATCTTGCGGCAGGGGCCCTTTTTTCTTAATTTGGGGATTTAGTACTGTGTGAGAGGTGTGGCCCCGTAAAATGTGTTATGTTGTGCCACAGCCTAAGTCCCTAAAACCTCCATTACCCCTTACATTATGCATAGGTGTGGTTTGGGCGTTACAATGATTAAACCAATCACTGTGCCACCTGCCATACCCATGGCCATGGAAGAGCGATACGTTGCTGCCTTGAAATATAGCCTATTTATATTTGATACAGAGGCCGGGTTGTTTTGTGTCCAGTAGCTCCAACACAGCCTCACTCGTGCAAATCTAATAACTTCTTTGACTAGACAATTAAACACAATAAGCACAAGGAATTGACACTGCTGATTATAGTAAAATTCCAATCACAGAGATTTGTGGAGAATTAAGACAGAACGAGACCTCTGAGCTGTGAATGTTGTGCAACATGACTCAAGCCGAGGCAGCTCCTACTCAGGTCTCACCGTCTCAGAGTCAGGAGCGCATTCTTTTATCAAACAGAATTCGCATTAGGGGTGGTTTGAAGAGGCACTTTCCATTGTCCTAAACCTGTGTGCATAAGATGGCAAATATAGGGAAAGTACATCAACACGCCTACAGACACACCTCCACCCGCAAATATAGGAGTCGACAAAATTAATAGTGGGTTGTGTGGCCGCAAGATAACGTTTACGGTTTACGCATAGTGGAAGCTCCTAAATGCGTATTTCACGGAAAATGTTTATTAGGCTACTTTAGGATAAAGCATGGCATAAGATGTAGCCTGAATGGGGGTGAACCGGTTCTGACCAAGTAATCTGATTGCTGAAATAGGCTGGTTGAAATAGGCTGCCCAGCCATGCTCAAATGAGCACAAACTACTCCTTCTCAATCTCAAATGACATATTTGAGAACATGGCTTAATCACAATAGAAATACCATCATCAGCTGTGCTGATCAGACAGAGTCTCAGCAGAACAGAGCAGTGCAGTTGCAAGTAGGCTAAGTGGGCCCAACTTACTTCGGGAGAAGGCGATCCTTCGTACCCGCCGGCACACTTCTAGCGTATGTTTCTCGTACCAGAGATGACTAACATCACAGTACCTGCAGGGGGAGACAAAAGGACAGGATAATGTCGCTGTCGGGTGGAAACCTTAAAACCGTTCCTTTTCGTCATTATTTAAAAGATTAAGTAGTGAAAATAGGCAGTCTATACAAGTGAGCTTGTAGGTTGGCTATTTTCACTATACGTTTGTGCAAAGCTCGTACACAAGTATCAAAAGTAGCAGATCTGCGAGCCTGTAGATCTGCTATTTTTTTACTTGAATTCTGAAAAGTAACAGTTTTGGTCCAACCGACAATATTGCCTATTTTTGAGGCCCCTCCTATGCCCAGCTTTCTCCATGAAGCAAAGTACATAAATTATTGAAGATAAAGTTGAGGGCAGAAAAGTGAAGACGGAAAAGTGAGAACGCAAATTGTGATTAGCCGGAATGAGCTGATTGTTTGTCACTTTTTTGTACCATACCTTTTCATTCGGGTCTTGTGTTCAAACGGGCGACACAGGCACTGGGAGAAGAACTTGCAGAGTTCGAAGACACAGGGCTGCAGCTTGTGAGCGCTGATTGTCGTGGTGTCAATGGACATGCCGTTGATAAAGTTTTCACCCAGCTGGCCACCAGGGGGAACAAGAAACAGCTCGGACTGTCTCCACGGACAACCTCCAAAATAACAACCCAACAACATAGTTTTAGCTATAAACACAAGCAATGTGGGGTGCAATGGTTCATCAAAAAGTGTTCTTTTGTCTACTAAAACCTTTGACTTTTTTGGGGTCCACTACCGTTTTTGAGCGGCGCTAGCGCCTCTTATGCCCAGCTTTCTGGGTTTGTGAAAACACAAACATTGGCTTGTGATTGGCTGATCACTCCATAGTGATGATTTGATTGGCTGAGCAAAGTACATATTGAAGCTAAAAGTGAGGGCAGAAAAGTGAAGATGGAAAAGTGAGGACGCAAATTGTGATTGGCCAGAATGAGATGATGAATGATGATAAGAGCCTTAAGAGGGCCCCTCACTTCACATGGATGTGATTTGTTTCACCGATGGAAACTACCGGTAAATACTATTTAAATAAAAATGATTACTATAACTACAAATTTGTCAGCAAATAAAAATAGATGGAAATGCTACAGATCCAGTAGAACTAAGACAAGTCATTTTATGCGTTGTGAGCAAACGTGAAGCAAAGCATCATGACACCATTATGACAAGGCCAACCAAAAGCGACTAAATCAACTTTACGTAGACTAAAGACGTAATATTTTCTCACATTGTGAGTTTGCAGATCTGCTATATTTCTATTTTTGGCAAATATTCCCACCCAGAATATGGTTGCTGGGGTTCAAGTACACACTGTTTCCTTACTTAGATTAACTTTGTTTTCAAATACGATGCTTTGTATGGTGCCGTTAATATTAACCCGTCAGGAATATTTTGAAAAGATGCATCATCATCAGTTCTCATGAGAGGATTATTAAGGCTAGGCCATTTTCAATCTGATGACGGTTATTTGCAGAATACACTATTTTCCCTCTTCCCTAAGTTAAGATAAGCAACAGAAACCTAATATTTTGGAAACATTTGTGGTCATTAATCTTACAATAAATCCATTTGCACAGGCCAGGGTGGTTTTTAATACAATATTCTCTCAAGTGATCAATTCTCAGAAGGGTGTGCAAATATATTCCTCTTTATTAGTCTGTTTTCATAACCACCTCTCTCCACAGCCCTATGGGGATGATAATTATCATAGACATGTATATTCATTTCAGTCACATTCACATATACACCTCACATACTCCTAATTAATTTCCATCTATTTATAATAATCCCCAGATAGCTCTGGGGACTGGTAACTGTGTGACCAGAAATTAGAAATAGCCATGCTACAAAAGACACATTTTGCATTTTGACATTTTGTTGTGTTAATGAGTAGACCCTACAGTAACATTAATTGCGGGTAGGTTTATTTTTTTAGTACTGCAGGTACTTATGCCAAGTATTTAAATGCCAATACCAATTTGTTTGTTGTAGTATTTCTACATTGTGGTATAGCTACTTTTACTTCAGAAATCTGAATAAAGAGATAATGATCAAATCAGTGCCTTTTTTCCCTTGTAAATACTTTTTTTCCCCTGAGTATAGGTCTATCACACCTGATTGCAATTATTTGAGCAAATCACAATTATCTTTGTTAGAACAATTTCCATTCATCTGTATAAAAAAGCTGTAATGAAATGAACAGAAATCTATCGTTTGAATAATTTGCATGTCATTACAACACCTTTTTCAAACATTAATTGCCACACTGTGAGCTTCATACAATGAACTCTAAAACAGGTCAATAATGAATGTGTGTGTGGGGGGTGGGGGGGCAGAATATGCATGGTTTTTGCCCACCAACAACAATATACAAGCATACAAAGAAAATGTATCGGAATGTTGAAATGTACCTAGATGTACAGCATGTCCACGCTGTCTGTCTGCCTGCCTGCCTGCCTGTCTGTCTGCCTGCCTGCCTGTCTGCCTGCCTGCCTGCCTGCCTGTCTGCCTGCCTGCCTGCCTGCCTGCCTGTCTGTCTGCCTGCCTGCCTGTTGCTAGGCAGAGCTCAAGCCCAGGAACATGTGGGGTGCAGCCTTTTCTAATGGTGAGGAGTTTCTGCCATCTAGTGGTCATTTTGTTCTCAGCGGCTTGACTGACAAAAACACAGTGCGCGTGTGTGTGTGCAACGACGTAGAGTCTGTGGGGGCCACGGGGCCACAGCCCCCATGAAGATTCCCAGGGCCCCTTTAGGCCCCCATGAAGATTTTCGTGGACATTTTACATTTACATTACATATTTTCTGGGAATTCCGAACATTTTGGACCTCTCCGCCGGCAATCTGAAAATCCCATCGTCAAATATTCGGGAAAACAGCGCCTCCCCTGTTGTTCCTATTGTTGCGAGGCAGGAGGCAACAGTCTGTCTTGAGAGACACCGGCCGTCCAAGAGGTGTTAAAAAGTGCTAATCGGGTTTCTTTTGTAGTTGTTCTTGAGGCGTGACATAATAACACTGATCAAGAATTCACCAAAGAGACCTAACCCTACACAGACTAGTGGGACTACACACTGACTCGAGAAAAGACCCATATCGTCCAAAATAGGCTGATCAGTCGTTGTCTGTGTATAGGCTAATTCATTGGTAAAAGTATGCTAAATACTAAAATACTATACTAAATAAAAAATGCGGGGGGGGGGTTAATGGTTGGAGTTAATTTGCTCTTAACCTTTTACTGGACCACAACATCAATGCTCAGGCACCATGTTGACCATGGTTACTATCTCAGTCCCTGGCATCTCTCTATCTCTCTCACCTGGTTTTTCTATGACTGTTGATTTGGCTGCTGTTGTCACAATCCCCAAAGTTGTAGTCCTGTATCTGGACGTTGTAGTTCTTGATATGGTTGTACTTGTAGTTCGTTGGGGTGTATAAGCATATCTGGATGTTGTAGTTCTTGGTGTAGGCCTACTTGTCATTCCTTCATTTCCTTGGGTTGTATAGTCTCGGGATGTAGTTATTGGTGTGGTTGTACTTGTAGTTTGTTGGGGTGTAGTGGTATAGCTGGATGTTGTAAATCTTGGTGTGATGTTTGTGGGGGGTGTAGCAGTGTATCTGGATGTTGTAGTTCTTGGTGTACTTGTCGTTCCTTGGGGTATAGATGCTCTGGATGTAGTTATTGGTGTGGTTGTACTTGTAGTTTGTTGGGGTGTAGTGGTGTAGCTGGATGTTGTAGTTCTTGGTGTGGTTGTACTTGTAGTTTGTTGGGGTGTAGCAGTGTATCTGGTCGTGGTTGGATGGTGTTCTGTAGTGAAAGGCCTTGTAGTTAGCTGGGCTGTATTAAAAATTAAGTTAATTGTTAAATAAACAATAAAATAAATCAAATTAGTGAGATGAACAGAAAATGTTCAATGAAGTAAGTGTGGATAAGGAGGCAATCAAACCTAAGAAGAATAGGCCTTGATATAAAATTTAAACAAATGAAAGTGATTACATAGAACATGGCTTTGTAGGTTTTTACAAGTGATTTAAAAGGCAACAGGTGTCCATGCTGTAAAACTCAGATCACCCTGGGTGACGAGGCGAAGAGAGCCCTACTTGTGGATCTGAGGCTGCAGACAGGTTCATTATGGTACTAGGATGATAGCATAGCATGAGTACACCCTTCAATTCAATCCTGAAACTCACCGGCAACCAATGAAGCTGTAGTCACCTTGGGTGTAGTCATAGTTGGATGCGGTGGAGTCGTGGTTGGATGCGGTGGAGTCATGGTTGGATGCGGTGGAGTCGTGGTTGGATGAGGTGGAGTCGTGGTTGGATGAGGTGGAGTCATGGTTGGATGCAGTGGAGTTATGGTTGGATGAGGTGGAGTCGTGGTTGGATGCGGTGGAGTCGTGGTTGGATGAGGTGGAGTCGTGGTTGGATGAGGTGGAGTCATGGTTGGATGCGGTGGAGTCATGGTTGGATGCGGTGGAGTCGTGGTTGGATGAGGTGGAGTCGTGGTTGGATGCAGTGGAGTCGTGGTTGGATGAGGTGGAGTCATGGTTGGATGGGGTGGAGTCATGGTTGGATGCGGTGGAGTCGTGGTTGGATGTGGTGGAGTCATGGTTGGATGGGGTGGAGTCATGGTTGGATGCGGTGGAGTCATGGTTGGATGGGGTGGAGTCATGGTTGGATGGGGTGGAGTCGTGGTTGGATGAGGTGGAGTCATGGTTGGATGGGGTGGAGTCATGGTTGGATGCGGTGGAGTCGTGGTTGGATGTGGTGGAGTCATGGTTGGATGGGGTGGAGTCATGGTTGGATGCGGTGGAGTCATGGTTGGATGGGGTGGAGTCATGGTTGGATGGGGTGGAGTCATGGTTGGATGCGGTGGAGTCATGGTTGGATGCGGTGGAGTCATTGTGGTTGGATGCGGTGGAGTCATGGTTGGATGCGGTGGAGTTATGGTTGGATGCGGTGGAGTCGTGGTTGGATGAGGTGGAGTCGTGGTTGGATGCAGTGGAGTCGTGGTTGGATGAGGTGGAGTCATGGTTGGATGCGGTGGAGTCGTGGTTGGATGTGGTGGAGTCATGGTTGGATGGGGTGGAGTCATGGTTGGATGTGGTGGAGTCGTGGTTGGATGCGGTGGAGTCATGGTTGGATGCGGTGGAGTCATGGTTGGATGCGGTGGAGTCATGGTTGGATGCGGTGGAGTCATGGTTGGATGCGGTGGAGTCATGGTTGGATGGGGTGGAGTCATGGTTGGATGGGGTGGAGTCATGGTTGGATGCGGTGGAGTCATGGTTGGATGCGGTGGAGTCATGGTTGGATGCGGTGGAGTCATGGTTGGATGGGGTGGAGTCATGGTTGGATGCGGTGGAGTCGTGGTTGGATTTGTTGGAGTCGTGGTTGGATTTGTTGGAGTCGTGGTTGGATTTGTTGGAGTCGTGGTTGGATGCGGTGGAGTCGTGGTTGGATGCGGTGGAGTCGTGGTTGGATGTGGTGGAGTCGTGGTTGGATTTGTTGTAGTTGTGGTTGGATGGGGTGTAGTTGTTGTGGTTGGATGGGGTGTAGTTGTTGTGGTTGGATGGGGTGTAATTGTTGTGGTTGGATGGGGTGTAGTTGTGGTTGGATGGGGTGTAGTTGTTGTGGTTGGATGGGGTGTAGTTGTTGTGGTTGGATGGGGTGTAGTTGTTGTGGTTGGATGGGGTGTTGTTGTTGTGGTTGGATGGGGTGTAGTTGTTGTGGTTGGATGGGGTGTAGTTGTGGTTGGATGGGGTGTAGTTGTTGTGGTTGGATGGGGTGTAGTTGTTGTGGTTGGATGGGGTTTAGTTGTTGTGGTTGGATGGGGTGTAGTTGTTGTGGTTGGATGGGGTGGAGTTGTTGTGGTTGGATGGGGTGGAGTTGTTGTGGTTGGATGGGGTGGAGTTGTGGTTGGATGGGGAGGAAAGGTGATCGGATAGGCTACAGGTGTGGTCTTAGCCACGGTTAGACGAGACGCGGTAACGGCAGTAACGACGGTCAACGGCCCCCTGGTGTTCGTGGGGGGCCACGCTCTGGTTGTGAGCGGCCCGAAAGCCGTCGTCATCATCGGAGACGTGGTGAGGGTGGGTGTTTGGGACGTTCTAAGTGAGGTGGCTATCGGCGACGTGGTTGTCGTTGGGACGGTTATGTGATCGATACTTCTGGCTGTAGTTTTAGTGAGGCGGTGTTGTTGCGTTGTTGTGGCTGGTTGTGTCGTCATATGTCCTGTAGATATCTCTGTAGTTCTAGTGAGTTGTTCTTGAGACTTTGTTGTTGAAGGTTGTGTCGTCATATGTCCTGTAGATGTCGCTGAAGTCCTGTGTGTGGTTCTTCCGGCTGTAGTTCTGATGAGTTGTTGTGGCGTTGTTGTCGTCGGTTGTGTTGTCAGCAGGCCTGTAGGTGTCGCTGTACTTGCTTGGACAGCAGTGGTAGTTGGTGTTGGTCTGGGTGTTCTGTCTATATAGTTTATGTTGATGATAATGTTTATTTGTACACTTTTATTTACAGTATACACGTTAGTTTAAAAGTGATTAAGTGACTTTTTGTTTTAGCAGGTGTGTCCAAACTTTTTTCAAAGGGGGACATATTAGAAAATATTAAAACACACAAGGGCCAACTACATCTCCTCGACTGACATAATGTGCCTTCGGACTATGACAAAGTCACATAGTCCTACATATGTATTGCGTTTAAACGATTGAATGTATATCATCATCAGTATTTAATATCAATGGTCTTTAGGTGTGCTGTGAACAAAACACAAAAACAATACTTTTTTCAGCCTTAAGGGCCTTGCAAACGGGGAGCGATAAAACGGGCCTATAGTTCATTTTCAATGAGACCTGCGTTTTTGCTCTGAGAAGTCGCGGTATTTATGTGTGCCTGTGAATTTGTTGCGCTCGTTATGTGCACACGCCTGCGACGCACCAGACCTGGATTCTGTTTAGCTTTTTGTTTACGCTTGCGTTGTTGCGCCCCTCTTCAACAGACCTGGAGGAGACCTGTGTTGATCCAGGCAACAACGCCTGCGTTCCTCGCTTCACATTTGCAAGGCTCTTTATTTCCATTATTAACCAAATGTAGCCAGACGTGCAAGGTCTGGCTACATTTGACCCCTTCAGAATGAGACAAGGAACAAAGAATCGTGACAAATTATACTCTGGGAAATGCCCAGGTTAATAAAAAAAACTTCAGTGTAAATAGCTTGGGGTAATACAATATGAAGCAGAGGGCCGCATAAAGTCTGTCCGAGGGCCGCATTTGCCCGTGGGCCACACGTTAGACACCCCTGCTAAAGTGTTTGTTCTATACACAGGTCAGTCTCTCCAGCTCTTTAATAAACAGAAAATATATGTTCAGTTGACAGTTGGGTTGCCAAATTCAACCAATTATTGGAGTGTAGCCATTTATCAGCGACCGGGAGAACACTCTGTGGCAATAATTAGTACAAAAAATATAGAGCACATGTATTTATACTTTTCAATAACATGTTTGAAATATAGTAAGTACTTATATACTTATAAGTAATTATAACTAGACTAGTTACTCTTGATACCAAGTGACAAGTCATTTGTAACATTTTTAGTAATGTATACTATTTCTCTGACTCAAGCAACCATCTGTGGAACAGGAGCCACTGTTTGGTAACTCACCTGCGGTGGACTGAACCCGGCTGGTGAGCAAGGCATTAATCCCAGACAGAGCACTCAGGCTCACATTGGAGGGCAGATCAGCTGTTAAAATACAGTGTGGGAACATCACAAAAGTGCAACAATAATCAAACTGATTGATTTAATTGACTAAGAATAATTGATTTAAATCAAATAATTATCCTAGTAAATCTAAATCATGAGGAATGGAAAGCAAGTACAGCTGAAATAAAATATTTGTATCACACTACAGACTCTAATTAAAGCAGGGGTTTTCAAACCCTTTTCATTTGAAGGTTCGCTATTTATTCCGCATCTGAGCCGTGGATTCTGCACTGCCTTGTTGCGTGCGGTGTGCCATGAAAGTTTGAGCTGCAGAGTTTAAAGTTGGACAACAATGGCTTTTTTGGTCATTATTTTTATTTAGAAGTTTCAGTCTGAAATGGAAGCCTGTACATTTCTGAACCAATCAGAGTGATGCATCCCTTCAAGCTCTGCCGCTGCCCACAGGTGCAGTGATTGAGCTAGTGTTTACAATTAAGTGAGAGCGAAACGCTGCTACTACGTGGCGTATTTCTGACCTATAATATTTTAGGCCTGCATATTTTAGCATGCTGATTAAGTGATGTAATACACTGTGTGGATATGAGATTAAAAACGGAGTAGGGCCTAGTGTAATCAAAATTAGCTGTGTTTGGAGGAACATGCAGCTATGGGAATCAAACAGGTGAATGAAATCAAGATTAATTTATATTCATAAGACTAGCGGTACGTCATCATGCAGCACATTACAGGAAGTAAATAAAATAGGCTATTTATGGTCTTTTGATATAAAAATACACAAAAATGAAAAATTCCCCATTGTTTTGGCATCTATTGTTAGGTATGCCCATATGATGACAGATATGCTCTTCGTTTTTCATTTCACTAGGTCTTTAAATCCCACAGCCTGGGGGGACGGGACGGCTGGAGGAATGTATGTGTCGCACTGATTGATTCGTCCCAAGACAAATATTAAAGCAATGACAAACCATCTACACTATGGGTTGTGAACTTGTGACGTAAGTGGCCGGCTCTTTAGGAGACCAGAAGTAGGTTGGAGTGACGTTATTGACTTTGTTTTATATTATTTGTTGTTTTTAAAGGCCACACTGCCAAAGACGCCTTTTTCAAACTAGATGGCACTCTTAGCTAACCTATGATTCACCGTTCAAGTCCCAGTGAAGCCAGGAACAAGGAAACCATGTGGCCACAAAAATCGCCTCCCGTCCACTCCCATGCTAGAGAAGTTTCTGTCTTCCTGTATCGTTCCACTCCAGCCGTGACCACTATATTCAATTTTCAATGGACTAACTATTGAACAGTTTCACACATTTATTTTTACCAGCTGCGAAGTTGCGATGAAGTTGCGATGAAGTTGCGGTGAAGATGCATATTCCGTGACTACTAAAAAGTAAAGTAAAGTAAAGCCTGGCAGTTGGTGGTATAGCCCTGTTGGCCGGTCGGTGTGTGTGTGCGCGTGGCGTGCGTGCGTGCATGTGGCGTGCACACTTACCTCTCTGCGGCGGTCCCTCTATGATGGTCTGGTTGAACAGAGGGGTGATGCTGTCCACATCCCACAGCTCAAGCACCTTGTCTGAGGAAAACACCCACACAGGCTGTCACATAAGCCAAATTCCAATACCCCAAATATCGGCCACTCACACACTCACACTTGCTCACTCAAGCATGGTGGTTGACGTATATTTCCTAGCAACTTAAGAGAGAAGAGTCTGACGACGGTGCAGGCAAATTAAAGTTTTCAAGTCCATTTTATTGTAGTACAGCAGATCACAGCCATGGGGCCAGGCCCCATGGATCCTCATTCAGCCTCTCGGCTTGCAGAGACTAACACACAGTTACAGACATTTCAGTAGGCTCTTATACAGGTCAGAACAAAGAGATCAAACGGACATGGCAAAAGGTGGTTCCCAAACCCCCCTGAAGTCTAAGGTGGTCCACTCATGTCCAAATAAGGTATGGTCACCAGGGAGCCCAGTAGGTGCTTGCCTGCAGCTGCTATCAGCAAGCTAGATCCACTTAGCATACAGGAACCCCTAAAAATCCCTCCTGCCCATAGATCCTGTTCAAACATGCCTGTCTCTCACTCATGAGAGACACAAAGATCCACTTTAGTTTATTTAAACTATATTATTGAAAATTGTGATTTCCATATACATCATATCCTCCCTTTGAGGCAACCTTGCCTCATAAAACGAATATGGAACACAATTTACCCTCGTCCTCCCTTTTGCACTGACTGGCTGGAACATCAAAAACATGACACAAAGAATCAAATCAAACATTACAGTATGTATACAAAATTGGCATTCAAATCACATAACTCGTTACCAGTGTTCTTCATTACATTACAGTATTATCATCGGTGTGCTCATAAGACCCCCTGTGTTACTCTAATCTTAGGCTAAAACGTAAAAAATAAACACTAACAACATTAACTTCATGTCACTCAGGCATGGCCCCGACCATCATGCGCACCTGACCACATCTCTGTGATTCACCGCCACGGAAACAACATATAAAAACCATCATGCGCACCTGACCACATCTCTGTGATTCACCGCCACGGAAACAACATATAAAAACCATCATGCGCACCTGACCACATCTCTGTGATTCACCGCCACGGAAACAACATATAAAAACCATCATGCGCACCTGACCACATCTCTGTGATTCACCGCCACGGAAACAACATATAAAAAACTACATTTTAGCCTAAAAACCACAGAAAAATCTCCTTTACACCTCGATAACTCCTCTGTACTGTAATCAACTTCACTTTTAACCTTTACATAACTCAAAACAAGATTATTGCTTCTGTAACGTTTCTCTTCTTTCTTTGTCTCACCTTCTCGAGTGTTCATTTATCAGCCAGCGTGCACAGGCCAAACGAGGTTGTGATACAGTACACTTATGCACCGCATGGCGTAGGCCGCTCTGTTATGAAGAGCTGCCCATTGTTCGAAAACTTTCATTCTGAATTCTGATCTGAATTCACTTTTATCACCTCCTCCCTTTTCAGTCACGACATGACTGAACAAACAGAAAGTGAATCAGCGTCATCACAGGAGCCTGTAGGCTTCTGCAAGGCAGAAACGTGTTGCGCGCCGTGTTGCGAGCTTCTAGATCAGCCGCCTTGCCATCGCTGTCGAACCGCGCAGAGGTGCACGCCGAGAAGAGTGAATGAAGAGCGCCACCGCCTCCCTTTGATCGCTGACCGCCGATGAACGCCCACGGGCCGGGGTATATGCTACGCTGCGCATCCTCACCCCGCCGTCCAGCCACTGTGCATCGCCTCTGGTCACCGATCGATGAGAGCCGCCGCCGACCATCGCCGCTCCTCCCCACCGCGCTGGGCAGGCCGTCGCCAGTGTGTTGAATCGCCGCTGGTTCGACTGCAGCACGCAGCACGCAGCACCACCGCCGCCGTCCTCCTCCATCCAAAAATTGCCGACCGAAATACTATTAGACTGAAAAATTCCCCTTCTGGTTCTCTCGCCTGACGCAAAAAAGCATCAAAAAAGCGACCGGGATCGGCACCACTGTGACGTATATTTCCTAGCAACTTAAGAGAGAAGAGTCTGACGACGGTGCAGGCAAATTAAAGTTTTCAAGTCCATTTTATTGCAGAGCGTAGAGTACAGCAGATCACAGCCATGGGGCCAGGCCCCATGGATCCTCATTCAGCCTCTCGGCTTGCAGAGACTAACACACAGTTACAGACATTTCAGTAGGCTCTTATACAGGTCAGAACAAAGAGATCAAAGGGACATGGCAAAAGGTGGTTCCCAAACCCCCCTGAAGTCTAAAGTGGTCCACTCATGTCCAAATAAGGTATGGTCACCAGGGAGCCCAGTAGGTGCTTGCCTGCAGCTGCTATCAGCAAGCTAGATCCACTTAGCATACAGGAACCCCTAAAAATCCCTCCTGCCCATAGATCCTGTTCAAACATGCCTGTCTCTCACTCATGAGAGACACAAAGATCCACTTTAGTTTATTTAAACTATATTATTGTAAATTGTTATTTCCATATACATCATAGTGTTACGGTGAAATTGGTGACCTGCTGAAATATTAAGACAATCAAGACATCACATAATGTCAGTGTCCGAATGCAAACCATTGCAGTGTGTTCATTAGCCGTGTTCAACCTAGCGGTATTCAGGCCACGAATTTAAAGACTTCCATGTAAGTTGTGTGAAGTCCACAAGATGGTAACATATTTCGGCAGGAAATTTCACCATTATTTGCCATGATGGAGTGACCGAGTGTGAGTGGGCGAGTGGCCGAGATTTGGGGTATTGGAATTTGGCTAAAGTGTCCCTGCCGTTGTCACGAGCCGTTTCACCCGTTTCGACTGTTATCAATCGACAAGACCGCAGTGATCAGTACGATTGTACTGTTTTAGCATCAGTACGATTGTTTTCGACGATTATGGGCATGCTCTGCCGACTGATACAACGATTAAGGTTGGCGAACATGCGTTAATATTAGGACCGCGCTGAGACATGCTTGCGCTTATGTTTTGGTGAGGGTATGAGGAGGCTTGTCATTTCCAGTAGGCTGCCAGCATGTCCAGTAGACCGATAAGATCGGTTAACGTGTATCAACGCCAATCGCAGCCAGTAGGCTCCAGAATACATGCAGTAGGTCCGATCGGCTAGATAAGATCGGCGTTATAAGTAACCTATAGCTACTGGGAATTCTAGGTTGATCTTTGGTCGAAACGGCGAGCCACAACCGTCTACCTACAGGACACTGCTGCACGCACGCACTCACACACGCGCACAAGCGGACAGACGACAATTGTCGTCCGTGTTAAGCAGCGTGCTTAAGCAGCGTGCTTAAGCAGCGTGACCTCTGAAGTGTTACACTGTGTCAACCCATTCAATCTGAGAAAACATTTGCGTGCGTGCGTGCCATATAGGAGGGGCGGGGTTGCTGATGGGGTCAGTGCAATAATATTTAGCCAAGACAGGTATGTTTAAATAAATATATAATTGTATTGCTTTCAATATGTTGCATTTTGTTTAGCTATTGTAAAAAACAAACAAATTCAAAATGCAGTTCTTACCGGTTTTGCCCGCCATCACACAGATGTATATACAGTCTGAATGATTCATCTGGCTCACTGAAATAGACATGCAATAGACAAACAATGTATACACAAACAACACACAAACAATGCCAGCATCTCCATATGTCCGTGGTTCTCAAACCTTTTAATTTCACGAGCCCAATAATAGTGAGTGAGTGTCACAGGGCAACCCGTGGAGGAACTTTGCATGCAAATGGTAAATGGTGCATTTATATAGTGCCTTTATCCAAGGCGCTTTACATAGATTGTGCATCAATTCACCCATTCACACACACACACACACACACACACACCGATTGTGGCGGAAACCACGCAAGGCACCAACCAGCACATCAGGAGCAATTTGGGGTTCAGTGTCTCAATTGCTCAAGGACACTTCGACACTAACTCTGGGGAAGCCCGAGTTCGAACTGGCAACCTTGTGGTTACCATCCACCCACTCTACCCCTGAGCCACCGCCGCAATGCACACACGGCACAGCTGAATGCTTACCAATGCATTCAACAGCAAGCTGGCTGGGAAGGCTGTTTAATAGTGATGTTGCATGTTTTAGGTCAGATTCTCACCTAATACTTCGGTAGACTCAGATCCGTATGGGTTGGGGAAATTGGATTCTTGCATATTTAATTGGCTGCGGTTTGCCTTCACACTGTCATTCGCAGCAATTGGAAACGCAGCAGGGGGGACCTTTATCAATGTGTTCCATTCATAAACTATAGCCTACACAGTGAAATCTATGGTGATAAAATTACACTCATAACGTGCATGTGTCGTGCCGCCTGGGGACCCCCCCCCCCCCCCCCTCTCTCTCTCTCTCTCTACGCACGCAGCCGCCACACACTGTTCTTTTGGGCATGGAGGCACAGCGCTGCATGAGCGCACTGATATAACTCCCCAGTCCCACACACTCACACAGTGACAGCACTCCATGTTTACGGCACGCACAGACAGACAGACAGACAGACAGAATATTATGTAGGCTATAATACACTGCAGTGTTTTTATGTGTTTTCTTAAGCAATTGATTAATGTACACGTCCTCATTTCGATCAGGGCTTCAGTCTCCTCATTCGACCACGTCTATCCACAGTAACGGGACATCTTTGCGCTGCGTAAAATATGCCTTCTCCGTCTCCAACTGTGTTCAGCTCCTCACCCGCCACATTATGTTTGCTTCATTTCCTTTATTTACTGCGGATTGCATTCACACCTGCACCGAATCGTAGTCAAGTGCGATTCGAAGCGAAGCGAAACCCACGTTTTTGGGCGGAGTAAAATGCGGTTATTTGCTGCGCATTAGGATTCGAATGAGCCTTCACACCTTCACACCTGCCAAACGAAGCGCACTTTCTGACAATGCGCAGCAGGATTCGTTTTAATCGCAGCAAAGCTCTCTGGTATGAATGTGACCTTACATACAGGGATCAGTATGTCTGAACATTTTCAACAGGAGGACTGAGAGTTTAAAATTGACACTGTGGGGAAATGTAATTAGTTGTGGGGGTCACCTCCTCTGCAGTGCTGGCAATCCTGTTGATTGGAATGGGCCAAGCACTGTAGAGGAGGGGGGGGGGGGGGGGAGTAATGTTGTGTTTATAATTATATCATTCTTTTGGCTTTAGTATTATCTGTGAATGAATTGCCGTCTGGAGAACATTATGGAATATATTTAACTTGGATATGACCTGATGTACGTAATTGTGTAAGCCTTAATTGGTTAAGTTATAAGAGTTACCGATTAGCAATCAGGTGATGGTTTGCCTCACCTGTGGCTGCTTTAAAGGCGTGCGGTGAAGGCAGGAGTTAGTTCAGTCCTTGCTTGAGGCTAGAGTGACAACATCCAGGGGAGAGCTACCAGGGCCTTTGTATTAAGGCTTTCCCTGTTTATAGTTTCTTAAGTTCCTGGTTTGTTTAATTTTATTTAGTTGTTTAGTTTAAGTGTTTATTCAGTTCTGTAATTTGGAGAGTTGTTTTGGTCAGTCTTATTTATTGTGAACTATAATATTGCCTGGGCTACACAACCTGCACTGGAGGTAAATAAAACCTGCATTTTTGGACTTTTTGGATCCTTGGCCACTCGGCCAACTTTACAGAGAGACTGTGCAGAGAGTGTAAACTACAAACTTGTGCACTAGAGTTAGACCTGTAAGGGTCCATAATGGTTCCATGTGTACTCTCAGTGTGAGGTCAGTAACTCTGAGAGCCATTGTTTATGTTACAGCCTATATCTTGTTATGATTCAGTTGTCATTAGACCAACCACAGTATGATTTATGCCCTGTGCTCTTGGCAGAATTAGCCTTTTTCCATCCATTCATGAGTTGTCCTGCCTGAAATGCATTTAAACATACAAACCACATGTATGTCCGTGCTGTACCTGATAATATGGAGGTGGATTTGAACAGTTCATGCACATAGCTGGTGGAGTCTCCCATCACATCCAGCAGGATGGCTGTGAAGTCTGACGAGACAAAGACAAGTATTTTGAACACAACAAATTGAGAGGTGATATTAGTAGACACCTTTATGAACACCTGTGTGAAGAAAGCTAGTGGTAAACATTTATTTTGCTAACTTTCCCTAACTACACTCACACACTCGGCTCCATTTCTGTCACTGCTAAACCCCTTATCCATAAATTCCTATTTTGAAAAACATTTTTGAATGGTTCAACTAGCCAATCTACATCGACACGTTGTGAGTTTGTATTTTTGCTATTCTAAAATGTTTTTAAAAAATAGTAAAAAAAAAAAGAAAAGACAAAGACATTTAGGGATAAGGGGTTTAGCGGTGATGGAAATGGAGCCCTGTGTGTTGTGCGCTGGTCATATTTATGTGTCTCACCTGATAAATCATTGGTTTCATTTGTGACACAGTAGCAGTACCTCCTCTCCATGCTGCTCTCAATGCTTCTCATGCTGGAGACTGGACGACAAACACACAATCAAACACACACGGCCACGCATGCAAACACGCACGCGTGCACACACACACACACACACACACACACACGAGCAAATCAAACTCTGTTGTTACTCTCAATCTGAAATGGATGTATGATTGTGTACATATATGTGTGTGCGTAATTGGTGTAATTATATAGCGCTTACATAGATTGTGCATTACATTCACCCATTCACACACACACATTCACTGCAGGGCAGTGAATATAGCAGATCTACAAGCTCAAGCTTGTAAATCCACAACACTGTTTTTGAAAACCATGCTAGACGACAGTTAATTTCCATCCACTTGGGGGAGCTCTCACCACATGTTAAGGTCTCAGTGGTCAAAATGAGGTGGACATCATTTTACTGTGCTTTACTGTAGGCTGCTTTCTGATATATAGGCAGTGGTGGAAGAAGTATTCACTTCAAGTAAAGGTTGTATTATTTTAACAATTAGACCATAATGAAGTATAAGGCCTGCCCTGCATTAAAAAAACACATGACTTTACTTTACCCTATAAAAAAATATTTGAGTAAAGGTACATAGGCTAAGTATTGGCATTTGAGAAAAGTTCAGATCTACAAGCTCAAAATGTGTCACATTACGACATGTAAGCTTGAGGATCCGCTTTAATGATGTATAAACTTTACGATAGGGCTTAATTGGAAATCTACAAAGTAAATTGAAAATAATGTTTTAAAATATTGGAGTAAAACATTAAAATGTGCCACTGCGATAGAGTGGAGTAAAAGTATGAAGTATAGAAAAATGGAAAACTCAATTGTAAAGAGAAAGTACCTAAACGTTGTAACTAATTAGTTGAGTGCGTGTGTGCGTGCATGCATATTACTGTTGTAGACCAGCAGAGTGAGTTTGTGGAGGGACAGGGAGCTGTGTGAGGTCACACTCAGCAGAGAGAAGAGCTGGCTGGAACCTGGAGGAGGAGAAACAAGTCATTTAAATAACTGTGTTCAAGTACTGGTACTGACCCTTTGAAAGAGAGAACGCATGGTCAGTATCACGATATTGACCATGTTACTAGTTACTTACTACTGACATGATACTGATATGATATTGACTATGATACTGATTACGACCGTCAGTCCGTCACGCCTCGTGACATGCTCCATACATGAAGATCACGACACTGACCTCATCATTCCCTGGATAGCCATACATGGAGAAGACTGGATCATCACCTAGATCTGCATATGGAGCCGGCCGGCAACTGTACATCTGAACTCACGGACACCAGATTAATAGTTTAACTCCTTAACTGTGCCGTTTTGAGATGAAGATCTGTTGTTTTAGCATGACCTCGCCCTGTAGGGCCTTCTGGTATGATACTAACCATGATACTGACATTACTGACATGAAATTGACTATGATACTGACCAGTGACCATGACATGATGATTGATACTAACCATGATATGATACGGACCACATGATACTGACATGCTACTGACATGATACTGACCATGATATTGAACCATGATACTGTATCATGTGACAGGGCTGTGACCAGGCCCTGTCACTGGCCATGACAGCCTTGCCATTCAGTGCTGTGAGAGGGGCCTGGTGCCTGATAAATTAATTCACTATCATATATGTTGAGTTCAGAATCACTTTTTTGACACATCACAGGTTTAAAGATTTAAATTAGTTTTTGTCCTTGTTTTTTTACTTTAAAATGTCCATCCCACATGCAAACTCCACCATCATTTCTGCTGTGTCTGTTGTTTGATAGATGATTGATTACCATACTGCGTTGTGTTGATAAGAGTATTGACCAGTGGGGTTAGGTCGACAGCAGCCGGATCAATGGCATCCCCTGGAATTTCTGGTGGGGATATTAGTGTTACAGTGTTACCATGACTGTTGGTGATGCGCGACGCGAGTCAGGTTTTTTTCCGCAGTCTTTGTTTGGGCAGGGACTTTAACACTGCGCCACCTGAGCTCTAGCTAGCTTTAATCAGATTAATCTTTCAAATCATTAGAGACATGTACTGCACATAAAAAAACAAATAATTTGTGACACAAAATAAATAATATTGACAAATTAATTAAATTGCTTAATTGACTTATCTGTAACCATGTACAGCACTTTGGTCAGCTTGACTGTTGTAAACATGCTATATAAATACAGTTAGATTTGATTTCATTTTGAAACTCGCATATCATCATCGACTGTACAAACTCACATATCATTATTGACTGTACAAACTCGCATATCATTATTGACTGTACAAACTTGCATATCATTATTGACTGTACAAACTTGCATATCATTATTGACTATAGGTTAAAACTGTAATCATGACAACAACAAAACGTGTAATATTGAAAGAAAATTAAAGAGATACAATAGTAGGCCTACCTGTAGCAAGCAAGGTGTCTCTTCTATGTCTGTGTTTCTGGTTCCTCTGTTTTAGATCTATCATAATACATGAACGTGATATTAATGAATCATAAAGGTCATTTCTCCTGCATGTGTGAAAGCGGTAGTTTGTCAATATAACTAGTATATGCAGTGGTTGGAGCTGGTCTCCCTACTAGGCCTGAGCAACATACTGTATCGATTCCATCTCTTTTTCAGGGCTGGATTTAGGGCAAGGGGTGGCATTTAGGAGGGGCATTGACCCAAAATTAACTGATCGATACAAAATTAACATCCAAAAGACTGTGTTGTGCATGTGGTTATACATTACAATTTAAATCTACGTGATCTAGAGGGAAACGGGCGTAGGTCTAGTATAGAGCCCTGCAGGGTTAAATGCAGTGACCTACCATGACTGACGGCTCCTAGGAGTAGAGCCACAGCTGCACAGGTTCTGATCCAACACTGTTGATTGGACCTGGTTCCCCATGAGCCAGGCATTACTACGAACACACAACCACACAATGTCATAACTCTGCCACATACCCTAAAAAGGATTGACTACACAAATCTATACAAACGTGTATAGGATTTATTTTTTAATTGGAAAGAGAGAGGGTTGGAGGCACTCGACTGCGTCTCGTGTCTCACCACGCCTCTCACAATACAAGGTAACCTTGGCTCACACCTCTTGTGGCTAATTGCTTTAATCTACAAGCACACAATGTGGCGCGATGTGACGTGTCGGGAGCTTGTAGATCTGCTATTTGAAAATAAATCTTGACACAAAAGTGTCGAAAGTGACATTTTAACAAGACAAATCTGGTATGGGGTCCCTGGCACAGAATATGTCCAGATGGGGGTCCACGGACAAATGCATAATATTCATTCTGTGATAACGAGCCCCCCAAAAAACACCAACCCGCAAATACCAATATTTATAAGAAACTTAACAGAATACAAGCACAAAGTGACTTATAAAGAGCACAGTGCCTCTGACGTAAACACTGGGTCTCTCTTCTATCTCCTGGTCAGTGCTCAAGTTCACTGGGGCAATGGGGCAGTGGGGCACTGTGGCCTGCATGGTGCACTGGGGCAGTGGGGCACTGTGGCACTGCTTCAATGGGGCACTGTGGCCCTGGTGCAATGGGGCACTGTGGCCCTGGTGCAATGGGGCAGTGGGGCACTGTGGCACTGGTGCAATGGGGCACTGTGGCCATGGTGCAATGGGGCACTGTGGCCTGGTGCAATGGGGCCTGGTGCAATGGGGCACTGTGGCCCTGGTGCAATGGGGAAGAGGGGCACTGTGGCCCTGGTGCAATGGGGCAGTGGGGCACTGTGGCCTGGTGCAATGGGGCAGTGGGGCAATGGGGCCTGGTGCAATGGGGCAGTGGGGCACTGTAGCCTGGGGCAGTGGGGCACTGTGGCCTGGTGCAATGGGGCAGTGGGGCACTGTGGCCTGGTGCAATGGGGCAGTGGGACACTGTGGCCTGGTGCAATGGGGCAGTGGGTCACTGTGGCCTGGTGCCACTGCACACCTAAGGTCACGTGTGAGCACCCTTGGCCATGACCATAGATCGGTGCCTCTGGTATGAAGAGTATGTGTGTGTGTATGTGAGAGCTAGCTGTGCATGGGGGCTTACCTGTGTGTGTGCGTGCGTGCGTGCGTGCGTGCGTGAGTGCATAAATGCTCTACATTCATTAGTTAAACATGGGAAACCCTAGCCTGCTGTGTTCCCTGCACTGGCTTCCGGTTGCTGCATGCCTGCATCCCAGTTAAAAACATGGGACGCCTATAATGCTGCATTCACACGGGCAGATACAAAGATACAGTCTACCATTCATTTTCTATGGGAGCCAGCGACATGAAGCAAATCCAACAACTGGCTTCAACTTCAGATACAAAGACACAATGCGACAAAATATATGCTGTGAATATGTGTGTCTTTGCATCTGCCCGTGTGAACGAGAATTACACTGCAAGAAAACTGATCCACACCCACACAGTGGTGGACAGCAACAAACTGATCCACACCCACACAGTGGTGGACAGCAATAAACTGATCCACACCCACACAGTGGTGGACAGCAATAAACTGATCCACACCCACACAGTGGTGGACAGCAACAAACTGATCCACACCCACACAGTGGTGGACAGCAACAAACTGATCCACACCCACACAGTGGTGGACAGCAACAAACTGATCCACACCCACACAGTGGTGGACAGCAACAAACTGATCCACACCCACACAGTGGTGGACAGCAACAACGAATCTACTTGAGTAATTAAAGACCCTTACTTAAAGACCCTGTGACATCCAAAAAAGCGGGTAATCTGATTACCTGTAATATTTTGATTATGTCATATTGGAAATGCAAATCTAAACCAATTTTGTACTTTTTCCACCACTGCACAAATGAGCGTTTGCTTCCAGACCTTGTGATGTACAGTATCATAACGATATTTTCATGGCGCATATAGGATCTTTAATTCTTTTTTTAGCAGTAGGATTCCAGTAAACAATGAACCTAATGTAGCATCTGTCTAAACAACACGCTATATCTAAATAATGCTCTATACATTTGAAACTAGGAGGTAAACAACGTACTGTACCTACTGTATAGCAACTGCCTAAACTGTCCAAATGGCCAGAGTGACTCAAATGGTCTACCAGATATCTGTACACTGTGTCTCTGTACGTCTGTACGTGTGTACGGTTGTAATCCACGTAACTCGAGAACCGTTCGCCCCACCGACTTCAAATTTGACACACCACCACAGGGAGTGCAGTCCGATGTCGGACCCACGGTTGTCCAGAACCGCCACAAAAGGCCTCAGCCCGGGCTCTGGACAGGGCCCCTGTCCATGCTCCATATATGGAGCTGTTCTGACATCACACTCCATATTTGGGCATGCCTGACACAGAACTATACGTGTGTACATGTAATCCACAACTCGAGAACCGTTCGCCTGCACCTTCAAATTCGACACACGCGTCCCACACCCCCACAGAGAGTGCAGTGCTCGGTGTCGAGTCGGTCAGACCCACGGTTGTCCAGAACCGCCACAAAAGGCTGGGCTCTCGACAGGGTCCCTGCCCAGTCTCCATATATGGAGACAGAAGAGACAGATACAGAAATCTCCATATATGGGCATAAAAGGGACACAGACAGATGGGTGGAACGGGTACTCTGACACGGGTACAACGGGTATGGCATAGCCGGGTGGGGCTATGCAATACCGACTCTATGCTCTACAGCCGGGCACCGGTCTAGTGGTGAATAAAATAACATAACAAGTGACCTACATCTGAATAGTTTAACTAACATACAACATAACAAGAAACAAGGTAGGCTATAGAGGGTATGCGTGTGACATTATCATCAAACCCGGAAGTTATGCGGGAACGTCTACTGAGTGTCAAAAAACTATACTTTCTGGCCTTGACAGCCCGATACATCTAAACAGAAAATATGTATTTGATTGCATTAAACAATGTTAAACAACATTAAACTGACTTTGTGCCTCACTTTGCCACTCACTTTTGTGCATATTTATTATAGTGTCTGAAGAGGTGGAATGGGGAGTGTTAATCACAGTTCTTGTCTTTTCCAGTGACTGGCACCAAAACGATAAACAGACAGAGAGATAGAGGGAGAGGGAGCCATCTTACCTGCTTCCAGACTCTAAACTCAGCCTTCCAGTCAGCATCCAGCTCCACCGAGCCAAGCTCCCACCTGTTAGCCGGGGTAAAGAATCCCCCGTCTCTGTCCCAGATAGAACGACAGAGGGCTACCGGTAGAATCCCCTCGGTCTCCTGTCAGAGCAGCAGACAGGTTGCTCATGCAGGGCACAGTGGAGGCAGATGGCACCGGGTCTGAGTGCAAGGCGGGGGACACAGGGGTAGAATCCCCCCTTCTACGTCCCTAACGGAATGCAGAGGCTCTCACACAGCCTCTGTCATGGCTATAGGCAGCTAGAATTCCCCCCTTCTCTCTCTCTCTCTCTCTCTCTCTCTCTCTCTGGCTGGCAGTGGACTGGCAGCTCAGAGGGACAGTGGAGGAATAGAAGGCATAGCGTCTGGGTGCAGGGTGGCCACCCAGGAGGACAGGCTGACAGGTGTACTGTGTGCCCGCACCCAGGGGAGCACCCGCTGGGTGCAGGGTGGCCACACAGGAGGACAGGCTGGCAGGCGTACTGTGTGCCCGCACCCAGGGGAGCACCCGCTGCAAGACATGTTGTTCCCAAAGGAACGGAAAGCTAGTGGTCCTACAATGCGACGCAATGTGACTTTATTGTGAGCTTGAATCTGCTATTTTCACTGCTTTTGTTCAACACTCTTGTATGACAAAGTCAAACTAGAAAAAGTGCCTTCCTATCCACCAGGATAGGAATGTAGGACATTGCAGCTTGCCTTCATCTGGTGGTTGGATAAAAGGGCAACAAAAGTAAATTATCCACAGATCCGTGCAGTTAGAGGTAAAAACACTTTTCGGCCAGTTATAGCGCCACCTTGAGGCTGAGTTGAAATTGTTCATGTGGCATTTCGTCCTCGGCCTAGTGGGAATGTGCGTGCACAATTTCACGGAAATCACGCGATGTGTTCATGATTTGCAGCATTTTGTTTGAAACTGAGCACTCCTGTGAACTTTGGAAGCCAATCTTAACCAATCAGGATGGAGTCTGAGAAATCTGAAAGACCGGTTTCGTTGAATGGCTCTAGAGAGACTGTGCACCAATTTGCGCGATGTTTGGACAAAATCTGTAGGTGTACTGTGCAAAAACTGTTTTGCACAAAGCGGCCTCCTGGTGGCGCTATAACAGGCCGTTCTGGAAAGTTTGGGGCAGAGGTTCATCGTTGGCATCCAGGGAGTGTGTGTGCAAAATTTGGCATCGACCGGGTTAACGGTGGCCGAGATTAGCTGCTCACGGACACACACACGGACGGACACACGGACGGACGGACGGAGTGCAAAACATACTCTCCCCCCATGCCTTCGGCCTGGTGGAGACAATGATGAAAAAACATACACAGTTGAAATTTGGAGATGCAAGGTTTCTGCCGATGGCAACAATATCTATTTGATCTGAAGGCAAGGGCATGAATCAAGTGTTTAAAGAAGCACTCAAATGTTTTAGTTAAGTAGCAATACCACTGCACACATAGGCTTACTGGGCAGGTTGTAAATCATTTATGATGAACCTATAATGATATCATATTCATCATTATTAATCTAATTCTGTAGTAACTATAGTAGTAAACTAAACCTGGCTGACAGTGGAGTAAAACGTGCAATATTTGCCTGTTACGGTCCTATGTGGCCCCAGTGCTGATGATGGATGGTGGGAGTGGCAGTAGAGATTGGAGGCGTGTCGTGGAGATTGTGACACACCTGGGCCTCATCACCAACCAGTATAAAAGCTCTGTTTGCCATTGCAACAAACACCACATGCTGCTGAGACCCTGTTTTTCTGTGAAACAATACTAGTCAGACAAAGTTGTTAAAGTTACTTTAATCAACTCAACTCATAAACCACTGTCCAAGTATCCCAAACCACTTGCCTGCGTGTACGGCAATAGAAGGGAAGCTGTATATGGTAAGGGTGTGCTGCAATTTTCTTTGTTGCCCCAGTTTTGACCCATTGTTTTCTGTTTAGTCAGGGAGCCTAGATTGTGATTTTATTTTTGGTGTAGTTTAGGATTGTTTCTTTTCTAGGTAGGGTTGGGGGGAGTTTTGTTTGTTATTTTAGCATTGGCCACCCTGACAACATACAGTATATATGCACGCTTGCCCTATCTCTAATTATTGTGAAGCCCTTTTTTCTCAATAAATGTACACATTTTTGCCTGAATTGGTTTGTGATCCTTGACAGCCACAACATATATTAATCCTTTGGAGCCAAGACCCATATATGTAGGGTCATAAAGGTCGTAATATTGCCTCTAAGGTGTAGGGTGTGGAAGTATAAATGAAAAGAATTGGTTCTCAAAGTGTGGTCAACATTAACATATAGCACACAATCATTTTTTTTTTTTTTTTTTTTTTTTTAAGATATTTTTTTGCGGCTTACACCTTTTTATTGATTTTTGAAGGGACAGACAGTAGGCTGACAGGAAACGGGAGAGAGATGGGGGGATGACATGCAGTAAAGGCCGTGTCGGGTCCGGGAGTCGAACCCGCGGCACACTGCGACTGGATTACCAGTCCGGTGCCCAGACCGTTACGCTACGGCCTGGGCCGCACACAATCATTTTAACCATGTTAAGTATTTATACGTTGGCTATTCAAAAATAGCAGATATACAAGCTCACAGTGTGTCACTTTGTACCGTACATGCTGTGAGCAGCGAGCTTGTACAGATTTTGAAAAATGATTATTTCAAAACATACATCAATAGCCTAAGCCAAAAATACAAATGATTTGGCTATTCAAATCAAAAATAGCTAATGGAGAAAGAACGGAAGGCAGACAAATGTGAGTATTGTTCCTACTAGCCCGACGCTCATGTAGTTTATAACCTGAACAGGAAAACAAGCTACAGAACTGGCTTCAGGTTTCATGCTGCTTGTTAAGTGATTAAGTGGTTAAAAGGACAGGATCATGTGTGATCAGACATTTTGTACAGTGTGGGTAAGTGGCGATAATGAGCCACTAACGCGTCATGTGACACCGCACACACGCGCGCACACGCAACACAGAATAAAAGGCTTTAATGGCGAGAGGTTTGCTGCTGGTCACTCTGGCTGCACTGGCTCTCCAGTATATAGCTCTCCTGTAACAATCTGAAACTGTCACTTATGCCCTTTTGCACTCCAAGCCCTTATAGATGGTTGAAGGTCATAAAAAAGCATTAGGCTGAAAGTATATAAAACTCTATACATTGTTTTCATTTCAGTACTTTATTAATAACTGGTGAAACAAAATAAAAACTAAATCAAGAATAACATTTGCATATTATATCGTCAAATGAAAGGTTTAAAAGTGGTCTTGTACAGAATATAAATAACAAGTTATCGTTAATTTATTTTGTTTTCAAACTGGAATGAGAAACCCCAAGCACAGCTGGAAAGGCCACTAAGTGTAAAGTTGTCTCAACTTCTTGTTAAAGTGAGAAACACAAACAACAAAACCAGCTGTCAGTCAATCAGCCACACAACCATGCTCTTGGTCTTACTATGATTTCATATACGGCTGCGTGTACATAAACATCATCTCAATTATTTTCTCTCTAATGTCTTCCTCGCCTCTCTGCTAGAAATGCCACGCCTTCTTCTAATCAAACATAAAGTCATGATCTGTGTTAGCCACATGATGTGATCTCATTAATCGCTATATAGATTTGACATTGCGTTATCATCCAATATTTGGGGTGATTTTTATTTATTTATTTTAGCATATTTTCCTTGCATTTGGACCATATAAGGTTCTAGGACCCAGGTTATTTGACCCCGGACATTGCCAACTCAGCAAACTTATGAATAACACGGTAAGAAAAATATGATGTAAGTACTGGGAGATTATGGTAGTGTTGTTGTAAATACTGGGAGATGATGGTAGTGTTATTGTAAGTACTGGGAGATTATGGTAGGTGTTGTTGTAAGTACTGGGAGCTGATGGAATGTGTTATTGTATAAGTACTGGGAGATGATGGTATAGGTTTTGCTGGGAGCTGATGGTAGGTGTTGCTGGGAGCTGATGGTAGATTTCGCTGGGAGATAATGGTAGGTGTCTGTACTGGATGATCTGGATGACGAGCTACAGCTAGCCATGGCTGACAAGTAAGGCTATAAATCTTTGTCGGATCAAAGGACCATGTCTGTTATGTCACTTATGCTTGGACAAGGTCTGTGCCAGATTTAACATAGTTTCAGTGAATGTCAGAAGTCGTCTATATAGAGTCATACCTCACACAGATAACCACCACAGCCTCACGCTTAGCTTTTGACAACACCAGTGATGCCTTTACAGTTCATTAAGGGGCCGTGTCAACATAGAAAGTGTATATATTTAATTTTTAGACTTCTGCCATGCTTTTCTAGGCACGCTGGATCGCTCTTCTTCACAGTGCCACAACCTTACGCTTCTGCACTCTTGTCTTCCATCGTTTTATTGGCAGAGCGCCCTGGGCACTTTTTCAAGCGGGAAACATTGACAATTGACAATGAATGGTAGAGTGTAGCTTTGCATCTGCCGTGTGAACTCAGCATCACTCAAAAACGCTTTCTGTTTGACACAGGCCCTTACTTTGTCTATATCAGGCTATTCATGAGTTTCAAATGTAGTCCTATTTGGGGACCAACAAATTAATTAGATTAATTAGTTCTTTGTCAATCAGACTGTTCAGACAAATTGAAACACCTGTGGTCCTCAACATGGTAGGTGTAGATCTACATTTGAAACTCGTTCATATCTGTATAAATCAGCCTGGGTGAGTAGGGTGGGGGTTAATACAATTATTGGCGAAAATAAAGCCAAAGGCACAAATAATTTGTCCCGTAGCAGTTCATAGCGTTCATAATTGGCAGGCTCTGCGTGAGCGTGCATGTACACAGTATCAGTATGCAATGCTTGATACGGTATGCTTTTACAGTGGTATCATTATGATAGAAATAACATAAGATGAATCATATGCGAGCACTAGTGCCCTCTTGACTTCACCGACATCATACAGTGCTCTTATAGACCCACAGTCACTTATCAGACCAGGCCACGCTTATATCACGCAGGCAATGCATGCACAAGCAGGTGGCAAAAGAACACAACTCATGAGACGCAATGGGAAAGAAGTTACAGCACAGTCATATACAAATGCATACTGCCAAATTTATGGCTGCAGTTTGC
Source organism: Protomyctophum parallelum (assembly GCF_964188405.1). Classification (NCBI taxonomy): domain Eukaryota; kingdom Metazoa; phylum Chordata; class Actinopteri; order Myctophiformes; family Myctophidae; genus Protomyctophum; species Protomyctophum parallelum. The sequence goes on along the minus strand of NC_139709.1, from coordinate 36,238,789 downwards.
CTCACAGTGTGAAGCAAGAAGGTTTAGAACGTGTACTGTGACCTCTCCTTATTTAAACACTAAGTATTCCTTTGTTTCTGTTGTGTGTAAGCCATTTGCAAAACCCCGCTCCCAGTCGCTGTGTTTACTGACACGCGTGGAGGGAGCAGTCGTCGGCGCACGATCGAGGCTATTCGGCACGGGCACTCACTCGCCCTATAGCGGCCCTACGGCTCACTTGAAACACACAGACACACTGCTATACTAGGAAGAAACAAAAATGCCAAAGCCAAAGTGCAGTAATTACATTTTTTTGACATATTGACTGATTTATTTATGTCAAAGTTCAAATGAGCAGATGTACAATTAGTGCAATATCACTTACATACTGAAAACACATTTGACTGGTCAGTTGAATTTTGAAACACGTTCTTTGTGTAGTTACTGCACTTTGGCTTCGGTGGGAGTACAGTGAGCATAATGGGTTATAAGTTATGTCATGGTTTAGCCGTGTTGTTTTGACCAAGCTGCACATTGTCTTAAAAAGCATATTATGGCAAACAATGTGCACGTGTGAATTATCCGATGCGGAAGGGCAGACCTTAAACGTTTGGATCAATGGCTCATTGGTGAGACAATAGCAAACCACTGATTGTCAAATAAACAATGAAAGGGCCTCTCCTCGTAGTGTCACACGTGTTTCCTAGAGCAGAGGTTCTCAACCTGAGCTGAGGGGACATTAAAGGGACACATGCTTTAGGCATTCTCTACGTTATATGGAAGGGATCATTGAAACCCTCCCAGATGACCCACGGAGGCACAGCAATTCTTCTAACTAAAAATGTGAAAAATAAACATAAAAGAACATTCCTTGTACATTTTAATGGATTTGAGTTTACTAGTTGAATAGGATCTGATGTGAATGCCTCCACAACAGGCTAGTTCAATAGGATCTGATGTGAATGGCTCCACAACAGACTAGTTCAACAGGATCTGATGTGAATGCCTCCACAACAGGCTAGTTCAACAGGATCTGATGTGAATGACTCCACAACAGACTAGTTCAATAGGATCTGATGTGAATGCCTCCACAACAGACTAGTTCAACAGGATCTGATGTGAATGACTCCACAACAGACTAGTTCAATAGGATCTGATGTGAATGACTCCACAACAGACTAGTTCAATAGGATCTGATGTGAATGGCTCCACAACAGACTAGTTCAACAGGATCTGATGTGAATGACTCCACAACAGGCTAGTTCAATAGGATCTGATGTGAATGCCTCCACAACAGGCTCTGATGTGAATGCCTCCACAACAGGCTAGTTCAATAGGCTCTGATGTGAATGCCTCCACAACAGGCTAGTTCAATAGGCTCTGATGTGAATGCCTCCACAACAGGCTCTGATGTGAATGCCTCCACAACAGGCTTCAGAGTGAAGAATAAGGCTTCTTTTAGTGCCAGTACGTAATCACTGTTCCCAGGGGGAAACCCATTTGAACAAGATTTGTACTTTTTCAGCCTTTGAAAGATTATGAAAGTACAGATTTAGTGTATAATGACAGACCTAGAAATGCTTCAATTCGAGAGCACCCCGGATGCACTCTGGCGTTTAATCAAACGGAAAAGAAAGAAAGAAATCTACCTCTACAGCCATAGCAAAGTCCATCGTGATATAATGTGTGCTGGTTAACAAATCAGGGACACAAGAAAGATGTTTAAAATAAAAGTGGCATTAATGAAGTGACTGAGTGTGACTTGGTTTGCAGGCACAATGAATGATGAATGAATGAGTTAACGATCAACTACTGGGATATCTGGTCGTTTCCATGAATGTTTTTATGTAATTTTGTGTGCATCTATGTCTGATTACATGTTGTGTACGCTTATATAGTTTGAACATAGTTTGTTATATGTGTTAGGCTAATTGTCGTACATCTACAAAGGTTCAGGCTGATATGTGGATAATGTTTGTGTTAATTAGTTAGTTTATCCCTTTTATAAACAAGGCTTCCATATAGGGCAGGGGAATCTGATTATTATTATTATTTTCACCTCGTAATAATATATACTTTTAAATATTCTTAAAAAATAACAATCAAAAATAGGATATTTACAAACTCATAATAAGTTTTATTTTTAAGATTGTAGAAAAAAGATAATGCATCCATTCTATAGTACATGCCCAAAATAGAGAAGCCAGATTGAAATAGTTAATAGCGATGAAAAGCTGTCATAATACAGTAGAAACCATGGAGCATCATTGGAATGTTTTGCGACAATATTTGCATTAGTAGCCTACTTCTATCTACTATGTTCATGCAACTCCTGTACATGGACCAGCGTTCAGTGACCGTCGGTATTTTAAGACCTCAAAGGTGTTTCTTATCCCTGAATTCATGTGCCAACAAGTAACCAACTTATGTACTGTGTCTTTAAGGGTCAGTGTGTGGTGTGGTGTGGTGTGTGTGTGTGGTGCAGTGGTGTCCAATAATGGGCGCGCTCGGAACTACCGCACCGGTGCGCACTCGCCTATTAGTTTGCATTGCACATTTCCGAAGGCGCCCTATGTGTGCAGCGCTGTGCGGTGTGTGGTGCAGTAATCTTGAGTTGCCAGAAAACGATTCCACAACATCAAGAATGCAATTTATAGTCGGGAACTACACATGTAACTTCTGTCCACGAACAAATACATTAAAATATCTTTACATAACTTTTTTTTCAGCTCTACTAAGCAGCAACTATGCTTAGATGATTGTGATTTATATTCGGATACATTTGCGCGACTGTAAAGACCAAACGGAACTGGGGACGAGGCGTTGCATCCTCTTTAAATGTAGGACGGACGGAAGCATTTGAAAATTGTGGGAGGCAACAGTCTGGCTCGCGAGACTAGCAGTGGTGCAGTGGTGTACAGTGTGCTTTGCAGTGTGAGTCATTGGTGTGCAGTGCATTGGGATGCAGTGAGCAGTGCGGTGGTATGCACACGATGGTGTGGTATGCTAAACGACATGAACCGTGATCTGTCTCGATCAGGAACCACGAAATGGACAACGACGAGAACAACTCACAGAAAGCTACACTTCTCTCTTCACTGTATGTGGTCGAGGTCTCCCTCTCTATCTTCTTCCGTAGAGCTCCCCCCCTTACAAAGCCTAAGCCCTAGGCCTAGACCATCCATACAGTACATGCGCATATTGTACACAAAAAGTTGGGACTGATATCACATTGAGAACATACAGGCAGACAGTGGATGAAAGCATGATTTTTACATTTTCCAAAACAGACAAGGTCTCACGCACTTTGGCGTTCCCCTTGTTCCCCACACACACACACACACACACACACACACACACACACACATGAGGGGGGGACCCCAAGTTGGGAAACCACCACAATGTTGCCTCCTCATGCAGAGACCATGCAAGTAGAATGACGGCAAATGAACAGTACTAACCAAGTCATATAAAAAGAAAGTGTTACCAAAATAAAAAGGCATAGCAATTATACGTATCCAACTCAATCTCTTTCTTCTTGTTTTCTTTCTTGACCTTGCCTTTCGCAGTGTCTACACTAGAAATCGCATGCGTTCGACATGCAGTGCGTGTTTTTGCTTTTCAGCGATAAAGCTTTCGGGTGTATATTATGTAGAATAATGTTTTATACTTTTCTTTTGTTGTTGTTGCTCTTTTCAAGCTAATGTTTTGCAGAAGAGTGCGCTGTACAGAGGAGTCTTATTATACAAACTGGTCTGTTTCTTGTCCTTTTGTTGCGTGTGAAGACGTTCTGTCTCCACTCTCTGGTCGGTTCACAGTTCACACACACGCCCGTCGGGTGGTGGCAAGCGGAGGTCAAAGGCCCACTTAGACGGTCAGTCTATATACGCAGCAAAGCCAGATCCCAGACACCTGCATTTCTGCTTCGTCACCGCTTCAGTCCTCTGTCCGTGGCGACGTCGAGGTGAAATTGGTGACCTGACGAAAGGTGTTAAACAACTAAACTTAGTTGTATTATTGAGGGGCGCTAGCCCCTCCTATATACAGGTTTAATGTTTGTTTTTAGTTCAATGTTTGTTTTAAAAACGCCATTGACAATTAAAGGAAAATTGCGTCATCTTGTCCCTAATGCCGGGGCTCCACTGGACATGTCAGCGTTGCGTCTCCATCACCGTCAGGGAATCTTCCCTTTTTAATCAATGAAGGGTGGCTCCACTGCCTACGATGCGTTGCGTTGCGTTGCGCTGCGTTCGGTGACTGCTTTAAAATGGCCCCGGTTCGTTTTTTGACCCACGTCACACGCGTCCAGTGGAGCCCCGCCGTAACACAAACATTAAATGCCATTAACAATAAAGAGAACTTAATGTTTGTTTTTACATCAACATTACATCACCTAATCATAGCAACATGAGTATAGATTTTAATATATTAGCGCCCCTCACTTCACACAGGTGTGATATTTTAGACCACGTATTGCAAGACCTCAAGGTGAGTTATGTCATGTGTAGTCTACACAAACATGGTCTCATATTTCAGCAGGTCACCAATTTCACCGTAGCCCCACCGTGCCTGGAGGACGGACGGACGGACGGACGGACGGACGGAGGAGACAGAAATGTGAGTATTGGAATTGTGGCTCTAGTGACTCTCTCCACAAAGGGCCTCCTTGTTGGAATGGTACCCATGGATTATTTGGAGGCACGTCATCCACAGTCCACAGGCGTACGTGCTTCTGACACCCAGGTTGAAACTGGGCTTCGAGGCATGGCTGGATTTAAGAGTCTCAGATTAGTTTTTTTGCAGTTAAAACGGGGTGGGGGATTTTCCGCGGGTTAACCACTCAAACCCTTGACATGCTAGTAAAGAGGAGTTGCCTCTGTAAACATTTCTCAAGGTCTTCACGCGCTGGGAGTGTGATGGATAAACAACCTGAAAAATGCGTGATTCGTACGATGATGCTTTAATTTCTCTGTTAAAATAATCCATATTTCATTTTAGAAAAACTATCACACCACGTTATCGTGGAGGTGCTCATGTTATAAACAGAGTTGAATTAATTGCACGAAATAAACACACCCGTTATGCACTGGGAGTGCCTTTAGCCTAAAATATCAGATCTACGACGCATCGCGATGTGAGCTTGTAGATCTGACATTTTCGGCGAATAGGGATGTTAGGCAGGGCTCAAGTGGTTAAGAGAGGAAAAAGGGGGGGGGTGATTGGAGAGGAAAGGGGGGGGGGGGGGGGGCGTTCACGGTGGCGTGTCCCACGCGGCATCCTCGCCGAAGCCTTCCCCCGTGGACGAGAGGGGCATGATCCCCCCTGCCCCTCCTCCCCCTGTGCCGCTCGGCGTAAACGGGTCTGTGTCAGTGTCGGTCTCACCCTCCGCCAGGTAGCTGGGCCGCCCCCCGCCGCCCCCCCGCCCCCCCCTGTCCCGCGTCCAACTACCCTCGTCCCGCGCCGTGCCGCCGGAGGGGCTCCCACCGCCTCGTCCCGCCGCCACCTCGTCCTCCCGATGTGACGACGAGATGCTGAAGCCGCTCAGCGAGCGCTCAAGCTCCTCGTGGTTGACCGACAGCATGGAGAGGGGCGAGTCCCCCCCCCGTCCCCCCCCTGTGGTCCTTCCCACGCCCCCCTGGTCCCCCCAGGCTGTCTGGTAGTCCTGGACGGAGGTGATGGGCAGCACGGTGGGCCGCTCGCTGTAGCTGGGCGTGTCCAGCTGCCTTCGGTGGGGGTGCGGGTGTGGCGGTGGGAGGTGGTGGGGGTCCGGTGGCATGGAGGTTCGGTTCCCTACGCCTCTGTCATCTGCGACCCCTCTGGCTCCAGCTCCGTAGTAAGGGTTTACCTTGCTGACAGGCACCTGGTGGTAATAATAATAATAATTAATAATAATACACATTACACATTTATCCATCCTAGATCTAAACGAACATTGAAAATCCCATAGACTTGGCTGCCACTGTAGCGCCGAAGTCCTGACGACACTCGCTCATCCCTGGTTCCAAGGGGTTCGTAGTTTTTCTCTACTATGAGGAATAACATGGGGTCATCTTAAAATCGTATCATATGTATAATCGTATCTTATATGAGGCGATCTAAAAATCCCGGATCCCCCTATGGGAATTAGAATGTACACGAACCTATATGATATGTACGCAATCGCCACAGTTACCCAACCAAAACCTATTGTGTTGTCTGTGTTGTGTCGACATTGTACATCGAAAACAACTCTCAATGGACCACCAAAGCGTCCACTCAGTTGGCCCACTAGTTAGGGGAGTAAGTCCCCTGAAGGATGAAGGATATAGGGATTTTAAGTGGTTAATGAATACAGTGGTTCTCAACGTCCAGGGACCCTCAGGGTTCAATGAGGGGGTTCTAAATGGACCCTTACATGTTTGTAACTCTGAGAGTGTATACAAAATGGAACCAAATGAACCCTTGTGGGTCTGATGTTCCAATGTTCCCCCCCCCCCCCCCCCTGCATTAGAACACCTCACTAATGGGCTCTATGCACACAGAATAACTCTTTCTACTTCCGAGCACCTTCCCTACTTCCTTTACAGTTGTTACCAATTCTACTTAAGGCTCTGTTCCATTTAGTGTACAGTGGTTCTCAAACTTTTTAATTACAAGGACCTCCATAACTCGGAGAGTGTACAAATGGAACCTGATGGACCGGTAATAGGTCCATTTGGTTCCATTTGTGCACTTTCAGAGTTACAGATCCATACGGGGCCATTTGCAAACCAACAATAGCAGCACGCTGACTCTGTTTGACCAGAATGGAACAGAGCCTTCATTAGTACACCCATTAGTATCATTGGTAACACTTGTGAAGGAAGTAAGGAAGGGGCCCAAGTTCCTTCCATAGAGCCCATGTGTGCATAGAGCCCATTCAAGGCTTTATGGAGTGAGTAATTGATAGAATAATTTTAATAGATTGTAAATGTATTACAGATTGAATAAATTCCTGACGGCCTCTCTGTACTGGAGCATGGTGCTCTCGCTCTCTCCTCCGTTCTTCAGTCTGGTGACCGAGTCCCTGTACTCCTGCACCTCCGCTCGCCCCAGCACCTCATCTCTTGCCGCGTCTGTGTCTCTTTCCTCCTCCTGATCCACCACCTTCATGCGAACAAAGGTGTCCAAGATGTTCTTCTGGGATGGACTGCCCTCCCAGCAGTACTCCTCCATGTCTGCCACCGTCTTCTCGGCCTCCCACGCCTCCGTTTTCCATGATTCGTGGTAGAGGACAGTCAGTAGGTACATGGCGTAGTCATAGTTCTGCTGCTTCAAAGGACAACTGTCAGTTGTGATGCTCAGGACATCAGTCTGTTTGCAATATCTGTCCCCAACCAGCTTAAGCATCTTTTTCCGTGCATGGTCGTTCAGATTCAAACTGGACAGCTTTACCTTCAGATGAACGACACGAGCAGATGGGTTTTTAAGTGAGGTCCCGGCAGGAACATAGTCTGTGCTCTGTACCTTGATGGGAAAGTGTTCATCACACACAGTGTCAGACTCCAGCGCAGAGGGCCACTCTGTACAGAAGGGTTTCAGAGCGTCACAGTGTTTCTTAATGGCCGCTGGCGTCAAGTGCAAAAAGTTGGGAATCTTGATGAGCTCCAGATTTCCCTTCTTCTCTGGGGGGATGCCTCCCCTCATGGGCTTGCCCATCCGCACAGGTAAGGGTACTGATCCGGGTCTGAAGGGAGCCCAGGCCGGGTACACGGCAGTCCAGTCCTGATCCACTGCCATCTGCTCTGTCCTGGGTTCCCCTGGTTCTCTCCTGGGTGCCCGGGGTCCTCTGTTGCCTCTACCAGGAAACCCTTTGTTTGAATTAGGTCTGTTAGTAGACCGGGCTGTGGTATATGTCACCCTGCCCAGTGGGCTGTGTGGTGTAAACGTAGGGCTCTTCATTCGTCCCAAGGACAGTAACACCTTGAATGTGTGAGTCATTGTACATCGAAAACAACTCTCAACAGACCTAGAGAGTCCACCGCAATACACAGAGCTGGTGTGCAGGTGGGGGACACACATGATATAATGTCTGGTGATGGTTGATGTGGAGTTCCTTATTATGATCTGTCTGAGTCTGATGTAATGCTGTCACTGTCAGTATGACACACAGCTGCAGTGGGAACTCTTATGTCTGAGTCACAGCAAACTCAATGTATGGCTATGTCTTAGTCATAGTGGCATGTGTCAGTCACAGTCACCATGCCACATGTGGGTGTATCTGCATGTTTGAGAGATAGTAAACTCTATATATGGTTATGTCTGAGTCATAGTGAACTCTATATATGGTTATGTCTCAGTCATAGTGAACTCTATATATGGTTATGTCTGAGTCATAGTGAACTCTATATATGGTTATGTCTGAGTCATAGTGAACTCTATATATCGATGTAAACTCTATATATGGTTATATTTGAGTCATAGTAAACTCTATATGGTTATGTCTGAGTCATAGTGAACTCTATATATGGTTATGTCTGAGTCATAGTAAACTCTATATGATTGTGTTTGAGTCATAGTGAACTCTATATATGGTCATGACTGAGTCATAGTAACAGTAGCCCCATGGGCGGAGGACATGTTGTGTGGGGACATTCTAACCTGGTAGGACATGCTGTGTGGGGACATTCTAACCTAGGACATGTTGTGTGGGGACATTCTAACCTGGTAGGACATGTTGTGTGGGAACATCTCGGCGTAGTTGAGGAACACTCGTCTGATCTCCCCGCCGGCGGGCGCCATGGGGTCGCAGGGTTCAAGGGTCATGTGGGCGGTGCCAGCGGAGTCGACCTGCAGGTGCTCGGTGTGCTGGATGTGCATGTCAACCAGGAAGTCCAACTTCTTCTCCATGTCTTCTACCTGCAGGCAGGGGGCAGCAGAGACAACATGGGGGTTAAGATCCATCCATACTAAAGCACTGATTCTCATCCTGTGGGCGAAAGAACACTAAGAAATTGAATGATAATATAACATTAATATAAAAACATAAAATGTTAAAAATAAAAATTCTTTAAAGCCTTTGTGATTGTGATGCATTGTGATGCAGATAAATAGGAATACTGTGTTTAGTTCTATTGATTCCAAGCCAGAACACAATCGCTTACTGAAATAATGATGATCTGAAAATACCGAATGGGCCCACCCATGGATCCCACGTCCCGACCCACTGTTTAAATACCGAATGGGCCCACCCATGGATCCCACGTCCCGACCTACTGTTTAAATACCGAATGGGCCCACCCATGGGTCCGACGTCCCGACCCACTGTTTAAATACCGATTGGGCCCACCCATGGATCCGACGTCCCGACCCACTGTTTGGGAAAATCATTTGATACCTTTTTTTTTATATCTGGGACCCTGCTGCTTTACTGTTTATCTAACTCTGAGAGTGTACAAATGGAACGGAATGGACCCATAATATCACTGCCCAGCAGTTGCTTGTTCAATGACAGTCACAAACCTTGCTCTCCACTCGGACAAATCGTCCCATCATGCTTTGGTCTTCACTGTCTGGCATTGGGGCTTTGGCTAGATCAGACTCATTCCTGCAACACAACACTGTGGAGTTAGTACTATTTATTCATTTATTCATTCATACAATATGCGGATTGTATTGATTGATTGATTGATTGATTGATTGATTGATTGATTGATCATACCTGGGGGACTGATTAGATGGATAGGTGAAAGGTGGTTTCTGTGTTTTCTTGTTTTTGGGGGTCAGAGGAGGCCCCGGGGCCAGGATCATATCTATTCTGCAAAGACACAAACATCAACATGTTAAGCTCTTTGTAGAGTGGTTCAGAAAGAAGAACCACAGTTAACTTGTACATCAGAGGAGCCCCAGGGGTCCCTAGCAAAATGTGTTAATACTGCGTCACAATCATTGCAACACAAATCTTCTCTTCTGGGGGTCCCTGACACTAGATATCTTCAGACGGGGGTCGGCGGACAAATACATATCAATTTGGGGGTCCTCGACATGAAAGTATGAAACACTTACATTGATTTGTTCATGTGTAAAATAAACACACACTTCTCGATTAATGGTGAAAGTAGCAGATGATAACTGCTAAGTAGATGCTACCTGGTCTGGAGGTACTTGATTCGACAGAGCATGTCCAGGTGTCCGGCAGAGTACTGCTCGATGACGTCCTTGACGTCGTAAGGCCTCAGCGTCTCCTTGAAACGCTTCTTATTCAGCAGGAACGTCATGATCCTGCAGGAGGACACAGAGGAACGTTCAGCACAGGAAGATTAAAACATTGGTCAGAGTATAGTTTTGCATAGCCAGACGACTATATTCCACAATCTCCAAATGCTATACTCTGGAACAACTCGGCCAACTGTTTCCTATATTCGTTAATGGGTTTATCCAAGAATTTCCCATTTGGTGCATCCTTAGTTTACACAAGCTGGCCATTCATTGTCAATGGCATTCAATGTTTGTATAGGACAATGTTTGTGTTTACACAAACCCTCAAAGCTGGACATAGGAGGGGCTAGTGCCCCTCAAAAATGGCAAGTTTACCAGCTCACAACGCATTGTGAAGCACCGTGTTGTAAGCTTGTAGATCAGCTATTTGTGCTACTTCCGTGGGATAGTCCCATGCAATGATGAAGGGCACGTATTTATGAAAAGTGCCAACAAGATCACCGCTTTCTAACAGGATCAAGCTGGAGCTTCAAGCCCTTCTCTGTGGCTGTCAACACAGAGACACATGAGCTGAAGGCTTCATCCCACTAGACGAGCTGAAACGAAAGCCTACAGAGCTGCTGAGATCCCATTCAGACGCCTATTCAGAGCCCAGATAATGGCCCAGAAGGAAGCAACTCTTTCACAGGGTTGATCACTCATCTCCCAGGTCTTCATGCTGGATTAGGTTCCACCTTCCTTTATGTCGCAGGTGTGGCCATATAGCTTTGCTGTTCATTTGCTGGGGAGTCAGAGTCTGAGAACTGTGTTCTTGTTTGCATGTTTTTTTTTAGATTTAGATTTTTCAGAATGTGACAGTCTGTACAGCAAAATGAAATATCAGCTGTGCCGTCTCTTCAGACGGCAATGGAGTTACCGGGGGTTGAAAATGTAACAAAGTAGTGAAAACCCCTTCCAACGTGTTGTGGCTCATGTCACGTATCATGCCTATTACATTGGTACAGAGCCGTAAGTGATATTTGAGTTCCTAGGATGGAATACAAAGGAATACAAAGTTAGTGAGCCCTGAAACCACGCTGCATTGGTGAATGTAAACAAACAGACATTTGATAGGAAGTAGAACGCAAGTGGTTCTACACATGCGTGACTGGTCTATCTGGCAGTGTGTCACCACTACATATAGCCACCTGGAATGCACACTGCAGCGTTTCAATCACTGTTGCTGCACCCGGGGTCTGCGTCTAAACACAGAATAAAAAGAGAACGCATCAGGATTTTGCTGTTTTCTCTATAGACCATTGTTGTCTAAACGTGGCCTTAGTTCTGTGATCCTCAACCTTATGTGACCCCAAGCTTATTATGCATTAGGCCATGGACACCAATTCACTACCATTTTAAATTATTATTATACAGCAGGTTGTTTCGAGGAAGCAAGTTGATTGGTTGAAATGGGCATCTAGCCGTGCTTCAAACGAGCATGATTGAACACCTAATCAAAACATATCAAAACAAACAACAACTAAATAAATATCAGCTGTGCTGAGTCTCGCTGATCTCCCAGAGTGGAGCCGACTGCGTTGCTAGGCTAACGATTTTCTTGGAAGATTTTTGGTCGTAGTGGAAATTGAGTTGATGTGTTCTTTTAAGGATAACTGTTGTATAATTGCAATGTTACACCCAAGGGTCGTGCTTGCTGTCAGTAATGGCACTTCTGCGCTGCTACAGGAAAGAGCCGATAGGCGAGTTCCGTTAGCAGGCATAATTATGATCATGTGTGTGGGACCGCAATAGATATACACTGTAATTTATTTTACTGTGCAAATGGAACCAAAGGGTTCATTTGTACACTCTCAGAGATATAGAGTAATTTGGACCCTTGGTGGTCCCCGTACCTGAAGTTGATAACAGATAGCATCTTATTGTTAGATATAGATTATAGCATCTATATCTGGTATCCAAGTTTCTTTGAGACACTTAATAGTTTTGCTCTGTTGTCTTGTCACTTGATGACTAGTGTGCATTTAATTTTGCAATTGTAAGTCACTCTGAATGAGAGTGTGTGATAAATGCCTAAATGTTACATTTTGTTTTTTGTGTAGGCTACTACAATAATGCTGTTCCTTTATTGCAAGTGGCCGGGACACTAACTTTCTGTCCACTTATTGATTTTGCAGTAATAATTAGCAACAACTACTAATTGGTTTGTTCCACAGATTGGCAGAATCTATGGCGGTGCCTATCGATTGTGTTATTGATTTGCTGTTGGAAAAACAAAACAAATGCTTCTCTCCCCAAGAGCATGCTAGGACAAGTGTACATGGAGAGCAAGTGAACACAGCCCTCTGTCGTCCCACAGCAAGAGCTACTGGTGAGGCAACCTTGTGGAAACTACATCTCCCACAGTTCCTCAGAAGCAGGTCCAAGACAAACAAACAAGACACGCCATCTATGATTGCCGCTTTACCCTCGCATACAGTATCTGTGTGATGTAGGTGGCCGTCTCTTTGGGAGTCTGGACCTTTGAGTTTATTAATTCCAGTGGGAGAAGTGAATGTGAACACAGCTTCTGACCCATTCTTTAGCTCCATGCGGTCACTGAAATAAATAGTGCACCATGGACCCATGAACCTGCACAAATCAGCAGAAAATCTGCTTTGTTATCAACCTTTTTCTATCCCAGCAACACACTCAATATCTACTGTAGCATCATAGGACGTTTGTGAGATCTAATGTCAGGAGGCGATGCTCTATCATCAGTCCTACATGGTTATGTGAAGAAAAAACACATCTACAGTGCATGAAGGTATATGATGCAAATTTGAGAGCTTACTAATTTGATTTGGACACTCAAACTCATAGAATTTTGAACCTGTAGCCTGTAATCCACACACACGTTACTTGTATAGCACGCCGTTTTTCATCATTTTTGAGGATTTGAAAAAAAAAAAAAGAAAAAAGGATGGGTTAAAGCCCATAGTTTTTTGAATTTTTGAATATTTTTTTTATCCTCGTTTTTCATCATTTTGGACCATGGGCTATAGCCCATATCGTACGGCATACTATAGCACGCCGTTTTTCATCATTTTTGAGGATTTGAAAAAAAAAAAAAAAAACGATGGGTTATAGCCCATCGTTTTTAGATTTTTTTTTCAATCGTCGTTTTTCATCATTTTGGACCATGGGCTATAGCCCATATCGTACGGCATACTATAGCACGCCGTTTTTCATCATTTTTGAGGATTTGAAAAAAAATAAAAAATAAAAAAAACGATGGGTTATAGCCCATCGTTTTTTGAAAAAACAATTATCCTCGTTTTTCATCATTTTGGACCATATCGTACGGCATACTATAGCACGCCATTTTTCATCATTTTTGCCATTGAGCCCCATTGTAAATTTGAAAGCACTATATTTCTAAAACTATGAAACATTTCAAAGGTTGCTAGGTGTAAGTATGTAGGACTAGTAGCATGCCAACGTTTGTGCTATTGCCATAGAGAATGCATTGTGTTGCGGAGGATGAGAGGAATGCTCTCATCCTCCGCAACACCCATTCTCATACACCGCTATACACCGCGAGGATATGGTCTATAGCCCATATTGTACGGCATGCTATACTGTAGCACGCCGTTTTTCATCATTTTTGAGGATTTTAAAAAAATGAAAAAAACGATGGGTTATAGCCCATCGTTTTTTGAATAAAAAATAAAAAATGAAATCCTCGCTATAGCCCATATCGTACGGCATACTATAGCATGCCGTTTTTCATAATTTTTTAGGATTTGAAAAAACATAAAAAATTAAAAAAACAATGGGTTGTAGCCCATCGTTTAAAAATAAATAAATGTTATCCTCGTTTTTCATCATTTTGGACCATATCGTACGGCATACTATAGCACGCCGTTTTTCATCATTTTTGCCATTGAGCCCCATTGTAAATTTGAAAGCACTATATTTCTAAAACTATGAAACATTTCAAAGATTCCTTTTCAGTCAAACATGTCCACCGTAAGATGAACCTAAGTAGGCTAGAATGGGGTTGCTAGGTGTAAGTATGTAGGACTAGTAGCATGCCAAAGTTTGTGCTATTGCCATAGATAATGCATTGGGCGTTTAAGTTAAATAACTCATAAACTACAAAACATGAAAAAAAAGAAGTTCCAGCATGTGTCTCCACAGTAAGCTGGATAATAAAAGGTGTGAATGGAGTTTCTAGGTGAAAGTGACTTTTGACATGCCTATAGAGCTGCCATTGAGCCCCATGTTAAATGTCTCAAATTTGAAAGCACTATATTTCTAAAACTATGAAACTTTTCAAAGATTCCTTTTCAGGCAAACATGTCCACCGTAAGATGAACCTAAGTAGGCTAGAATGGGGTTGCTAGGTGTAAGTAATGGAGTTGGAACAACTGATGTTCAGGAGGCGGAGAAACACACCTTGACCATACCTTCACGCCATCCTCCGCCCTCCATGCCAATCTACCTGAGCCTACTTATACCCGCCCCAGACAACCCAGCATCCTCTATGCTTTTCGTATCCCGCCACCATCCCCATCACCACCTCAAGACCAGCAGCATCTCCACTGCTCCTTCTCCTCCATCTCTCCTCACCTCCTCCCTTCCTCACAGTTCCCACGGGGGATCACGCCTCCAAGCGTACCGCGGGCTTACCGCCACACGATCACGCCCTCCACGTGTACCGCGGGCTGACCGCCACACGACCCCCTCCCCAAAGACTTCAGGGTCGGCGACCCCCCCCGGAACCCATGCCCCGTTCTCCTCCTCATCATCACTCTCCTCCTCATCATTTCATTATCTCATTCAATAAAACCTTTAAACCTTCAATGGTGTGTTTCTTCCAACTAGTGAATGTAGGACTAGTAAGTAGTCTAATAGGATGTGTGTGTGTTCCACTTCTGACCACTAGTGGCATAAATGAGTAATGAGTATTTACTAGTGAGTAAATTAATGCATAATATGCAAATTAGTAATTAAATTCTTTACATTCCATAAATTATTTACATTCCATATATTCTTTACATTCCATAAATTCTTTACATTCCATAATCATAAATCATGTTGTATATCTCATAAATATCATAATTATAATTAACATAATCATAAATTCCATACATTCCTTAAATTCTTTACATACAGGATATCGTGTTTGGTGACCGTCTCTGTGACGTATATTTGCTGGCCTATCATTTTTTAAAGTATACGTGTAACTCTATAGCTAATATCACATATCTATATCATGTTTTGTTACACTATGATTGACAAGTCGCACCGTGAGTGTCATGGTTAACTGTGAATCCACGGTGTCATAAGCATCTAGCATTACCCAGAAGGCCATAGGGGGGTGCTTTAAACTCATTCACAACCGTGAGTGACAGGGTTGACGCTGGATCCACGGTGTAGCAGACGTATAGCATTACCCAGGATGCATCACGGATTCGTGACTGCCACAGCAGCGTTCCCCTATTTACATAACTATTCACAACCGGTAGTCAAAACACTGCGTCATAGTATCAATCACCAATCCTCCTCTCAGTACTGTAGTCTGAGTCTTTTGTCTGCTTCCCCCATTGAACTCAGAGCTATTATTATAGGGGTAGCTGTGAGTCTTCACACTTAGATATGCTACGGCAGTCTGTTAATATAAAATTATAAACTTAATTAAACTACAACTTTTTATTTTAAGTACTGTCTACATGGATCTAACTAGTAACTGTGATCAGATTGGCTAACAGATGTTAAAAACAAACACATTACCCAAGATGCATCATGGATTCGTGACTGCCACAGCAGCGTGCCCCCCATTTACATAACTATTCACAACCGGTAGTCACAACACCGCGTCATAGTATCAACCACCCAATCCTCCTCTCAGTACTGTAATCTGAGTCCTTTGTCTGCTTTGTCTGTCTGCTGTATTGTTGTATTGTTCTTTCTGCTTTGGCAATGTAAACGTATGTTTTCTCATGCCAATAAAGCCCTTTGAATTGAATTGAATTGAATTGTCTGCATCCCCCATCGAACTCAGAGCTATTATTATAGGGGTAGCTGTGAGTCTTCACACTTAGATATGCTCCGGCAGTCTGTTAATATAAAATTATAAACTTAATTAAACTACTACTTTTTATTTTAAGTAATGTCTACATAGATCTAACTAGTAACTGTGATCAGATTGGCTAACAAATGTCAAAAACAAACACATTACCCAGGATGCATCACGGATTCGTGACTGCCACAGCAGCGTGCCCCCCCATTTACATAACTATTCACAACCGGTAGTCACAACACCGCATCATAGTATCAACCCCCCAATCCTCCTCTCAGTACTGTAATCTGAGTCCTTTGTCTGCATCCCCCATCAAACTCAGAGCTATTATTATAGGGGTAGCTGTGAGTCTTCACACTTAGATATGCTACGGCAGTCTGTTAATATAAAATTATAAACTTAATTAAACTACTACTTTTTATTTTAAGTAATGTCTACATAGATCTAACTAGTAACTGTGATCAGATTGGCTAACAAATGTCAAAAACAAACACATTACCCAGGATGCATCACAGATTTGTGACTGCCACAGCAGCATGCCCCTCATTTACATAACTATTCGCAACCGGTAGTCACAACACCGCGTCATAGTATCAACCCCCCAATCCTCCTCTCAGTACTGTAATCTGAGTCCTTTGTCTGCATCCCCCATCGAACTCAGAGCTATTATTATAGGGGTAGCTGTGAGTCTTCACACTTAGATATGCTACGGCAGTCTGTTAATATAAAATTATAAACTTTATAAACTTAATTAAACTACTACTTTTTATTGTAAGTAATGTCTACATAGATCTAACTAGTAACTGTGATCAGATTGGCTAACAAATGTCAAAAACAAACACATAAGTTATGCCCATCAGTCCAAACCAATATAATCATACAAATACGAACACTGACGTCACAGAGACGGTCACCAAACACGATATCCTGTATGTAAAGAATTTAAGGAATGTATGGAATTTATGATTATGTTAATTATAATTATGATATTTATGAGATATACAATATGATTTATGATTATGGAATGTAAAACGATGGGTTATAGCAAATCATTTTTTTATTTTATTTTTATCCTCGTCTATCATCATTTTGGACCATATCGTACGGCATACTATAGCACGCCGTTTTTCATCTTTTTTGCCATTGAGCCCCATTGTAAATTTGAAAGCACTATATTTCTAAAACTATGAAACATTTCAAAGATTCCTTTTCAGACAAACATGTCCACCGTAAGATGAACCTAAGTAGGCTAGAATGGGG
Source organism: Protomyctophum parallelum (assembly GCF_964188405.1). Taxonomy (NCBI): domain Eukaryota; kingdom Metazoa; phylum Chordata; class Actinopteri; order Myctophiformes; family Myctophidae; genus Protomyctophum; species Protomyctophum parallelum. Next base: position 36,221,310 of record NC_139709.1, on the reverse strand, counting down.
TTGCTAGGTGTAAGTATGTAGGACTAGTAGCATGCCAAAGTTTGTGCTATTGCCATAGAGAATGCATTGGGCGTTTAAGTTAAATAACTCATAAACTACAAAACATAAAAATAAAAAAAAGTTCCAGCATGTGTCACCACAGTAAGCTGAATAATAAAAAGTGTGAATGGAGTTTCTAGGTGAAAGTGACTTTTGACGTGCCTATAGAGCTGCCATTGAGCCCCATGTTAAATGTCTCAAATTTGAAAGCACTATATTTCTAAAACTATGAAACATTTCAAAGATTCCTTTTCAGGCAAACATGTCCACCGTAAGATGAACCTAAGTAGGATAGAATGGGGTTGCTAGGTGTAAGTATGTAGGACTAGTAGCATGCCAAAGTTTGTGCTATTGCCATAGAGAATGCATTGGGCGTTTAAGTTAAATAACTCATAAACTACAAAACATAAAAATAAAAAAAAGTTCCAGCATGTGTCACCACAGTAAGCTGAATAATAAAAAGTGTGAATGGAGTTTCTAGGTGAAAGTGACTTTTGACGTGCCTATAGAGCTGCCATTGAGCCCCATGTTAAATGTCTCAAATTTGAAAGCACTATATTTCTAAAACTATGAAACATTTCAAAGATTCCTTTTCAGGCAAACATGTCCACCGTAAGATGAACCTAAGTAGGCTAGAATGGGGTTGCTAGGTGTAAGTATGTAGGACTAGTAGCATGCCAAAGTTTGTGTTTTTGCCATAGAGAATGCATTGGGCGTTTAAGTTAAATAACTCATAAACTACAAAACATAAAAATAAAAATAAGTTCCAGCATGTGTCTCCACAGTAAGCTGAATAATAAAAAGTGTGAATGTAGTTTCTAGGTGAAAGTGACTTTTGATGTGCCTATAGAGCTGCCATTGAGCCCCATGTTAAATGTCTCAAATTTGAAAGCACTATATTTCTAAAACTATGAAACATTTCAAAGATTCCTTTTCAGGCAAACATGTCCACCGTAAGATGAACCTAAGTAGGCTAGAATGGGGTTGCTAGGTGTAAGTATGTAGTTACTAGTGCATGCCAAAGTTTGTGCTATTGCCATAGAGAATGCATTGGGCGTTTAAGTTAAATAACTCATAAACTACAAAACATAAAAAAAAAAAAAAGTTCCAGCATGTGTCTCCACAGTAAGCTGAATAATAAAAAGTGTGAATGGAGTTTCTAGGTGAAAGTGACTTTTGACGTGCCTATAGAGCTGCCATTGAGCCCCATGTTAAATGTTTCAAATTTGAAAGCACTATATTTCTAAAACTATGAAACATTTCAAAGTTTCCTTTTCAGGCAAACATGTCCACCGTAAGATGAACCTAAGTAGGCTAGAATGGGGTTGCTAGGTGTAAGTATGTAGGACTAGTAGCATGCCAAAGCTTGTGCTATTGCCATAGAGAATGCATTGGGCGTTTAAGTTGAATAACTCATAAACTACAAAACATAAAAATAAAAATAAAGTTCCAGCATGTGTCTCCACAGTAAGCTGAATAATAAAAAGTGTGAATGGAGTTTCTAGGTGAAAGTGACTTTTGACGTGCCTATAGAGCTGCCATTGAGCCCCATGTTAAATGTCTCAAATTTGAAAGCACTATATTTCTAAAACTATGAAACATTTCAAAGATTCCTTTTCAGGCAAACATGTCCACCGTAAGATGAACCTAAGTAGGCTAGAATGGGGTTGCTAGGTGTAAGTATGTAGTTACTAGTGCATGCCAAAGTTTGTGCTATTGCCATAGAGAATGCATTGGGCGTTTAAGTTAAATAACTCATAAACTACAAAACATAAAAATAAAAAAAGGTTCCAGCATGTGTCTCCACAGTAAGCTGAATAATAAAAAGTGTGAATGGAGTTTCTAGGTGAAAGTGACTTTTGACGTGCCTATAGAGCTGCCATTGAGCCCCATGTTAAATGTCTCAAATTTGAAAGCACTATATTTCTAAAACTATGAAACATTTCAAAGTTTCCTTTTCAGGCAAACATGTCCACCGTAAGATGAACCTAAGTAGGCTAGAATGGGGTTGCTAGGTGTAAGTATGTAGTTACTAGTGCATGCCAAAGTTTGTGCTATTGCCATAGAGAATGCATTGGGCGTTTAAGTTAAATAACTCATAAACTACAAAACATAAAAATAAAAATAAGTTCCAGCATGTGTCTCCACAGTAAGCTGAATAATAAAAAGTGTGAATGGAGTTTCTAGGTGAAAGTGACTTTTGACGTGCCTATAGAGCTGCCATTGAGCCCCATGTTAAATGTCTCAAATTTGAAAGCACTATATTTCTAAAACTATGAAACATTTCAAAGTTTCCTTTTCAGGCAAACATGTCCACCGTAAGATGAACCTAAGTAGGCTAGAATGGGGTTGCTAGGTGTAAGTATGTAGTTACTAGTGCATGCCAAAGTTTGTGCTATTGCCATAGAGAATGCATTGGGCGTTTAAGTTAAATAACTCATAAACTACAAAACATAAAAATAAAAAAAAGTTCCAGCATGTGTCTCCACAGTAAGCTGAATAATAAAAAGTGTGAATGGAGTTTCTAGGTGAAAGTGACTTTTGATGTGCCTATAGAGCTGCCATTGAGCCCCATGTTAAATGTCTCAAATTTGAAAGCACTATATTTCTAAAACTATGAAACATTTCAAAGATTCCTTTTCAGGCAAACATGTCCACCGTAAGATGAACCTAAGTAGGCTAGAATGGGGTTGCTAGGTGTAAGTATGTAGTTACTAGTGCATGCCAAAGTTTGTGCTATTGCCATAGAGAATGCATTGGGCGTTTAAGTTAAATAACTCATAAACTACAAAACATAAAAATAAAAAAAGGTTCCAGCATGTGTCTCCACAGTAAGCTGAATAATAAAAAGTGTGAATGGAGTTTCTAGGTGAAAGTGACTTTTGACGTGCCTATAGAGCTGCCATTGAGCCCCATGTTAAATGTCTCAAATCTGAAAGCACTATATTTCTAAAACTATGAAACATTTCAAAGTTTCCTTTTCAGGCAAACATGTCCACCGTAAGATGAACCTAAGTAGGCTAGAATGGGGTTGCTAGGTGTAAGTATGTAGTTACTAGTGCATGCCAAAGTTTGTGCTATTGCCATAGAGAATGCATTGGGCGTTTAAGTTAAATAACTCATAAACTACAAAACATAAAAATAAAAAAAAGTTCCAGCATGTGTCTCCACAGTAAGCTGAATAATAAAAAGTGTGAATGGAGTTTCTAGGTGAAAGTGACTTTTGACGTGCCTATAGAGCTGCCATTGAGCCCCATGTTAAATGTCTCAAATTTGAAAGCACTATATTTCTAAAAATATGAAACATTTCAAAGTTTCCTTTTCAGGCAAACATGTCCACCGTAAGATGAACCTAAGTAGGCTAAAATGGGGTTGCTAGGTGTAAGTATGTAGTTACTAGTGCATGCCAAAGTTTGTGCTATTGCCATAGAGAATGCATTGGGCGTTTAAGTTAAATAACTCATAAACTACAAAACATAAAAATTAAAAAAAGTTCCAGCATGTGTCTCCACAGTAAGCTGAATAATAAAAAGTGTGAATGGAGTTTCTAGGTGAAAGTGACTTTTGATGTGCCTATAGAGCTGCCATTGAGCCCCATGTTAAATGTCTCAAATTTGAAAGCACTATATTTCTAAAACTATGAAACATTTCAAAGATTCCTTTTCAGGCAAACATGTCCACCGTAAGATGAACCTAAGTAGGCTAGAATGGGGTTGCTAGGTGTAAGTATGTAGTTACTAGTGCATGCCAAAGTTTGTGCTATTGCCATAGAGAATGCATTGGGCGTTTAAGTTAAATAACTCATAAACTACAAAACATAAAAATAAAAATAAGTTCCAGCATGTGTCTCCACAGTAAGCTGAATAATAAAAAGTGTGAATGTAGTTTCTAGGTGAAAGTGACTTTTGATGTGCCTATAGAGCTGCCATTGAGCCCCATGTTAAATGTCTCAAATTTGAAAGCACTATATTTCTAAAACTATGAAACATTTCAAAGATTCCTTTTCAGGCAAACATGTCCACCGTAAGATGAACCTAAGTAGGCTAGAATGGGGTTGCTAGGTGTAAGTATGTAGTTACTAGTGCATGCCAAAGTTTGTGCTATTGCCATAGAGAATGCATTGGGCGTTTAAGTTAAATAACTCATAAACTACAAAACATAAAAAAAAAAAAAAGTTCCAGCATGTGTCTCCACAGTAAGCTGAATAATAAAAAGTGTGAATGGAGTTTCTAGGTGAAAGTGACTTTTGACGTGCCTATAGAGCTGCCATTGAGCCCCATGTTAAATGTTTCAAATTTGAAAGCACTATATTTCTAAAACTATGAAACATTTCAAAGTTTCCTTTTCAGGCAAACATGTCCACCGTAAGATGAACCTAAGTAGGCTAGAATGGGGTTGCTAGGTGTAAGTATGTAGGACTAGTAGCATGCCAAAGCTTGTGCTATTGCCATAGAGAATGCATTGGGCGTTTAAGTTGAATAACTCATAAACTACAAAACATAAAAATAAAAATAAAGTTCCAGCATGTGTCTCCACAGTAAGCTGAATAATAAAAAGTGTGAATGGAGTTTCTAGGTGAAAGTGACTTTTGACGTGCCTATAGAGCTGCCATTGAGCCCCATGTTAAATGTCTCAAATTTGAAAGCACTATATTTCTAAAACTATGAAACATTTCAAAGATTCCTTTTCAGGCAAACATGTCCACCGTAAGATGAACCTAAGTAGGCTAGAATGGGGTTGCTAGGTGTAAGTATGTAGTTACTAGTGCATGCCAAAGTTTGTGCTATTGCCATAGAGAATGCATTGGGCGTTTAAGTTAAATAACTCATAAACTACAAAACATAAAAATAAAAAAAGGTTCCAGCATGTGTCTCCACAGTAAGCTGAATAATAAAAAGTGTGAATGGAGTTTCTAGGTGAAAGTGACTTTTGACGTGCCTATAGAGCTGCCATTGAGCCCCATGTTAAATGTCTCAAATTTGAAAGCACTATATTTCTAAAACTATGAAACATTTCAAAGATTCCTTTTCAGGCAAACATGTCCACCGTAAGATGAACCTAAGTAGGCTAGAATGGGGTTGCTAGGTGTAAGTATGTAGTTACTAGTGCATGCCAAAGTTTGTGCTATTGCCATAGAGAATGCATTGGGCGTTTAAGTTAAATAACTCATAAACTACAAAACATAAAAATAAAAAAAGGTTCCAGCATGTGTCTCCACAGTAAGCTGAATAATAAAAAGTGTGAATGGAGTTTCTAGGTGAAAGTGACTTTTGACGTGCCTATAGAGCTGCCATTGAGCCCCATGTTAAATGTCTCAAATTTGAAAGCACTATATTTCTAAAACTATGAAACATTTCAAAGTTTCCTTTTCAGGCAAACATGTCCACCGTAAGATGAACCTAAGTAGGCTAGAATGGGGTTGCTAGGTGTAAGTATGTAGTTACTAGTGCATGCCAAAGTTTGTGCTATTGCCATAGAGAATGCATTGGGCGTTTAAGTTAAATAACTCATAAACTACAAAACATAAAAATAAAAATAAGTTCCAGCATGTGTCTCCACAGTAAGCTGAATAATAAAAAGTGTGAATGGAGTTTCTAGGTGAAAGTGACTTTTGACGTGCCTATAGAGCTGCCATTGAGCCCCATGTTAAATGTCTCAAATTTGAAAGCACTATATTTCTAAAACTATGAAACATTTCAAAGTTTCCTTTTCAGGCAAACATGTCCACCGTAAGATGAACCTAAGTAGGCTAGAATGGGGTTGCTAGGTGTAAGTATGTAGTTACTAGTGCATGCCAAAGTTTGTGCTATTGCCATAGAGAATGCATTGGGCGTTTAAGTTAAATAACTCATAAACTACAAAACATAAAAATAAAAAAAAGTTCCAGCATGTGTCTCCACAGTAAGCTGAATAATAAAAAGTGTGAATGGAGTTTCTAGGTGAAAGTGACTTTTGATGTGCCTATAGAGCTGCCATTGAGCCCCATGTTAAATGTCTCAAATTTGAAAGCACTATATTTCTAAAACTATGAAACATTTCAAAGATTCCTTTTCAGGCAAACATGTCCACCGTAAGATGAACCTAAGTAGGCTAGAATGGGGTTGCTAGGTGTAAGTATGTAGTTACTAGTGCATGCCAAAGTTTGTGCTATTGCCATAGAGAATGCATTGGGCGTTTAAGTTAAATAACTCATAAACTACAAAACATAAAAATAAAAAAAGGTTCCAGCATGTGTCTCCACAGTAAGCTGAATAATAAAAAGTGTGAATGGAGTTTCTAGGTGAAAGTGACTTTTGACGTGCCTATAGAGCTGCCATTGAGCCCCATGTTAAATGTCTCAAATTTGAAAGCACTATATTTCTAAAACTATGAAACATTTCAAAGTTTCCTTTTCAGGCAAACATGTCCACCGTAAGATGAACCTAAGTAGGCTAGAATGGGGTTGCTAGGTGTAAGTATGTAGTTACTAGTGCATGCCAAAGTTTGTGCTATTGCCATAGAGAATGCATTGGGCGTTTAAGTTAAATAACTCATAAACTACAAAACATAAAAATAAAAAAAAGTTCCAGCATGTGTCTCCACAGTAAGCTGAATAATAAAAAGTGTGAATGGAGTTTCTAGGTGAAAGTGACTTTTGACGTGCCTATAGAGCTGCCATTGAGCCCCATGTTAAATGTCTCAAATTTGAAAGCACTATATTTCTAAAAATATGAAACATTTCAAAGTTTCCTTTTCAGGCAAACATGTCCACCGTAAGATGAACCTAAGTAGGCTAAAATGGGGTTGCTAGGTGTAAGTATGTAGTTACTAGTGCATGCCAAAGTTTGTGCTATTGCCATAGAGAATGCATTGGGCGTTTAAGTTAAATAACTCATAAACTACAAAACATAAAAATTAAAAAAAGTTCCAGCATGTGTCTCCACAGTAAGCTGAATAATAAAAAGTGTGAATGGAGTTTCTAGGTGAAAGTGACTTTTGATGTGCCTATAGAGCTGCCATTGAGCCCCATGTTAAATGTCTCAAATTTGAAAGCACTATATTTCTAAAACTATGAAACATTTCAAAGATTCCTTTTCAGGCAAACATGTCCACCGTAAGATGAACCTAAGTAGGCTAGAATGGGGTTGCTAGGTGTAAGTATGTAGTTACTAGTGCATGCCAAAGTTTGTGCTATTGCCATAGAGAATGCATTGGGCGTTTAAGTTAAATAACTCATAAACTACAAAACATAAAAATAAAAATAAGTTCCAGCATGTGTCTCCACAGTAAGCTGAATAATAAAAAGTGTGAATGTAGTTTCTAGGTGAAAGTGACTTTTGATGTGCCTATAGAGCTGCCATTGAGCCCCATGTTAAATGTCTCAAATTTGAAAGCACTATATTTCTAAAACTATGAAACATTTCAAAGATTCCTTTTCAGGCAAACATGTCCACCGTAAGATGAACCTAAGTAGGCTAGAATGGGGTTGCTAGGTGTAAGTATGTAGTTACTAGTGCATGCCAAAGTTTGTGCTATTGCCATAGAGAATGCATTGGGCGTTTAAGTTAAATAACTCATAAACTACAAAACATAAAAAAAAAAAAAAGTTCCAGCATGTGTCTCCACAGTAAGCTGAATAATAAAAAGTGTGAATGGAGTTTCTAGGTGAAAGTGACTTTTGACGTGCCTATAGAGCTGCCATTGAGCCCCATGTTAAATGTTTCAAATTTGAAAGCACTATATTTCTAAAACTATGAAACATTTCAAAGTTTCCTTTTCAGGCAAACATGTCCACCGTAAGATGAACCTAAGTAGGCTAGAATGGGGTTGCTAGGTGTAAGTATGTAGGACTAGTAGCATGCCAAAGCTTGTGCTATTGCCATAGAGAATGCATTGGGCGTTTAAGTTGAATAACTCATAAACTACAAAACATAAAAATAAAAATAAAGTTCCAGCATGTGTCTCCACAGTAAGCTGAATAATAAAAAGTGTGAATGGAGTTTCTAGGTGAAAGTGACTTTTGACGTGCCTATAGAGCTGCCATTGAGCCCCATGTTAAATGTCTCAAATTTGAAAGCACTATATTTCTAAAACTATGAAACATTTCAAAGATTCCTTTTCAGGCAAACATGTCCACCGTAAGATGAACCTAAGTAGGCTAGAATGGGGTTGCTAGGTGTAAGTATGTAGTTACTAGTGCATGCCAAAGTTTGTGCTATTGCCATAGAGAATGCATTGGGCGTTTAAGTTAAATAACTCATAAACTACAAAACATAAAAATAAAAAAAGGTTCCAGCATGTGTCTCCACAGTAAGCTGAATAATAAAAAGTGTGAATGGAGTTTCTAGGTGAAAGTGACTTTTGACGTGCCTATAGAGCTGCCATTGAGCCCCATGTTAAATGTCTCAAATTTGAAAGCACTATATTTCTAAAACTATGAAACATTTCAAAGTTTCCTTTTCAGGCAAACATGTCCACCGTAAGATGAACCTAAGTAGGCTAGAATGGGGTTGCTAGGTGTAAGTATGTAGTTACTAGTGCATGCCAAAGTTTGTGCTATTGCCATAGAGAATGCATTGGGCGTTTAAGTTAAATAACTCATAAACTACAAAACATAAAAATAAAAATAAGTTCCAGCATGTGTCTCCACAGTAAGCTGAATAATAAAAAGTGTGAATGGAGTTTCTAGGTGAAAGTGACTTTTGACGTGCCTATAGAGCTGCCATTGAGCCCCATGTTAAATGTCTCAAATTTGAAAGCACTATATTTCTAAAACTATGAAACATTTCAAAGTTTCCTTTTCAGGCAAACATGTCCACCGTAAGATGAACCTAAGTAGGCTAGAATGGGGTTGCTAGGTGTAAGTATGTAGTTACTAGTGCATGCCAAAGTTTGTGCTATTGCCATAGAGAATGCATTGGGCGTTTAAGTTAAATAACTCATAAACTACAAAACATAAAAATAAAAAAAGTTCCAGCATGTGTCTCCACAGTAAGCTGAATAATAAAAAGTGTGAATGGAGTTTCTAGGTGAAAGTGACTTTTGATGTGCCTATAGAGCTGCCATTGAGCCCCATGTTAAATGTCTCAAATTTGAAAGCACTATATTTCTAAAACTATGAAACATTTCAAAGATTCCTTTTCAGGCAAACATGTCCACCGTAAGATGAACCTAAGTAGGCTAGAATGGGGTTGCTAGGTGTAAGTATGTAGTTACTAGTGCATGCCAAAGTTTGTGCTATTGCCATAGAGAATGCATTGGGCGTTTAAGTTAAATAACTCATAAACTACAAAACATAAAAATAAAAAAAAGTTCCAGCATGTGTCTCCACAGTAAGCTGAATAATAAAAAGTGTGAATGGAGTTTCTAGGTGAAAGTGACTTTTGACGTGCCTATAGAGCTGCCATTGAGCCCCATGTTAAATGTCTCAAATTTGAAAGCACTATATTTCTAAAACTATGAAACATTTCAAAGTTTCCTTTTCAGGCAAACATGTCCACCGTAAGATGAACCTAAGTAGGCTAGAATGGGGTTGCTAGGTGTAAGTATGTAGTTACTAGTGCATGCCAAAGTTTGTGCTATTGCCATAGAGAATGCATTGGGCGTTTAAGTTAAATAACTCATAAACTACAAAACATAAAAATAAAAAAAAGTTCCAGCATGTGTCTCCACAGTAAGCTGAATAATAAAAAGTGTGAATGGAGTTTCTAGGTGAAAGTGACTTTTGATGTGCCTATAGAGCTGCCATTGAGCCCCATGTTAAATGTCTCAAATTTGAAAGCACTATATTTCTAAAACTATGAAACATTTCAAAGATTCCTTTTCAGGCAAACATGTCCACCGTAAGATGAACCTAAGTAGGCTAGAATGGGGTTGCTAGGTGTAAGTATGTAGTTACTAGTGCATGCCAAAGTTTGTGCTATTGCCATAGAGAATGCATTGGGCGTTTAAGTTAAATAACTCATAAACTACAAAACATAAAAATAAAAAAAAGTTCCAGCATGTGTCTCCACAGTAAGCTGAATAATAAAAAGTGTGAATGGAGTTTCTAGGTGAAAGTGACTTTTGACGTGCCTATAGAGCTGCCATTGAGCCCCATGTTAAATGTTTCAAATTTGAAAGCACTATATTTCTAAAACTATGAAACATTTCAAAGTTTCCTTTTCAGGCAAACATGTCCACCGTAAGATGAACCTAAGTAGGCTAGAATGGGGTTGCTAGGTGTAAGTATGTAGGACTAGTAGCATGCCAAAGCTTGTGCTATTGCCATAGAGAATGCATTGGGCGTTTAAGTTGAATAACTCATAAACTACAAAACATAAAAATAAAAATAAAGTTCCAGCATGTGTCTCCACAGTAAGCTGAATAATAAAAAGTGTGAATGGAGTTTCTAGGTGAAAGTGACTTTTGACGTGCCTATAGAGCTGCCATTGAGCCCCATGTTAAATGTCTCAAATTTGAAAGCACTATATTTCTAAAACTATGAAACATTTCAAAGATTCCTTTTCAGGCAAACATGTCCACCGTAAGATGAACCTAAGTAGGCTAGAATGGGGTTGCTAGGTGTAAGTATGTAGTTACTAGTGCATGCCAAAGTTTGTGCTATTGCCATAGAGAATGCATTGGGCGTTTAAGTTAAATAACTCATAAACTACAAAACATAAAAATAAAAAAAGGTTCCAGCATGTGTCTCCACAGTAAGCTGAATAATAAAAAGTGTGAATGGAGTTTCTAGGTGAAAGTGACTTTTGACGTGCCTATAGAGCTGCCATTGAGCCCCATGTTAAATGTCTCAAATTTGAAAGCACTATATTTCTAAAACTATGAAACATTTCAAAGTTTCCTTTTCAGGCAAACATGTCCACCGTAAGATGAACCTAAGTAGGCTAGAATGGGGTTGCTAGGTGTAAGTATGTAGTTACTAGTGCATGCCAAAGTTTGTGCTATTGCCATAGAGAATGCATTGGGCGTTTAAGTTAAATAACTCATAAACTACAAAACATAAAAATAAAAATAAGTTCCAGCATGTGTCTCCACAGTAAGCTGAATAATAAAAAGTGTGAATGGAGTTTCTAGGTGAAAGTGACTTTTAACGTGCCTATAGAGCTGCCATTGAGCCCCATGTTAAATGTCTCAAATTTGAAAGCACTATATTTCTAAAACTATGAAACATTTCAAAGATTCCTTTTCAGGCAAACATGTCCACCGTAAGATGAACCTAAGTAGGCTAGAATGGGGTTGCTAGGTGTAAGAATGTAGGACTAGTAGCATGGCAAAGTTTGTGCTATTGCCATAGAGAATGCATTGGGCGTTTAAGTTGAATAACTCATAAACTACAAAACATAAAAATTAAAATAAAGTTCCAGCATGTGTCTCCACAGTAAGCTGAATAATAAAAAGTGTGAATGGAGTTTCTAGGTGAAAGTGACTTTTGACGTGCCTATAGAGCTGCCATTGAGCCCCATGTTAAATGTCTCAAATTTGAAAGCACTATATTTCTAAAACTATGAAACATTTCAAAGATTCCTTTTCAGGCAAACATGTCCACCGTAAGATGAACCTAAGTAGGCTAGAATGGGGTTGCTAGGTGTAAGTATGTAGTTACTAGTGCATGCCAAAGTTTGTGCTATTGCCATAGAGAATGCATTGGGCGTTTAAGTTAAATAACTCATAAACTACAAAACATAAAAATAAAAAAAGGTTCCAGCATGTGTCTCCACAGTAAGCTGAATAATAAAAAGTGTGAATGGAGTTTCTAGGTGAAAGTGACTTTTGACGTGCCTATAGAGCTGCCATTGAGCCCCATGTTAAATGTCTCAAATTTGAAAGCACTATATTTCTAAAACTATGAAACATTTCAAAGTTTCCTTTTCAGGCAAACATGTCCACCGTAAGATGAACCTAAGTAGGCTAGAATGGGGTTGCTAGGTGTAAGTATGTAGTTACTAGTGCATGCCAAAGTTTGTGCTATTGCCATAGAGAATGCATTGGGCGTTTAAGTTAAATAACTCATAAACTACAAAACATAAAAATAAAAAAAAGTTCCAGCATGTGTCTCCACAGTAAGCTGAATAATAAAAAGTGTGAATGGAGTTTCTAGGTGAAAGTGACTTTTGATGTGCCTATAGAGCTGCCATTGAGCCCCATGTTAAATGTCTCAAATTTGAAAGCACTATATTTCTAAAACTATGAAACATTTCAAAGATTCCTTTTCAGGCAAACATGTCCACCGTAAGATGAACCTAAGTAGGCTAGAATGGGGTTGCTAGGTGTAAGTATGTAGTTACTAGTGCATGCCAAAGTTTGTGCTATTGCCATAGAGAATGCATTGGGCGTTTAAGTTAAATAACTCATAAACTACAAAACATAAAAATAAAAAAAAGTTCCAGCATGTGTCTCCACAGTAAGCTGAATAATAAAAAGTGTGAATGGAGTTTCTAGGTGAAAGTGACTTTTGACGTGCCTATAGAGCTGCCATTGAGCCCCATGTTAAATGTTTCAAATTTGAAAGCACTATATTTCTAAAACTATGAAACATTTCAAAGTTTCCTTTTCAGGCAAACATGTCCACCGTAAGATGAACCTAAGTAGGCTAGAATGGGGTTGCTAGGTGTAAGTATGTAGGACTAGTAGCATGCCAAAGCTTGTGCTATTGCCATAGAGAATGCATTGGGCGTTTAAGTTAAATAACTCATAAACTACAAAACATAAAAATAAAAAAAGGTTCCAGCATGTGTCTCCACAGTAAGCTGAATAATAAAAAGTGTGAATGGAGTTTCTAGGTGAAAGTGACTTTTGACGTGCCTATAGAGCTGCCATTGAGCCCCATGTTAAATGTCTCAAATTTGAAAGCACTATATTTCTAAAACTATGAAACATTTCAAAGTTTCCTTTTCAGGCAAACATGTCCACCGTAAGATGAACCTAAGTAGGCTAGAATGGGGTTGCTAGGTGTAAGTATGTAGTTACTAGTGCATGCCAAAGTTTGTGCTATTGCCATAGAGAATGCATTGGGCGTTTAAGTTAAATAACTCATAAACTACAAAACATAAAAATAAAAATAAGTTCCAGCATGTGTCTCCACAGTAAGCTGAATAATAAAAAGTGTGAATGGAGTTTCTAGGTGAAAGTGACTTTTAACGTGCCTATAGAGCTGCCATTGAGCCCCATGTTAAATGTCTCAAATTTGAAAGCACTATATTTCTAAAACTATGAAACATTTCAAAGATTCCTTTTCAGGCAAACATGTCCACCGTAAGATGAACCTAAGTAGGCTAGAATGGGGTTGCTAGGTGTAAGAATGTAGGACTAGTAGCATGGCAAAGTTTGTGCTATTGCCATAGAGAATGCATTGGGCGTTTAAGTTGAATAACTCATAAACTACAAAACATAAAAATAAAAAAAAGTTCCAGCATGTGTCTCTACAGTAAGCTGAATAATAAAAAGTGTGAATGGAGTTTCTAGGTGAAAGTGACTTTTGACGTGCCTATAGGGCTGCCATTGAGCCCCATGTTAAATGTCTCAAATTTGAAAGCACTATATTTCTAAAACTATGAAACATTTCAAAGATTCCTTTTCAGGCAAACATGTCCACCGTAAGATGAACCTAAGTAGGCTAGAATGGGGTTGCTAGGTGTAAGTATGTAGTTACTAGTGCATGCCAAAGTTTGTGCTATTGCCATAGAGAATGCATTGGGCGTTTAAGTTAAATAACTCATAAACTACAAAACATAAAAATTAAAAAAAAGTTCCAGCATGTGTCTCCACAGTAAGCTGAATAATAAAAAGTGTGAATGGAGTTTCTAGGTGAAAGTGACTTTTGACGTGCCTATAGAGCTGCCATTGAGCCCCATGTTAAATGTTTCAAATTTGAAAGCACTATATTTCTAAAACTATGAAACATTTCAAAGTTTCCTTTTCAGGCAAACATGTCCACCGTAAGATGAACCTAAGTAGGCTAGAATGGGGTTGCTAGGTGTAAGTATGTAGTTACTAGTGCATGCCAAAGTTTGTGTTATTGCCATAGAGAATGCATTGGGCGTTTAAGTTAAATAACTCATAAACTACAAAACATAAAAATAAAAAAAGGTTCCAGCATGTGTCTCCACAGTAAGCTGAATAATAAAAAGTGTGAATGGAGTTTCTAGGTGAAAGTGACTTTTGACGTGCCTATAGAGCTGCCATTGAGCCCCATGTTAAATGTCTCAAATTTGAAAGCACTATATTTCTAAAACTATGAAACATTTCAAAGTTTCCTTTTCAGGCAAACATGTCCACCGTAAGATGAACCTAAGTAGGCTAGAATGGGGTTGCTAGGTGTAAGTATGTAGTTACTAGTGCATGCCAAAGTTTGTGCTATTGCCATAGAGAATGCATTGGGCGTTTAAGTTAAATAACTCATAAACTACAAAACATAAAAATAAAAAAAAGTTCCAGCATGTGTCTCCACAGTAAGCTGAATAATAAAAAGTGTGAATGGAGTTTCTAGGTGAAAGTGACTTTTGACGTGCCTATAGAGCTGCCATTGAGCCCCATGTTAAATGTCTCAAATTCGAAATCACTATATTTCTAAAACTATGAAACATTTCAAAGTTTCCTTTTCAGGCAAACATGTCCACCGTAAGATGAACCTAAGTAGGCTAGAATGGGGTTGCTAGGTGTAAGTATGTAGTTACTAGTGCATGCCAAAGTTTGTGCTATTGCCATAGAGAATGCATTGGGCGTTTAAGTTAAATAACTCATAAACTACAAAACATAAAAATTAAAAAAAGTTCCAGCATGTGTCTCCACAGTAAGCTGAATAATAAAAAGTGTGAATGGAGTTTCTAGGTGAAAGTGACTTTTGACGTGCCTATAGAGCTGCCATTGAGCCCCATGTTAAATGTCTCAAATTCGAAAGCACTATATTTCTAAAACTATGAAACATTTCAAAGTTTCCTTTTCAGGCAAACATGTCCACCGTAAGATGAACCTAAGTAGGCTAGAATGGGGTTGCTAGGTGTAAGTATGTAGTTACTAGTGCATGCCAAAGTTTGTGCTATTGCCATAGAGAATGCATTGGGCGTTTAAGTTAAATAACTCATAAACTACAAAACATAAAAATAAAAAAAAGTTCCAGCATGTGTCTCCACAGTAAGCTGAATAATAAAAAGTGTGAATGGAGTTTCTAGGTGAAAGTGACTTTTGATGTGCCTATAGAGCTGCCATTGAGCCCCATGTTAAATGTCTCAAATTTGAAAGCACTATATTTCTAAAACTATGAAACATTTCAAAGATTCCTTTTCAGGCAAACATGTCCACCGTAAGATGAACCTAAGTAGGCTAGAATGGGGTTGCTAGGTGTAAGTATGTAGTTACTAGTGCATGCCAAAGTTTGTGCTATTGCCATAGAGAATGCATTGGGCGTTTAAGTTAAATAACTCATAAACTACAAAACATAAAAATAAAAAAAAGTTCCAGCATGTGTCTCCACAGTAAGCTGAATAATAAAAAGTGTGAATGGAGTTTCTAGGTGAAAGTGACTTTTGACGTGCCTATAGAGCTGCCATTGAGCCCCATGTTAAATGTTTCAAATTTGAAAGCACTATATTTCTAAAACTATGAAACATTTCAAAGTTTCCTTTTCAGGCAAACATGTCCACCGTAAGATGAACCTAAGTAGGCTAGAATGGGGTTGCTAGGTGTAAGTATGTAGGACTAGTAGCATGCCAAAGCTTGTGCTATTGCCATAGAGAATGCATTGGGCGTTTAAGTTGAATAACTCATAAACTACAAAACATAAAAATAAAAATAAAGTTCCAGCATGTGTCTCCACAGTAAGCTGAATAATAAAAAGTGTGAATGGAGTTTCTAGGTGAAAGTGACTTTTGACGTGCCTATAGAGCTGCCATTGAGCCCCATGTTAAATGTCTCAAATTTGAAAGCACTATATTTCTAAAACTATGAAACATTTCAAAGATTCCTTTTCAGGCAAACATGTCCACCGTAAGATGAACCTAAGTAGGCTAGAATGGGGTTGCTAGGTGTAAGTATGTAGTTACTAGTGCATGCCAAAGTTTGTGCTATTGCCATAGAGAATGCATTGGGCGTTTAAGTTAAATAACTCATAAACTACAAAACATAAAAATAAAAAAAGGTTCCAGCATGTGTCTCCACAGTAAGCTGAATAATAAAAAGTGTGAATGGAGTTTCTAGGTGAAAGTGACTTTTGACGTGCCTATAGAGCTGCCATTGAGCCCCATGTTAAATGTCTCAAATTTGAAAGCACTATATTTCTAAAACTATGAAACATTTCAAAGTTTCCTTTTCAGGCAAACATGTCCACCGTAAGATGAACCTAAGTAGGCTAGAATGGGGTTGCTAGGTGTAAGTATGTAGTTACTAGTGCATGCCAAAGTTTGTGCTATTGCCATAGAGAATGCATTGGGCGTTTAAGTTAAATAACTCATAAACTACAAAACATAAAAATAAAAAAAAGTTCCAGCATGTGTCTCCACAGTAAGCTGAATAATAAAAAGTGTGAATGGAGTTTCTAGGTGAAAGTGACTTTTGACGTGCCTATAGAGCTGCCATTGAGCCCCATGTTAAATGTCTCAAATTTGAAAGCACTATATTTCTAAAACTATGAAACATTTCAAAGTTTCCTTTTCAGGCAAACATGTCCACCGTAAGATGAACCTAAGTAGGCTAGAATGGGGTTGCTAGGTGTAAGTATGTAGTTACTAGTGCATGCCAAAGTTTGTGCTATTGCCATAGAGAATGCATTGGGCGTTTAAGTTAAATAACTCATAAACTACAAAACATAAAAATAAAAAAAAGTTCCAGCATGTGTCTCCACAGTAAGCTGAATAATAAAAAGTGTGAATGGAGTTTCTAGGTGAAAGTGACTTTTGACGTGCCTATAGAGCTGCCATTGAGCCCCATGTTAAATGTCTCAAATTTGAAAGCACTATATTTCTAAAACTATGAAACATTTCAAAGTTTCCTTTTCAGGCAAACATGTCCACCGTAAGATGAACCTAAGTAGGCTAGAATGGGGTTGCTAGGTGTAAGTATGTAGTTACTAGTGCATGCCAAAGTTTGTGCTATTGCCATAGAGAATGCATTGGGCGTTTAAGTTAAATAACTCATAAACTACAAAACATAAAAATAAAAAAAAGTTCCAGCATGTGTCTCCACAGTAAGCTGAATAATAAAAAGTGTGAATGGAATTTCTAGGTGAAAGTGACTTTTGACGTGCCTATAGAGCTGCCATTGAGCCCCATGTTAAATGTCTCAAATTTGAAAGCACTATATTTCTAAAACTATGAAACATTTCAAAGATTCCTTTTCAGGCAAACATGTCGACCGTAAGATGAACCTAAGTAGGCTAGAATGGGGTTGCTAGGTGTAAGTATGTAGGACTAGTAGCATGCCAAAGTTTGTGCTATTGCCATAGAGAATGCATTGTGTTGCGGAGGATGAGAGGAATGCTCTCATCCTCCGCAACACCCATTCTCATACACCGCTATACACCGCGAGGATATGGGCTATAGCCCATATCGTACGGCATACTATACTGTAGCACGCCGTTTTTCATCATTTTTGAGGATTTGAAAAAAATGAAAAAATGAAAAAAAACGATGGGTTATAGCCCATTGTTTTTTTATTATTATTATAATTTTTAATCCTCGTTTTTCATCATTTTGGACCATGGGCTATAGCCCATATCGTACGGCATACTATAGCAAGCCGTTTTTCATCATTTTTGAGGATTTGAAAAAAAAAATGAAAAAAAACGATGGGTTATAGCCCATCGTTTTTTTAATTTTAGATTTTTTTTTAATCCTCGTTTTTCATCATTTTGGACCATGGGCTATAGCCCATATCGTACGGCATACTATAGCACACCGTTTTTCATCATTTTTGAGGATTTGAAAAAAATTAAAAAAACGATGGGTTATAGCCCATCGTTTTTTGAAGTTTTGATTTTTTTTTTTTAATCCTCGTTTTTCATCATTTTGGACCATGGGCTATAGCCCATATCATACGGCATACTATAGCACGCCGTTTTTCATCATTTTTGAGGATTTGAAAAAAAATGAAAAAATGAAAAAAACGATGGGTTATAGCCCATCGTTTTTTGAATTTTTGATTTTTTTTTTATCCTCGTTTTTCATCATTTTGGACCATGGGCTATAGCCCATATCGTACAGCATACTATAGCACGCCGTTTTTCATCATTTTTGAGGATTTGAAAAAAAATGATAAAAATGAAAAAAACGATGGGTTATAGCCCATCGTTTTTTGAATTTTGAATTTATTTTTTAATCCTCGTTTTTCATCATTTTGGACCATGGGCTATAGCCCATATCGTACGGCATACTATAGCACGCAGTTTTTCATCATTTTTTACGGCATCCATACCACAGGCACTGGGTTATAGCCTATCGTTTTTTGAATTTTTGATTTTTTTTTAATCCTCGTTTTTCATCATTTTGGACCATGGGCTATCCTATGAAACATTTCAAAGATTCCTTTTCAGGCAAACATGTCCACCGTAAGATGAACCTAAGTAGGCTAGAATGGGGTTGCTATAGGTGTAAGTATGTAGGACTAGTAGCATGCCAAAGTTTGTGCTATTGCGCATAGAGAATGCATTGGGCGTTTAATTTAAATAACTCATAAACTACAAAACATAAAAAATAAAAAGTTCCAGCATGTGTCTCCACAGTAAGCTGAATAATAAAAAGTGTGAATGGAGTTTCTAGGTGAAAGTGACTTTTGACGTGCCTATAGAGCTGCCATTGAGCCCCATGTTAAATGTCTCAAATTTGAAAGCACTATATTTCTAAAACTATGAAACATTTCAAAGATTCCTTTTCAGGCAAACATGTCCACCGTAAGATGAACCTAAGTAGGCTAGAATGGGGTTGCTAGGTGTAAGTATGTAGGACTAGTAGCATGCCAAAGTTTGTGCTATTGCCATAGAGAATGCATTGGGCGTTTAAGTTAAACTAGAAAGCAGTTCCCTGCAGAAACTGCGTGGGCTCGCCAAAAGACGCAATGTATATAATGTACAGTAGAAAATGTATTAAAGCTGAAGGAAAAGTTTAAAAAAGAATGTATAAAAATTGGTAAAAAGAATAAGCATTAATAACTGCATAAAGCGGAATAAAGTATGTGGAAGTAGTACGATGCCCAAAAAGTGGCAGAATAAAGTAAGTAAAGTATTACTGTCTACTAATGATTTGTAATGTGTGAATAATGCTTTACAATGTATTCTTGATGAATTAAGAAAAGGTAAAAAAGAAAAAGAAAAAAAAGAGTCAATCCAGTATACATATAAAAGCATTCATGAGCTTAACAGAAATAGCATACTTTTACATGTAAAAAGAAGGTTCAAATAGCGTATAGGCCTATCTTTAAAAGCATAAACACAATGATTATTGATAATGGTCTAAGATTTTTCTTTAAATGTAAAAAAATAATAATATTAAGTTCTTTATTAAAAGTTTTTTCTTTTTAAGTTTAAAAAAAAAGTTAAAGTTTTTAATTTTTAAATGTTTTTAATTGTTAAATTTTTTTGAAAAAAAAATCCAATTTTTTCCAATTTTTTCCAATTTTTCAATTTTTTAATTTTTTTAATTTTTTTCATTTTTTTTCTTTTTTTTCATTTTTTTATAATTTTCTTTTAATTTTTATATTTTTTTTTAATTTTTTTAATTTTTTAATTTTTTTTAATTTTTTTGAAAATATTTTTTGAAAATACTTTTTCGAAAATACTTTTTTGAAAATACTTTTCTGAAAATACTTTTCTGAAAATACTTTTTTGAAAATACTTTTTTGAAAATACTTTTTCATCTCTATCTGATCTATCTGTGTAAAGGCCATCCAATTGCACAAATAGCAGACCTACAAGCCCACAAGGTATCGCAGAGCAACTCATTGAGATCTTGTAACTTTAATTTCAGCCCTGTAATTAAGCCCTTATATGTCTCAGCTGTGGAAGTGTAAAAGACTGGGAGTGGCGCGCAACTTGATCTCTTATTTTACAATGGTTCTGAATGGGGGGAAACTATGCCCGAACAAATTGCTCTATCGCAAAAAGTAAAAGTCGAATGCAAATAATTTTTTCGCTGTGAGTGGCCTGAGATATTGAGGTACACCATGTGCTATTGTGGTGTTGGTACGATCGAAAATGTGGTTATAAGAGCGAGTTAAGAATTGTCATCGCGATAATTTCCTCGTAAGGATTTTACAATTGAGGTCAATGAGCAGATTGACTGTATTTGTGTCACTTAAAAGGCCGTAGTTCACATTCTGTATGTCTCTGTGTTTTGGTGGTCACATTGTGTGAAAGAGGACATGTGTGGCTACAAAATGACCAAAGGACATGCGTGTAAAGTGAATATTTTGGCCGGGACGGCAATTTGTTTGGTAGATTTTCAAGGAAAGATTTTCTGTTCACACACTCTAGTGAAAGAAGCCCTGCACTCTAACTTGACACTAATTAGGCGAAACGGCCTGCGATTGAACTGCGATTTCGGAAAAACCGTTTAACGTATTCGAATACGGTTTGAACCACGAAAAAGTCCAGAGTCGTGTGAGCTTTCTAAAGTTTAAATCACGTTTCTACGACAAAGTATGCCAGAGTAATGAGGCTGCAAAAGTGAGGTTGATTTAGAGATCAATCCCATACATTGTCAATGGGAGGAAAAAACTATAAATAAAGTTAAATATTTTAAAAAGTATAAACTTTTTCAAAACAACTTTTTCACCAATTAAAGTTCAAAGATAGATGAACATTATAAAGTTTGAATGAAGTTTCAAAGTGAAAGTATGACGGAGTAATAAGAGCTCAAAAAAGTTAACTGTGAAAAATGGGACCTTTCTTCCATCAACTCTCACTATAAAGAATGTAAAAAAAAGTTAAAAAGTTAAAAAGTATAAAAAGTATAAAACTTTGTAAAAATTCTAATTGGAGCAATAATAACTGCAAAGAGCTGAACAGTTTGAAGTTTGAACTAAATTTCTAGCATAAAGTATGTGGAAGTAGTAGGGTGCCAAAAAAAGTGGCGGAAATTGGAATAAATATAAACTGAGAGTAACTAGTGTGTGCTCGCTGTGGCGAGCCCACAATAACTCATAAACTACAAAACATAAAAATAAAAAAAAGTTCCAGCATGTGTCTCCACAGTAAGCTGAATAATAAAAAGTGTGAATGGAGTTTCTAGGTGAAAGTGACTTTTGACGTGCCTATAGAGCTGCCATTGAGCCCCATGTTAAATGTCTCAAATTTGAAAGCACTATATTTCTAAAACTATGAAACATTTCAAAGATTCCTTTTCAGGCAAACATGTCGACCGTAAGATGAACCTAAGTAGGCTAGAATGGGGTTGCTAGGTGTAAATATGTAGGACTAGTAGCATGCCAAAGTTTGTGCTATTGCCATAGAGAATGCATTGTGTTGCGGAGGATGAGAGGAATGCTCTCATCCTCCGCAACACCCATTCTCATACACCGCTATACACCGCGAGGATATGCGCTATAGCCCATATCGTACGGCATACTATACTGTAGCACGCCATTTTTCATCATTTTTGAGGATTTGAAAAAAAATTAAAAAATTAAAAAAACGATGGGTTATAGCCCATCGTTTTTTGGATTTTAGATTTTTTTTTAATCCTCGTTTTTCATCATTTTGGACCATGGGCTATCCTATGAAACATTTCAAAGATTCCTTTTCAGGCAAACATGTCCACCGTAAGTTGAACCTAAGTAGGCTAGAATGGGGTTGCTATAGGTGTAAGTATGTAGGACTAGTAGCATGCCAAAGTTTGTGCTATTGCGCATAGAGAATGCATTGGGCGTTTAAGTTAAATAACTCATAAACTACAAAACATAAAAAAAAAAAAAAGTTCCAGCATGTGTCTCCACAGTAAGCTGAATAATAAAAAGTGTGAATGGAGTTTCTAGGTGAAAGTGACTTTTGACATGCCTATAGAGCTGCCATTGAGCTCCATGTTAAATGTCTCAAATTTGAAAGCACTATATTTCTAAAACTATGAAACATTTCAAAGATTCCTTTTCAGGCAAACATGTCGACCGTAAGATGAACCTAAGTAGGCTAGAATGGGGTTGCTAGGTGTAAGTATGTAGGACTAGTAGCATGCCAAAGTTTGTGCTATTGCCATAGAGAATGCATTGTGTTGCGGAGGATGAGAGGAATGCTCTCATCCTCCGCAACACCCATTCTCATACACCGCTATACACCGCGAGGATATGGGCTATAGCCCATATCGTACGGCATACTATACTGTAGCACGCTGTTTTTCATCATTTTTGAGGATTTGAAAAAAATGAAAAAATGAAAAAAAACGATGGGTTATAGCCCATTGTTGTTGTTTGTTTGTTTTTTTATCCTCGTTTTTCATCATTTTGGACCATGGGCTATAGCCCATATCGTACGGCATACTATAGCACGCCCTTTTTCATCATTTTTGAGGATTAAAAAAAAAAAAAAAAAAACGATCGTTTATTTTATTTTATTATTATTCTCGTTTTTCATCATTTTGTATGTAGGACTAGTAGCATGCCAAAGTTTGTGCTATTGCCATAGAGAATGCACTGGGCAGGGGAGAGTAGGAAGGGTAGGGGGCAGGCAGGGGGAGAGTAGGAAGGGGAGGGGGCAGGCAGGGGCAGAGAAGGCAGAGGGGGTCTTCCTGATTTATTTTTATAATTTTCTAAATTTAAATTAAAAATTAAAAATTAAAAAAATATTTTTATGCCCCCTCCCATTCATACTCTCCCCCTCCCTGCCCCCTCCCCTTCCTACTCTCTCCCTGCCTCCCCCCTCCTCTTCCTACTCTCCCCAGCCTGCCCCATCCCCTTCCTACTCTCCCCCTGCCTGCCTCCTACCTGACCCCCCACCTACCTGACCCCTACTCTCCTTCTACCTGACCACCCTGCTCTCCTCCTACCTGACCCCTACTCTCCTCCTACCTGACCCCTACTCTCCTTCTACCTGACCACCCTGCTCTCCTCCTACCTGACCCCTACTCTCCTCCTACCAGACCCCTACTCTCCTCCTACCTGACCCCTACTCTCCTCCTACCAGACCCCTACTCTCCTCCTACCTGACCCCTACTCTCCTCCTACCTGACCCCTACTCTCCTTCTACCTGACCACCCTGCTCTCCTCCTACCTGACCCCTACTCTCCTCCTACCTGACCACCCTGCTCTCCTCCTACCTGACCCCTACTCTCCTCCTACCTGACCACCCTGCTCTCCTCCTACCAGACCCCTACTCTCCTCCTACCTGACCCCTACTCTCCTCCTACCTGACCCCTACTCTCCTTCTACCTGACCACCCTGCTCTCCTCCTACCTGACCCCTACTCTCCTCCTACCTGAACCCTACTCTCCTTCTACCTGACCCCCACCTACCTGACCCCTACTCTCCTCCTACCTGACCGCCCACCTACCTGACCCCACCACTCTGACACCCCCCCTACACTCCCCCTGACTGAACTCCGCCTACTCTCCTCCTACGTGACCGCCTTACTCTCCTCCTACCTGACCAAACTACTCTCCTCCTCCCTGCCCACCCTACTCTCCTCCCCTCCTACCTGAACCCCCACCTACCTGACCCCTACTCTCCTCCTACCTGACCCCTGACCTACTCTCTACCTACCTTACCCCCCCACTCTGACTCAACCTGACCTACTCAACTACTCTCCCCAACCATGCCACACTTTATCTGACCCTTGAACTATTCTCCCCCTATCTAACCTGGTCTGCCACTACTCTAGGTGTTGGTGATTTGAACCAGCACCTTCCTACTAGGTATTCTATGGATATTATCTGATTTATCCACTGGGCCACGCCTACTCTAGGTGTTGGTGATTTGAACCATGTACGTCGGGTTTGAACCGGCACACTTCTACTAGGTATACTACGGATATCATTTGACTTACCCACTGTGCCACTGAGGCACACATTCATGGTGAATTTCTGGGCTGCTTTAAAGTTGTCCTTCTGGAAATCAGTGTGCAAAGCAAAGTGTCACAGTTATGACTAATGTGGGATTTGAACCCTGGACCTGTGGCTCCCAAGGACAGCCTCTCATCACACTGAACTAACTGCTGGATACTACTACACATCTTTTTGTGCTATTTGATGTCAGTGTGGAAAGCAAAGTGTCACAGTAAAGACTCGGGTGGGATTGTACCTTGGACCTTTATTGTTTTTGTTTGAACTTGAGCGGGGTTTGAACTCACCATCTCCCGATCATGTGGCAGCGTTCTAACACACTGAGCCACTGTTTCCAGACAATTCACACTGTTTTTTTGTTTGTTTTCTTCTCGTAAAATTAGTCTTGAAAGTAAAGACTTGAGTGGGGTTTGAACTCACCATCTCCCGATCATGTGGCAGCGTTCTAACACACTGAGCCACTGGTTACAGATAATTCACACTTCTTTTTTCTTTGTTTTCTTCTCGTGAAATTGGTCTTGAAAGTAAAGACTTGAGTGAGCTTAAACTCACCATCTCCGGATCATGTGGCAGTGTTCTAACAGACAGAGCCACTGGTTTCAGACAATTGACACTGCTTTTTTTTTTTTTTTTTCTCGTGAAATTGGTCTTGAAAGTAAAGACTTGAGTGAGCTTAAACTCACCATCTCCCGATCATGTGGCAGGGTTCTAACACACTGAACCACTGGTTCCAGACAATTCACACTGATCTTTTGTTTGTTTTCTTCTCGTGAAATTGGTCTTGAAAGTAAAGAGTTATTTGGGGTTTGAACTCACCATCTCTCGATCATGTGGCAGCGTTCTAACACACTGAGCCACTGGTTCCAGACAATTCACACTTCTTTTTTGTTTGTTTTCTTCTCGTGAAATTGGTCTTGAAAGTAAAGACTTGAGTGAGCTTGAACTCACCATCTCCCGATCATGTGGCAACGTTCTAACACACTGAGCCACTGGTTCCAGACAATTCAAACTGCTTTTTTGTTTGTTTTGTTCGTCTGAAATTGATCTTGAAAGTAAAGAATTGAGTGGGGTTTGAACTCACCATCTCCCGATCATGTGGCAGCGTTCTAACACACTGAGCCACTGGTTCCGGAAAATTCACACTGCTTTTTTGTTTGTTTTCTTCTCGTGAAAACAAACAAAGTAAAATATTCCAGCATGTGTCTCCACAGTCCACAGTAAGCTGAATTATAAAAAGCATGAATGGAGTTTCTAGGTGAAAGTGCTTTTTTGACGTACCAATATCTGCCATTGAGCCCCATTGTAAATTTCTCAAATTTGAAAGCACTATATTTCTAAAACTATTAAACATTTCAAAGGCAAACATGTCCACCGTAAGACGAACCTAACTAGGTTTGAATGTGGTTTCTAGGTGTAAGTATGTAGGACTAGTTGTATGCCAATTTTTTTGCTATTGCCATTAAGATGGCGTTTAAAGGTCTGGGGAGAGGGGGAGAGAGAGAGAAAAAAAGAAAAAACATCTTACAGAATATGTTCCAAGTACATGTCTCAATGCCAAAGGCTGCAGTGTTTTTTGCAGCAGAAGGTCACTGGTTCAAGTCCCTGGTGTACCAACAGAGAAGATGTGGGCAGAGCCAGTGGATGAGCAATGTTCCCTGTTCATCCACTGCTGAGGTGGTAGCCGTCTGTCTGTCTGTCTTTCTGTCTGTCTGTCTGTCTGTCTGTCTGTCTGTCTGTCTGTCTGTCTGTCTGTCTGTCTGTCTGTCTGTCTGATCCATCTAAAACGCCTCCCAACCACGTTCAGTTCAACTTTGCAGTGTCCAAATGTAAATAAATTAGTTGACGCATACAGTATGTAGCATGCTTTTGAGCACAAAGGGGAATTCATTATATTTTAATGATATTTTAAAATATATTTCCGTACACGGAAGAGGCAAACAGATGGCATGTTAGTTACAGACTCTACGTAGCATTACAGCATTGTGGGAGAGTTGTGTGGCTTGACGGTAAACAGAGCAAAGCTGACTGACCTGACTGCTCTTATGACCAGCTTCAGGGTAGGAATCATGTCCTCCATTAGAATGTCTGCTGGGAAACCCCTCTCCTCTAAGGCTGTGTCTGGAAGGCTTCCAGCATCTGTAGTAAATAAAGCAAATAAAGGTAATTAAAAACATATACTGTATAGAAAATAGACTATCTACAAGCTCACAAGTTATCCCGAAGTAATTATTAAATTAACCCATTGTGAGCTTGTATAGATTGGTTATTTTCACTATTTTCATTGCGGTTATTTAATGTTACGGTAAATGCACAGGGATATTGCACTTTCAAACATGTTTGTAACTTCAAACTCCATTTTAACTACAGTATGCAGTGTTTTCATTGTAAACACCCGTCCTTGGTTAAGTTAGGAACCCTGGTTATATTGTGGGCAGATTTAAAAAAAACTAAAACGATGTGAGGCTTGTGGCCAACAATATATTCATGTGGCATTCATACATTCATACATTTTGGTCTTTTGAAATTACCCTGGGCAGAAAGGCTATTTCTCAACTGGTATAAAGGATTCCTAACTGCTTGTTCCTGATGTTGTTTCATTACCAAGATGTGAAAGAAGGGCATTTTTATTCTTATTTCATTAAACATGTTGTAGAGAGACTTTCCCACACCTGTAATAATGTATTGGACTGTAGCACTTGGACGTGCACGTTTGTTCGTTGTAATGCGTGCAATTCTTGTGACTTTCTTATGATCCAAAGGTACAGTATCGGTATATGACAGGAGGCCCTAAGGAATTTCCATGTTTTCAAATATGGCCCCCTTTGGTAAACAGTTTGAACACTGCTGGTGTACAGCCTAGTAGTCCTTCATGCTAAAGGCATGTGTTGATAGCGGTGGGTACCTTCAGAACTCTGGCGCAGAGTGTAGGCCTTCATGCGGAAGGCGGTTCTGAACCTCTCCCGGTTACTGAAGCCGGCGGGTTTGGAGTCCTTGGACGGACTCTCCTCTATGGCGTCGGTGCCGGCGGGCGGCTTTTTAGCCACGACAGCTCCGGGCCGTGTGTTGGGAAGGCGAACTCGCTCCAGTAAACTTAGCTTCTGGCTAAAAGTTCAAACAACAAAACAGAGAGGAGACAGGAAGTGACTGTAGTAGAACTATACATAGATACAGTACGCACATACAGTAAATACCATTGGCTGCTGTTGTTCATTGGAGCAATCATCGCGGCCGCCATATTGGCAGAGACAATCCGTGCCTCCTAGTAGGATATGCCTCATTGTTTGTCTATGGAAGTAGGCGATCTCTCCACTATTAAAATCATCATAACTCATTATGCATACTTGTCTATTGAAGCAGGAGATCTCTCCACTATTAAAATCATCATAACTCATAATGCATACTAGTCTATTGAAGCAGGATGTCTCTCCACTATTAAAATCATAACACATTGCATACCGTATGTCTGTTAAAGCAGGAGGCCACTGAATTCTCACCCACATTCCAAGCATTTTGGTTTTAAATACCAGACATGTAATGTTATGCTTATACAGGATATTATAATTTCCACGTTACCATATTTGAA
The DNA here is from genome assembly GCF_964188405.1 of Protomyctophum parallelum. Classification (NCBI taxonomy): domain Eukaryota; kingdom Metazoa; phylum Chordata; class Actinopteri; order Myctophiformes; family Myctophidae; genus Protomyctophum; species Protomyctophum parallelum. The sequence continues at coordinate 36,193,737 of NC_139709.1, read as the reverse complement.
GACTTTTTGCTTATTTGAATGTTATGAAACCCGAAATGAAGAAACTGAGATAAGCCATATGCCAACATATTTGCGTTGGCATATTTTGTAAGAAATAATAATAATGTATACATGTATTTATGTATAAAGAAAAAAAGTATTTTCTTAATTATCAGGTTATACTTTGTGTAAAAGCTACAGTATAAGTATATGGTAGATGTTTGACATTTTGAGACCAAACTCAAGAGAGAGAGAGAGAGAGAGAGAGAGAGAGAGAGAGAGAAAGGGGGGGTCTCATTTTGTCCAATGGCTGACAGTTTGGCCGCCAAAAAGACAGGTGCATGGGGAGAAGAGGAGACGAGACGAGAGAGCACTCTGGGTAAAATAAAACTCCTGTGTGTGCCTTGGAAGAGACAGCGACATAGAGGAGAGGAGAGGAGAGGAGAGGAGAGGAGTGGAGTGGAGAGGAGAGGAGAGGAGAGGAGAGGAGAGGAGAGGAGAGGAGAGGAGAGGAGAGGAGAGGAGAGGAGAGGAGAGGAGAGGAGAGGAGAGGAGAGGAGAGGAGAGGAGAGGAGAGGAGAGGAGAGGAGAGAGGGGTAACCAGAGACGACAGCAACCCAGAGGAGACCTCAGTAACGTGGGTCGGCCTTGCTGCCCGAGCTCCCACCACGGAGCACACAATGCTCCAGTATATGCAGGCAGCCAGGAAAGCCCGGCCCGGCAGATTACAGCGCTGAGAGCTGCAGATAATAGACGGGGCTTAAAGAGGCTCGCTACCTCTGACTGCTCCTCAGACGCGGCCACAAAAGGAGAGGAAAATTGGACGTGATTATCACACGGTCTCGCTCAAACGAGGCACCACAACAGAAAGTGTTGGACACACACACACACACACACACACACACACACACACACACACACAGGAGAGCAGGCTTAAACCCCACTCCCCCAAGACTCTCTCTGAGTGGAGGCTTCCCAAGATGCACATGCACACACACACACACACACACACACACACACACACACACACACACACACACACACACACACACACACACACACACACACACACACACACACACACACACACACACACACACACACACACACACACACACAACAGGTTCCTATGCTTGTGTGTGGACATTAAAGGTATATTCAGTGATTTCCCTTCAATAGAGTGTGCTGACCATATAAGGAGTTCCTCCCTGTCCCCAGTTCACCCCTGGGGTCAAAAAAACGTAGGTTTCGTATTTGGCTAGGTGGCCCAGCCTTCATTCAATCAGGATAGAGAGGGGCCTTCCGCCAATCATATTCGAGCGGGGGTTTTCCAAATCACCCAAATCAATGAATGCTCCTTTAACAATTTAGGACCCCGATTTTATGAATGCTGTTTGTTTTACCATTTTGTTTCCATTTTTTAACCGCAAGCCTAAAAGTAATATATATATATATATATATATATATATATATATATATATATATATATATATATATATATATATATATAAAAGTATATCTAAGGCTGGTAGATATTTGTCGGTTATATTTGTCGGCTCAAAGTATAAATCAAGTATAACTCCAACTCTTTTCTTCTTTTACTAACAACCGTTTCTCTTCACAATGTCTATTTCTCAACTACTTTTGGGAACCTGGCCCTCACAAGTAATACAAACACGCACACACCCCGGATGATGACATAATTGAGCCATCTGGCTATAGCATTGGACATCATAGGAGGACATGCATACGGTAGATAAAAGGCGCTGTTGAGATAAACCTTATTGTTATCATCACTGCTGCTGTTCATATCGCTGTTGGTTTCGGCTGCGGGCCAAAGGCCAAATGCAACAGTCACGCTCACACACCACGATGCCCAGGCTCCAAAGTTTCCCACCCACTGATCCTATGCATGTACTTAGAGCCTCTGTGTGTGTGTGTGTGTGTGTGTGTGTTTGCCGTGGCCGTCCGCCAGGCAGTAATTCAGGTGTTGGTAATTCGACGCCTGAGGCTGTCAGCGCGGCAGATCAGAGGTAGAGGGCAGCGTTGTGTAGGTGCCAGGGCGTCGTAGCCTAACGGCCGCGCTACTCCAGCCCCGCTAATGATGGGGGGAGGGGCCTCAGGGGACCCCCCCCCATCCGCCCCCCCCCCCCCCCCCCCGTCAGGACACTAGTTTCTCAACGTGTCATGTCCGGGAACCAAATGGACTCTTGAGAGTTAAGGGTGTACGCAAATCGAACAAATACTCTATAGCAATGATCAGAATATTTAACATTTCCAATGTGAACCATTTAAAAACATTTCCATTTTTTATTTCCTTTTTTAACTCCAAGCTGTGTTAATGTAACTGACCGGTAAGGGTCCATTTGGTTCCATTTGTATACACACTGTCGGGGTTCCAGACCCGTAAGTGTCCACTTGGACCGCTGCAGGGTGACTTGTCAGGACCAAAGGGACAGGTGGGACGTCCGGTTCCAGACGGCTTCCTTTGCATTTTAGCTTTTTAGGCTTTTAGTAACTAAAGCTTCGTCATCCATCTGACTGACCTATGGTCAGCTCAGAGTCAGGGCCAGTGCTGGACAGCACTTGAGTACTGTCCTTAAGTAAGTTTCTTGAGTATCTGTACTTTACTTCATACTTAATTGTTATTTGAGCAGATGCAGAAGCAGATCTACAATATCAAAACATATCACATCTTGATTTTTAGGGAATGGTAAACATTAAAGCACTTGCACCCTCCGGGGTAGAAGATGAAAGTTACATATAGTGCTACAAATTTGACAGAGCGACTTTCACCTGTAGCTCTACAGGAGTATCTATACTTATTACTTTGACTGAAGCACTGACTGGAGTTGAGGACCGGTTTACATAATATGACACGCTGTGCTGTGAGGATGTTGACACAACAAAGTGGTTGGGATCAGAGATGGAAACTATAGCTTAATGTCGTGGCACCAGGTACATCAAGAAGAGGGAAAATAATGTTAATGATGTTTGGTTCCAAAGTCCCGTGGAACTTTGAGAGGAGATGACGACGAGATACAGTAGCACTCAGTCAGTTTAATGAAACACGGTCATCTATAGTTACACAGCGGGTCAATGCTCCCATTGTGACAACAAGACCAGTGACATCATCATCTGAGCCGATAAGAACCAAATCACTCTTAACGACATGTTGTTGAAGTAGACACATGATCCTGCCCTCACGAAGAGAGAGTGAGATAAAACACGAAAGAAAGAAAGTCATATTAACTATATTAAAAGACCTCCATTTACTTGTAATTATCCCCGCCTCGCTCGGGCGATCTTAAACTGCCATTCATAATTGAATCGCAACTAATGGACTCGCTAATTGGATTCTAAATAAAGACCTTCGCAAACCCTCCCGAATGTCACCGAGGGTCTAATCTTTTTTGGCGGAACACATGATGGGTTTTGGCTGTTTGTGTCCGATTGGATCATGACACACATTAGCCACCACTTCACCCCATTTCACTGGTGATTTAATACGGGAAGCTATTTACTGTATAATAGGGGGATGGCAGCCGTGTGTGCGTGTGAGTCTGACTGTGTGTGTGTGTGTGTGTGTGTGTGTGTGTGTGTGTGTCACTGTGTGTGTGTGTGTGTGTGTGTGTGTGTGTGTGTGTGTGTGTGTGTGTGTGTGTGTACACTACAGTATGTTGGGGGCGTATGGGACTTAGGCCGTAAAAGTTTTACTGTAGGTGTTCATGTTGATATTATAAAAAACACGCTTCTCGATTAGATGAATCAACAGTTTCAGACACACGTACACATGCGCATACGCACCACACGCACGCACGCACGCACGCACTCACGCACACAGCGCTCAATCTGCAACGGTTCATGATCCCATTTTTATTATTTTAATGAGTTTCATCAGCGCCAAAGACTAATGAAGATTTCCCAGAATACCCTCCGATGTGGAGGGCCATTCCCCATCATGTTCTTATAAATAGCTTCCTGTATTAAATCACAACTAACTTACATAATACATCTCTGTGTCACATGCATGGGGGTAATTGGCTGCACAGAATAGACATGGATTGACTGGTGTTACAAAAGAAAATGTATACTTCATCATGTGACTATATGCAAGTATCCCCTAGGCCGGGTGACCAAATATTCAGCCCCTCAAACCGGACCCTTAAATCAATGTGCACGTGTGTCGTGCACGCACATGGCCAATGGCCATGCATGCACATTAATGCACGCGCACATGTATACACACCATATGGGTTACATAAAGGCAACGACTGATTGACAAACATCAGCCTCAGTGTTGAATTCAGACATGCAATGAATTAGTGCAATGTCTTCTTTGTTTACTTGAAAAGAAAGAACATGATGAACATGCAACCACTGAAAACTGGGACAATTTCATAGTGAATGTTGAAAAGCGGGACACATACTGTATTAGAGTTTTAGAGATATTTGTCGGGACTCGAGTCGAGACAATGGTGGAAAGAGTTTTTTTTACTTGACTAAAAGTATCAATACTGCAATATAGAAATATGTCTGGAATTCAAAATGTACTTGAGTAAAAGTACAAACGTATATTGGCACAAAATGTACTTAAAGTATAACAAAATGTAAAGTAACCATTATCCTGAATGTCTCATTTCACAAGTTTTCAATTGAAATGCCTAAAATGTACAATAAATCTTTTCAAAATAGCCGATCTGCAAGCTCACAATGTGTCCCATTCCGAATTTGCGACACATTGTGAGCTTGCAGATCGGCTATTTTCAAATGGTAGAAATGTATAGGCCTATAGTGCTGAAGTGGTTATTGTATGTTTTATTTGATGGTAAAAATAATCAAAATCTATGAAGTAACTACAGTTTTCAAATAATTGTAGTGGAGTAAAAGTACAATATTTGCCTCTGAGATGTAGTTGAGTAGAAGTAAAGGTATTGGAAATTGGAAATACTCCAGCAAAGGAAAAGTACCTCCAAATTGTAATTAAGTACATTGCTTTAGTAAATTAATGTACTTTACAGTACTGCTCGAGAGACACAGCTTGAAACCGGGACAATCCCGGCCAAACTGGGGCGCCTGCCTGGTCACCCTACATAACCCAGAAAGTGGAGATCAAAGTGTGGTGGCCTACCTTGCCATGGTGTCATCTTTCCTTTTGGATGCAGAGAGATGGCGGGGGAAGAAAAATGCATAATCAGGAAACAAAGTTCAGGTAACAATCCAAATCCAGATCTCTACAGGTGTAATACTCGATTACGGAATCTAAGTACCCCCTTTATCTGAACTACAATTTGATTATTGTATTTTGTCGCTGTCCAGCAGAAACCTTCTATATTCTTATTCAAACTTTTCACATTTGCCCCCCCCCCTCATAAATCATACTGCAGTACATACTATTACTACTATACTATAGCGTCACACAAAAGCCTCAAAAGTAGCAGATCCACATAAGAGCTTGTAGATCTTCTACTTTTGCTGCGTTATGATTTTTCCACCCGAAAGAGACGATAATATACTCATGTCGCATTAGCAAAGTATCATTTCCAAACGTGTTTCATCTTCCCAGTCTTTCAAAACAATTTCAGAAATAGCAAAAGCAAAAAGTTTCAAGTGGTCACCACAGTTAAGCCATCCAGTACGACAACACCCACCCAGCCCTCATCTCTAGAACAATATTACAGAATTACAGATGCAATCAGGTGAAAACCTGGTAATTATACCTCATGGATCTAATGCATCCCGCCATCCAGTGTTTCCACGGAAACCACTGTCTCCAATTCAGGTTAATGATAATCATGCAAACTGAAAATGAAAAATGAAAATGAAATGAGGCAAATAAAAAACTAAACGTAACAGACAGACAGACAGACAGACAGACAGACAGACAGACAGACAGACAGACAGACAGACAGACAGACAGACAAGTATTTGATAACTATAACATTAGATCTGTAGAGCACAGAAGTCCTGATGTCACTCGTTCAACCCCTGGTTTGCTGAAGTTTGACCTCTATACAACATTGGGTTTCTTAAAATGAACACCAACCAGGATGTGTAAATTACGTCAGACTTCGGTGCTAGTGTTGTTAATAGACAAGTAAGACGCGCAAACGCGTGAAGCGAACGCAGCTCGTGTGTGTGTGGTTGTGTGTGTGTGTGCTACAGCTGCGCCCTGTGTGTGTGTGTGTGTGTGTGTGTGTGTGTGTGCGTGCGTGCGTGCCACAGCTGCGCCCTCTGGTGGCGGGCCGGTGGTGTAACAGCGTGACACCACACAGCGTGACACACACACACACAGACACTCAGCCCCTGCTGTCATAGTAAGTGGCTCACTGCGTTCGCAATGAACAAAATACACTGAATCCAAAAACTAGAACTGGCCTATTGTACCACTCCAGAATAATGGCTTCAGAACAATGTTCAACTCACCACACGTTACATGTCTCAAGACACACAAATATGCCAGAGATAAGCTATAGAATAGAATAAATGCTACAGGTGAACACATTAGAATACATACCTGAAACAGGGAAGTGAGATGATAGTTTCGTAGAATCTCCACGTGGATATAAGGTCTTCCCTGATTGGATTGGTGGCGTAGTATCGCCAGGCAGACTGGGACAGGTGAAACAACATTTTTAAGCTAGTTATTGTTATTTCAGAACTGTAGGAAAAAAAAGAAAGGGCATGCGTTTGGGCACGCCTTTAATGAAGGCCATAGTGTGGCCTTCATGGCTCGTCCAGTGTGTCTCCCTCACCTGGATGAGTCCAGCGGCTGGATGTCTGCGTTTCTCAAAGTGCTTCTGTCTGTGCTGCTCCTGAACCTTCAAAGCCAAGCCTGACCCCAGGATGCCCTGATGCACGCACATGCGTAGACACAAACACACAAACGCACACGCACGCACACGCACGCACGCACACACACACACACACACACACACACACACACACACACACACACACACACACACACACACACACACACACACACACACACACACACACACACACACACAACCAGTATCATAGTCAGTATCATGGTCAGTACGTATCACACATTCACTATCATGTCAGTATTATGGTCAGTATCATGTCAGTATCATGGTCAGTATTATATCAGTATCGTGCTCAGTAGCATGGTTAGTATCACACATTCACTATCATGTCAGTATTGTGGTCAATATCATGGTCTGTATTATGTCAGCGTCATGGTCAGTATGATGCCAGTATTATGGTCAGTAACATGTCAGCATCATGGTCAGTAACTCAGTATGATGCCAGTATTATGGTCAGTGTCATGTCAGTATCATGGTCAGAAACATGTCAGTATCATGGACAGACAGACAGACAGACAGACAGACAGACAGACAGACAGACAGACAGACAGACAGACAGACAGACAGACAGACAGACAGACAGACAGACAGACAGACAGACAGACAGACAGACAGACAGACAGACAGACAGACAGACAGACAGACAGTATAAATATACTCACTGCAGGTAGAGCAAAGAAGGACACTCCTATGAGAGCGAAGGTGCCAGCTAACAGTCTGCCAGCCCACGTCTTTGGAGTTTTGTCACCGTAGCCGATCGTGGTCAAGGTGATCTAACACGGCGAATAATGAGATTATAATGACAAAATACACAGCTGCAAAAGTGTGATTGAAAGATGGACGGATGGATGGGTGGAAGTTGAAATTAAGCTAGGAAAATAGGCTATTTCTCATATATATGTGTGTAAGAAATTGGTCTGTAAAGATAATTACAATGCAGTGCGTGCGTGCATGTTTGTTTATGTTTAGTTTAGTTCACAGCGTGGTTTACATTTGGCTACACTGCCTGCCTTACACTATAGTTATGGCTGTATTGTGATGCATCTCTATGCATCTCTTGGTTGTGGTCCAATTCCGGTGGTGCAGTATAACAGCATTGACAGGACATCACCTGCAAGGCCTTTTCATATCTTTCAGACATGGCCCCCTTTGAAAACACATAGGAAAGCCGGGCCGGCCACTGCGGAATGTAGTGTGTATGTGTGTGCCATGAAGTACCCACCAGGCCCCACCAGAGGGCGTCGGCGTAGGTGTCAAAGTCCTGGGTGGTGGGCGTGGCCGTGGGGTTGTCGGGGCTGGGCACGGCGTCCACCGAGACGTCGTCCTTCTCCACCAGGTAGACCAGGAAGGACGCCAGGATCAGCGACAGGAAGCCGATGTACCACGCCGTTATCAGTTCCTGTAAGAAACATGACCATGTCCCGGGATATTATCTACGGTATAGGGATCTATATGGGCTTCAAGCTAGGTCTGACGTGGCCAACCTGATATTATCTATAGGATATTATCTATAGGGATCTATATGGGTCTCAAGCTACGTCTGACGTGGCCAACCTGCCACACGTGGCCAGTCTATGGCGTCAGTACCACATAGTATGACATCATATTGATGACATCACAGACATCGTCATGGATAATCTGAGATAGTGTGGGGACCAGACATGAATCTGCCAGTGCACATTTTTTTAATAATTAGTGATAATTATATCTGTAGAGAAGCATATGTCAAACTTTTTCCCCTTAACTCTGACAGTGTACAAATGGAGGTCCATTTGGTTACATTTGTATACTGTTAAAGACTTGTAAGGATCAATTTAGAACTAGCTTCGGGCTGGGGAGGGGAGGAGGCCGCACAGATCGGTGAACAATAGATCCAGAGGCTGTTTTCGCCGGTACAATTGAATCCGCCCCTCTAGACCAGAAATCACACTGGCAGGGGCAGGCTAATTTAGAACCCTGAGAGTCCCTGGACCCACTGTACTGTGTAGAGGGATGGCCATGGCAACTGTACCTTGCAGTGTTGGTAAATAGCGACCCCTGGTGCAGGGGCGTGGTATTACCTTGCTGTGTGCGTAGATGGCAGAGCCCAGCAGCTTCCAGGTGCCTCCTCTCCGGTCCATGCGCAGCATGCGCAGGATCTGCAGGAAGCGCAGGCTGCGCAGCGACGTGGCGAGCACGTTACCCTGGTTGCGTACCACCACCACCGGCACAGAGGCGATCAGCACGAAAATGTCTGAGAGGGACGGGAGATGAGGGAGCAAACAACATCATAGTTCATGTCAGGCCAGTCGCAATAATCACATCGTCTGATGTTTTTAACTAAGCGCAATTATTTGCAATTATTTGGATAATTGCGCATGCAGAGAATGTTAGAGGGGCAGGGGTTGACGTTTCTAAAAGGGCACTTTTGGCCAAAGTTTTTTTTAGTCCAAAAATAGCTGATCGACAAGCCTGTAGATATTATAACCACACCTGGAGATCTCTATTAGATTGATAACTCTATACACACATACAAAACTATGGTGAGGACGTCACAATTTAACATAAGTGGATGTACTCAAGAACGATGCAGGAGCGCAAAGCACCAACGAGCTGGCCAGGTGTATGGAGAACCGGGATGACTGGAAGCGACGATGGAGGGCTTGTCTGAGGATGACCTAGAGATGGCACCCCATCTTTGAAGTTCAGGAGTTTAGAAATGGAAATGTATTCTATTGCTTCCATGGTGCGAGTACAGCATGGAAAGGTGGACATTCACAATAGCAAATGCTAAATGTATGGTCCGGAGAGGGCACTATTATACATAGGACAGGGTATTCCTTTGATGTCTAGTGTGTGCACATGCCTGATCGTTATAATCACACTTTCTTTCATCTGTATAAAAGAAACGAACAATGAAATGAACAGAAATGTCAAATTTCCGTCATTATCATACTTCCGGTCGGTTACCTAAAATGCAGAGTGGTTTGCGAGCAAACTTGAGCCTCCCTCGCCATCCTTTGTATCGACAGCAGCAGCCAGCCGACCAGATCCTCAACACAAACTCTGCTCCAAAGACGAAGATGGTGAAGGTCTCCTGAACTCATCGAAAAACATATGTTGGGATAAATAAAGATAATATAGTCGCTGTCCAGCAGAAACCAGTTAACTTGTGATCAAACAATGCAGGTGTCAATAATCACTATGTGTGCGTGCGTGCGTGCGTGCGTGCGTGCGTGCATGCGTGCGTGCGTGCGTGCGTGCGTGCATGCATGCTCAATTCACACAGCCTTAATTCACACACAGTTTTTCATGTCCACAGCACTCTTGCACATGTGAACTTCACATGTGTAGGAGTGCTGTGGACATGAAAAACACGACATGAAGTGATGTGCTGTGAGCTTGTATATTCGCTATTTTTGAGAAATGATCATCGCGCCTGTAGCTTAAGTTCAGTCAGGAAACTCAGTGCAGCTGCCAGCGGCCGTACATTGGGCCGCATCAGCATCACGTTCTCATTCACATGATCACTCAGCCAATCACAATCATTCCATCTTCATACCTGCTATTTAAACTGTAAGTTTGCTCTGCTCACACTGATCCTGCTGCACTGCTGCTTAAACCTTTTCTGTTCACCCTCCTCCACCCCAGCTACCACCTGTCGTTTTGGATCTGCTTTTAGTTACGGGGGATTCGGAGTCCCTATGGTTGGACTGATGCGCTTGATCTGAGTACCTAAAAAGCAGATCCAATTCATCGCCAAACCATAATAAATATATTGCTCATTTTACATTAAATAAATGTATATTCCATCCATGAGTTGTCCTGACTGAACCAGCTGTTCTAAATACATCTTAAGAGTTTTATGAAAAAAACTGCGAGTGCTGTGGATCATATAAAGCCCTACTTGCAAGAGTGGCACATGCACAGAAAGCGGTGGAGATCAGTCTGGTTGTTCGTCACATTAGCCAATCTACACGGATACAATGTGCTGCAATGTGACTGTAGATCTGCTCGTTTTTGGAACTAATATGTTCCTCACAGGATATAAAAAAGAATGAATGTCAACTCACCAGTATGACCAGCCAGTGTGCTGATACCTTCTCATGCTCTTTGAACGTGGTCAATATGGCCAGGATGAGACATCCCAGTACCACCAGAAACCTGCAGGAAAACCACACACAAAAACAACTCCATGAGACATCCCAGAAGCCTACTAACAACTAGTAGAAACCTGGAGAAAAAACACACAAAAAACCCTGTATGAGACATCCCAGAAGCCTACTAACAACTAGTAGAAACCTGGAGAAAAAACACAAAAAAAACCCTGTATGAGACATCCCAGTACAACTAGAAACATGCAGCAACGCATTTCCAGCTTGTAGATCTGCTTTCTTTTTTTCTTTACACATTTTTAATTTGAATCCCGAAAAGTAACAGTTTTGGACATTCCACCCGACAGAGACAATGTAAAGAAAGGCAAAGAAAACACAGGCACCTACAGTATGTATTAGTATTGCAGTATCAGTCACCAGAAAAAAAGACGGGTGATTTCAATTAATTTAACATGGTTAAAATGGAGTTACAATGGGTTTGCATAGGAAGGGGCAGCTAAAATGAATATCCAATATCGAAAAACTCAATCGAGCAACTTAAAAACTGTCCAGGGTGCTCACAAAAGCCTGAGTAGATGATGATATGACCAAATGTTTTGTCACATCGCTGTCGGCAGAAACCTTGTAATCTCCATATAATTTCAACCTTATTTTGACTTTTTCCTATTATTGTCCGCAAATGAATCCTACTTTGTCGTATAGTGTCAAGCAAAAGTAGATCTACAAGCTCACAACATCAGGTACTAGCAAGGGCCCAAGTGTGAAGGAAACTGTTTAGTTAGTTGTGGCCTATACAGTTCCACCAGACTGCAACACTGCACTGTGACCACTAAGTGGAGCTAAATATCTTCCCTTAGGAAAGTATGAAACCTAAACAGTTTGCTACAGGGGAAATGAACGCTAGAACCTGACAGTACTCTGTGTTTGACTTTGATCTGTGTTTGATCTGTGTTTTCTGCTGCAAGCTATACTTTGTCTGCTTTTGCTTTTAACTGTGTTTTGTGTCAACAGTTTTTTGTTGTACGGCGACCTTGAGTGCCCTGAAAGGCGCCTTATAAATAAAACATATTATTATTATTATTATTATTATTATAGTGCGTATGCCCAAATAAAGCAAGCATGTCAGTTACTGCCCATCTCAACATTATTTTAAACACAGGAAGAAGCATCTTCTACACCTTTAAATGAAGTCTGATATTGTCAGCGTACTGTATGTGAATATCATTTACAGTTCTTCTGTAAGACAATATGTCTTTGAGCGTTATATTCAGCTATAGGTTTTCACTTTTCACAACAACCTCAACGCACTCAAATAAACCAATCGTTTGTCACGTCGTTGCTGGATATTTTAATTAGTATCAATAAGCTCTGGGTGTTTTGAAAAGCAAAGAAAAAATGTTCAACAAACTGTAACATACAGTAAGAATTGTTTTTCCGGCTGCACAGGGTTATTTAGGGTTGACCTGTACTCTGTGCTGTAACTGATGTCTTATGTTGTTAAAACAAGTGTTGGAAAGCTCTACACTGTGATAGTAATCATGATTGCTATAGAGCAGTGGGTTTCAACCGGTGGTCCTGGGACCGGTGGTCCTTGAAGGGGTTCCAGGTGGTCCCTATCTTCCTTAACTCCTAGCTTCTTTAACTCTTGAGAGTGTAAAATGTTTCAATTTACGCTCTCAAGAGTTACATTATTGTTAAACATCTGCATTCATTATAATTTACAAGAAGTCTGTTATCTCTCTTCTTCTTATCCAATGATAACAACATTCTTTAGTTTTGGGTCTGCAAGTCTAAATCTCATCAAATGGTGGTCCGTGGCTCAAATGCTGAATAATGAATGGACCTTGATATAAAAAAAGGTTGAAAACCACTGCTTTAGGGTGTTTGTTCAGTAACAGGGGTCTCCCTGTCTCTCCAGCTGTTTTGTAAACAGAAAACAAATGTTCAGGTTGGGATAACGTTTTTAAATTCAGGACAGAGAACTAATACAGGATAAACAAGTGCAATTACTTTTGGTTGCTTTGTAATGATCTAGAAACCTAGCATAATACCTAGCAAAATCGAGAAAACGGCAAAACGGCACAATCAAGAAAACGGCACAATCGAGAAAACGGCAAAATCGAGAGAAAACGGCAAAACGGCACAATCGAGAAAACGGCAAAATCGAGAAAACGGCACAATCGAGAAAGCAACAAAATCGAGAAAACGGCAAAACGGCACAATCGAGAAAACGGCAAAACGGCAAAACAGCACAATCGAGAAAACGGCAAAATCGAGAAAACGGCACAATCGAGAAAACGGCAAAACGGCACAATCGAGAAAACGGCAAAACGGCAAAACAGCACAATCGAGAAAACGGCAAAATCGAGAAAACGGCACAATCGAGAAAACGGCAAAATCGAGAAAACGGCAAAACGGCACAATCGAGGAAACGGCAAAATCGAGAAAACGGCAAAACGGCACAATCGAGAAAACGGCAAAATTGAGACAACGGCACAATCGAGAAAACGGCAAAATCGAGAAAACGGCAAAATTGAGAAAACGACAAAATTGAGAAAACGGCAAAATCGAGAAAACGGCACAATCGAGAAAACAGCTAAATCGAGAAAACGGCACAATCGAGAAAACGACAAAATCGAGAAAACGGCACAATCGAGAAAACGGCACAATCGAGAAAACAGCACAATCGAGAAAACGGCAAAATCGAGAAAATGGCACAATCGAGAAAACGGCACAATCGAGAAAACAGCACAATCGAGAAAACGGCAAAATCGAGAAAACGGCACAATCGAGAAAACGGCAAAATCGAGAAAACGGCAAAATCGAGTAAATGGCAAAACGGCACAATCGAGAAAACGGCAAAATCAAGAAAACGGCACAATCGAGAAAACGGCAAAATCGAGAAAACGGCAAAACGTTACCGCAGTGACATTTGTTCGATTTGTCGATTTGAGATTTTGTTCGATTTGAGATTTTGTTCGATTTGAGATTTTGTTCGATTTGAGATTTGTTCGATTTCAATTTGTGAGATTTGTGAGATTACGTTACCGCAGTGAGATTTGTTAGATTTGTAATAAATAATAAGAAATGAGAAATAATGAGAAATTCAGTCCTTGAATTGTAAGTCGCCATCTTTCTAGATCCGTTTGGGCCCAGCTGGCCCATTGGCTGGCCCAGACAACGAGGCGGGACTTCCCCCCTTCTTCTTAGTTGGTTTTTATTTTGACTCGAGTGGGTGGGGAATAACGGCGTTATTTCTCATTTCTCATTTCTTATTATTTCTCATTTCTTATTATTTATTACAAATCTCACAAATCTCACTGCGGTAACGTGTGTGACAAATCGAACAAATCGAACAAATCGAACAAATTCAAATCGAACAAATCTCAAATCGAACAAAATCTCAAATCGAACAAAATCTCAAATCGAAAAATCTCAAATCAAACAAATCGAATCAAACAAATCTCAAATCGAACAAATCTCAAATCGAACATCGAACGTCGAATGTGTGTGACAAATCTCACAAATCTCACAAATTCAAATCGAACAAATCTCAAATCGAACAAAATCTCAAATCGAACAAATCTCAAATCGAACAAATCTCAAATCGAACAAATCTCAAATCGACAAATCGAACAAATCTCACTGCGGTAACGTGTGTGACAAATCGAACAAATCGCACAAATCGCACAAATTCAAATCGAACAAATCTCAAATCGAACAAAATCTCAAATCGAACAAATCTCAAATCGAATAAATTATTTCTTTTTTTCCCTATTTCTTTTCTTTTTTTTTTTTTCATTTCTTTTCCTATTTCTTTCCTATTTTCTCTTCCTATTTTAGGCAAACCATTGCCTACAACATGACGTAAGCATATCATCCGGCTCCAGCCCGGATCATATACCGAAATGAAATGGTGCCCAGGCTACCAACAGTGTGAAGGCCAATTAACATTTAGTGAATGCAGCCTGTCTAACCAACAACACCAACACCAACCAACAACACGCACACACAACACGTTGTTGTGTGTGCGTGTGTTCATAGCTCTAGATATGGTCCTGTCTGTCAGATGAATGTAGTAATATGAACCGTAACCTTTACACTTCACAGGAGATACCCCCCCCCCCCGCACACACACACACACACACACACACACACACACACACACACACACACACACACACACACACACACACACACACACACACACACACACACAGACACACACACTGTATCATGCAATTATCTGTGCAGCAGTGTGTAAGAGTGTATCATGTTCATATTTGTGTGTGTGTGTGTGTGTGTGTGTGTGTGTGTGTGTGTGTGTGTGTGTGTGTGTGTGTGTGTGTGTGTGTGTGAGTTTGTGTGTGTGTGATATTAGAGCGATGCTGTTTTTTAAAAGGCCTGCTGTTATGAAAGCATTAGTGTTATGAGGAACACAGTACAGGAAGTTCAGTCAAAAGTGCTTGAGCGTCCTAGATTGCAATCTGTGTGTGTGTGTGTGTGTGTGTGTGTGTGTGTGTGTGTGTGTGTGTGTGTGTGTGTGTGTGTGCGTGCGTGCGTGCGTGCGTGCCACAGGTCACTAGTATTATCCACAAATGTCTAAATGTGTATTTCCAGCTCCCCTTCAGACCGTAATAAAAGAACCCTGGGGCAGAGGATGCGAGAAAACACAGACAGCACAGATTGAGGCGTCACACCCATGTATGTACACACAGTAAATCCATTATTATTATATTATTCTCGGGTGGAAACCTCATATATCCAATTGGGTTACTTTTTAGGAAATAGCAAAAGAAGAACACGTGTTTCTATGTAGTTATATGATATAGTCACAAGCATATTTTATTTTTTCTTTCTTTCTTTTTTACTAAATCTTTATCCCACAATTCTTTTTAACTATCCCTTTTCACCCAGTGTCAATTGTGTAATAATAGTAATCCTAGATACACTTCCTCTGCCAAACTGGAGAGAGTAACAGACTGACCGCATGCTTCTTTCAATGAATGAGGAGTCCAATCCGCTTCTTTTCATTTTCGTGGAAGGAACATGTTATTCCAACCTGCTCCTTTCCCCTCCATCAGGCACCCCGGCTGACCAGACTAGCATTACTGCATGTTTTTTTTGTGAGGGTACCTACCCTATAGACAAATTCAGAAACGGGTCTCACGCAGCTATGTCGGCTCCGCCTACAGGAAATACGTAAGCTGCGACCATGAGACCCGTTTCTGAATTCTATAGGGACACGAGGAGAACATGCAAACTCCAACCAGAAAGGCTCTGGCCTTTCACCGACTCCACCTAGGGTATGTGTGTGTGTGTGTGTGTGTGTGTGTGTGTGTGTGCGCCCAGACCGTCCCCGGCGGGAATCAAACCCAGGATGGACATTCTAGCTGTGAGGCGACAGCGCTACAACTGTGCCACCATGCAAGCTCTTGTTCATACTTTTTATTAGGATAAACCTAATCACTTTAATGGTTTAATTTGAGCTACCGTAGACATACGGTAGCTAAAATAGACATATGTACACACTCAGACACATCTCGATCTGATGTGTTGTGAGCTTGTAGATTGGCTAATAGAATAACGTGTCAATTGTTTAATTCATGTTATTTTTTTATGTTTTCAAATACTTCTGTGTGACCGATGGACTTGCTGTGTGTATCAGAGGACACAAGGGTGTGTTGTGCCAAGTGTGAAGTCGGTCAGTAGGGCACTTGTCCAGAATTGAAAATAGACATATTTCTTGAAACCCTTCCCTGGATAGATACAGGGAAAACAATAAGCCAACAACCTCTTAAAGAAGTGTCTTTGCAGCAGAAGGTCACCGGTTCAAATCCCTGGTGTACCAGCAGAGAAGATGTGGGCAGAGCCAGTGGATGAGTAATGTTCCCTGTTCATCCACTGCCAAACTACCCTCAAAGTGCCCTTGAGTTCTTGATGTGTTCTGTCTTTTATTCCTTCCCTCTTTACAGAGATGTCTGTCTGTCTGTCTGTCTGTCTGTCTGTCTGTCTGTCTGTCTGTCTGTCTGTACGTACGTACGTACTACTACACCGAGGCCCATCCGTCCACCCATGGGGCTCAGTGTGCTCAGACACTAGAGGACATTCATATTTAATCAGACTACAGGAAAACATATGCACACACTGGCAGAGAGCAGGTGTGTGTGTGTGTGTGTGTGTGTGTGTGTGTGTGTGTGTGTGTGTGTGTGTGTGTGTGTGTGTGTGTGTGTGTGTGTGTGTGCGTGCGTGCGTGCGTGCGTGCGGTTACCCATGAAGGCAAGGCTTGATTCTGCTCAAAGTGAACCAGAGCATGGATAATAATTCAATACAAGCAGAGGACGCAGCTAGCAGGCGGCTACAAAGACAAACACAGATGTCTATTGGACACATATAGGGCCAGGGACTTCAAAGCCACAAAGTTAAACTTAACCCATGTGGGTTGTTTGTTTTCCTCCCTTTATTTATCCAGTGGTCTCATATTCTGGCAGTCTTCTACTGTTGTACTGGGAGCTGATCAGTACAACCACAGTCTAATGAATACTGGGAGCTGACCAGTACAACCACAGTCTGAATCTGTTATACTGGGAGCTGACCAGTACAACCACAGTCTGAATCTGTTATACTGGGAGCTGACCAGTACAACCACAGTCTTCTACTGTTGTACTGGGAGCTGACCAGTACAACCACAGTCTAATCTAATGCATACTGGGAGCTGACCAGTACAACCACAGTCTGAATCTGTTATACTGGGAACTGACCAGTACAACCACAGTCTGAATCTGTTATTCTGGGAGCTGACCAGTACAACCATGACAGTCTACTGTGTGTGTGTGTGTGTGTGTGTGTGTGTGTGTGTGTGTGTGTGTGTGTGTGTGTGTGTGTGTGTGTGTGTTCAATCTTTACTCATGACACTTACAGGGGGGTCCATAGTACAGTGTGTGTGTGTGTGTGTGTGTGTGTGTGTGTGTGCTCTCATACTGTATAGACACTCACAGGGGTGTCCATATAAGACACTCACAGGGGGGTCCATATAAGACACTCACAGGGGGGTCCACGGCGCATGTGTGTGTCTCATATTCTGAATAGCTCATACTGTATCTATAAGGATGTACAAATTGCAAATTTTGCCACAAGCAGCATTGGACCGATCGGCGGGAACGCTCCCAGTATGGCAAAGAGGAACGTTCACTCTAAATATTTCAAATCAGCCTGTTATAGCACCACCATCTGGTGGTCATTTCATCAAGATGTAAAAGTCCGATTTTTCAGATGCCATTTCCAATTGACTATGACTGCCAAAGTTTGCGGGCCCTGCGCAGGCAACCCGGCCTGGCGGAGATCTGTGTCTCATATAATATCAATGTATTCCAGTCTACTTCAGACCAGATCCTTAGATAACATCTCTCTCTCTCTCTCTCTCTCTCTCTCGTACGCACACACACAGAGCAGCTAGGCTGGTAGACTGTACATGGTCGGTGTTAGACACTCAGCATGTGGATTGCAAGCATTGTGTCGCACCATTAGAAGAGAGCCGGGCAATCGAAATGAGCACATGGGATTCCAATCTTCGGTGTAACTACCACCCCATCCCCCCTCCACTCCCCCGACGAGCAGCTATAGCTGCCTGCAGTCTAACGTCTGGAGGACGAGAAGCCATTTCCTGATGTGGTTTGAGTGTAGGTGGGGGGCAGAGGGGAGCAGCGGAAAAATAAATGATTTAGCTCGGAGGCGATGTCCTGAGCTGAAGCTGTGAGGTGATGGTGCGTGCGTGTGTGCGTGCGTGCGTGCGTAGGTAATGGGGCTTTTAGTGGAATCGATTGAGCTGATGAGGTGTGTGGAAATGGGTGTTGTCGTGTGGGTGTTAGGGGTCAGAGTTTGTGCAGTGGTGGAAGAAGTACTCGCGTCTTTTTCACTTAAGTAAAAGTATCAATAACGCCATGTAGAAATTCTCTGTTACAAGTAAAAGTCCGGTGTTAAAAAGATTAGTACATAGAGGGCTCCA
Source organism: Protomyctophum parallelum (assembly GCF_964188405.1). Taxonomy (NCBI): domain Eukaryota; kingdom Metazoa; phylum Chordata; class Actinopteri; order Myctophiformes; family Myctophidae; genus Protomyctophum; species Protomyctophum parallelum. The sequence continues at coordinate 36,174,826 of NC_139709.1, read as the reverse complement.
AGGTTAATGTAGGCACATTTAAAGTTTTCAAATAATTGTAGTGGAGTAAAAGTACAATATTTGCCTCTGAGATGTAGAGCAGTAGAAATAAAATAATTGAAATTTGGAAATATTCAAGTAAAAGGAAAAATACCTCAGCCTACTTAATACAGTCTGTCTTGAGCAAATGTACTTAAGTACTTTCCACCACTGAGTGTGTGGTAGAGTCAGCCCGATATAGCTTTGGTCAGTATATACGTACACAGTATACCCTGAAGCACCCTCTGCGTGTGTGTGTGTGTGTGTGTGTGTGTGTGTGTGTGTGTGTGTGCGTGTGCGTGCGTGCGTGCGTGCGTGCGATTCTGTTCCACGCATAACTTGAGCACTCTTCAGTGGTTCCAAAACGTCTCCCCGGGACCCAAAGTAGTAAAAATACCATGTCTAAAAGCTCAATTGTTGCTTAGCGCTACATGTGTTGTGACTGTGAGCTTGTAGATCAGCAATTTTCAATACTTCTTAAACATTCGTTTTCTAATTCATGGATTTTTCGTTTATTTCTTCACAATATGACTGAAAAAAATCATCAAATTTGTGTTTAATTCATGACAGAGTTTGCTGTTTTGGGAATTAAAAAAAATAAAATGTTTTGAAACAATAATACTTAAAAACAAAATGTAGGAAAATAAAATAAAGAAATGGACCTATAAATGTGTCCGTGACTGCCAGTGCGCTAACTAGCCGATGAACTGATCACATTGATGAACTGATCACATTGATGAACTGATCACATTGATCACAAGGCTTGTGTCGCCAAGGAGCCAAAGTAGTGTTGTCTGTCTGATGTCTGTCTGTCTGTGCACCTTAAATGCCATATATGGACATCCTTTCAGAACTGAAAGCACTGAGTAGGTGCAGGGCTCTGGCAGTAGCCTATACTGTAGAACGCGTCTCAGAACTTAAAGGACGACTTCACGCATTTTCAACCTATATTCCTATTAGCTCGGATTACCCATCGGTGATATCAGTGGTAGGGAGGTTTCTGAACTGTACCTCCTCCTCTTAGTCAACTCAGACACAGACTGAGTTGACTAAAGTTGTACCATGTTATAACAAATCACACTTGTGTGAAGTGAGGGGCGCCCACATCGGCCACTTGACGTCTTATGTCGTCATTTAGTGCCCGGAACAAACATTAAAGTCCATAGACTTCGCTGGCGCCCCTCAAAAATCACACTTGTGTGAAGTGAGGGGCGACCACAGTTGCTTCCACATGACGTCATGGGAACCGAGGATCGCAATGAAAAGTCGCTGGCAGGGGCTGAATTATGTATTCCTTTACTCTGGCAGTAAATGAGTAAAGTATATAGTTTACTCAATAGGCCTATAGAGGTATATGTGCTCTGGTTCATTCAGTAGTCTTACACCTGTTCTTTTACCCTACTGTCTGGGACGTCCCGCGAGAGCAAACCCAACCAGAGCAGTGCGGAGAAAAATAGCAGAGAACAGACCAAACATCAATTCTAAATGCGTTCCCATCAAGTAGGACAACACATTTCTGTGACTCTTGTTGGTGTTATCTATCAACTTACTATAAATATGACCGTTCCAGACACGATAAGAGCATTTAGTTCCAGACACTCATGCACCAAACGCTCTTGGTTTTCTACATAAGTAGCCTACTTTTAGCGTAGGTTGACACAGATCTAGGATGGTTTCTTTGGCCTTCTAAAAACCCTGTCTTCAACTGAAAGCCCCCCATAAAAGTAGTTTACGGCTCTATGATTCTCAACCATTTAAATTTCAAGAACCCCATGCAGTTTGACATGCATTAGGTCTTGGATCCCCATTTGTATCTCTTGGACTCCAATTTATATTGTAAAATCAATGTTGATTTGAGAGTGTACAAATGGAACCAAATGCACCATTGGACCAATGGCTGTGTAAAATGAAATGTGCATTAAAACATATATGGACGAAGGGAGCTGTAAAATAGGTAAATAGCGCCACATTCTGGTCCATTAATGAGAACCGCAACAGTTTCATTATTTCCATGTTGGCTTCATATCCAGTGTACCTGACCTCACTGCTTCCCCATCAGCCTTTTAGAAAAGAACATCCTCCTTCTCCAATAATCCATGGTATAACAATAATCCCGGCAGCCTCTCCCCCGTGTGGGGTCCTCGCCTGCGGCGATACGGCCCCTGGGTGTTTTCCTACGAGCAATTTACGAGACTGATTGAATAACGGAATCTGCCGACGACACATTTCCCACACTTAATTTGCCGGCAGGGCTGATGTGCAAACATCTGAAGGATACCGGCGGCTGCTCAACCGTGCATGTGTGTGTGTGTGTGTGTGTGCGTGCGTGCAGCTTTGCGGTAATGAGTGCAGACACAAGGACAACTCAAGCTCTGCTCACTAGGGAGGTCTAACATCTGAGGCTGCTTCTGTAAGCATTAAATAACAAGACTACGAGTCTAACCATCACCGTGTGCTGCCTATCTAATCTGCAGTGACGGATGGAAGAAGTAACTATACAGACAGACAGACAGACAGACAGACAGACAGACAGACAGACAGACAGACAGACAAAAACATAGATAGACATTTAGATTTCTATTATTGTGAGAACGATGGCTTCCATTATCACATTGCAACTTTTCACGAATAGTAAGCCTGCAGTTACTATTAGCTGGTGACCAATTTTATGAAAGCAGGTTGAAAAGTGGTGAAGTGGTCCTTTAAACAAGTAATTAGATAAAATTAGATTAGACAAAATAGGACACGTCTGGCCTGCATGGCAATCACTGTGAGTGGCGCACGCACACACACGAACGTGCATGCATGCATGCAAAAGCTCACACTCTCTTGAACTCTTGTCAGGTCATCAATAGTGAGTGCCCAATGTCAACCTCTACAGTAGGGGGCGGAGAGAGAGATAGAGACCTGTGTGTGTGTGTGTGTGTGTGTGTGTGTGTGTGTGTGTGTGTGTGAGATTGACAGATCGTGCACTGTGACGGACAGCAGGAGTAATTCTTCCTCAGATGTGTCCCCTATGACCCTAAACATGACCCCATACACATACAACATGCCTTCGCATTCACACGTGTGTGTGTGTGTGTGTGTGTGTGTGCGTGTGTGTGTGTGTGCGCGTGTGTGTAAGTTGGCCAGAGATGCCATCCCTGCATGGCATCTCTCTACCATCTCACACCAAGTAAGGAAGCATTGTGGGGCCATGCTGCCCATACTCCTGCTTCTGTAGCGTGAGGCAGCTTGATATACAGTATAGCACTCTTTGCCTGACGCCAGAAACAGTTGGATGTCGGGAGTCTCGATAGACATCCGAAAATCGGATGCGCGAAAGACCACCATGGACAGCTCACGTAGATTTAGAGTTATGCCGCTTTGAAAATCCTGCTATAATGGAGTGTCAATGGAGCCGAGTTGTAAAGGACCGTACAATGCTACAAGGTAATCTGCCATCCTTATATATACGGACCTGCATGGCGAATCACGACCCTATAGTGGCGAGGTATGGATATATACGGACCTGGGAGAACAATTATTACGAGTCTTTGGTTTGACTCAGCCGGAATCGAAGCCCGACCTCTCAATCTCAGGGTGGACACTCTAAACGCAAGGCCACAGAGCTGATAACGCTCAATGATGGACAATAAAGCCTGAGGCATACTCCACCAAACCAAGCATCTTCCGTTCAATTTGACCGGGCTCCCCCAAACCGAAAATGGTCACTGAAAACAGAGATTTCAGGGGTGTTTGTGCCTCCAGTGCCTCTTCCAAACTACCATTCTTTATTTCACGTTCATGTCTTCAGCGATGACAAGATGAACTTGAAATTGAATATTCCTAACTCTAACCCCTAAAACTAACATCTAAATGTAGTCCATAGCCCTAACCTCTAAAACTATTAAACTAACCTGCATAATTCAACTCTAACTGGTAAGCCCAACTTAAAACAAAATGTATGACGTCATATAGTGATCTCCAAGTACTCTATAAATGTGCACTGCAACCAAACCTGCTCATTATTACAGTTTAGGTCGCTAGTTGTTTCATTGGATAACTGCACAATTGATTAATTCAATTTCAATTTCTTAATCGTCAGAGAGAATAATGGATGTGGTCCCAGTTTACGCTGCCGCTTCCCCAGCGATGGCAGAAGCAAGGAGGAGGAGGAGGAGAGCCGTGAAGGCGGTGGGTCCCAAGAGACGCAGGAGGAGGACCAGACGCGCTGCGTCCGTGAGGCCCAGGAGGAGAAGGAGACGCGCAGCTGCAGCCAAAACCACCAGGAGACGCAGAAAGTCCACCAGGCGTCGCAGGAGACCCGCAAGAAGGACAGCGGCAAAGAAGCAAGTGAGGAGAAGGAGAAGAAGGCGCGCCGTATCGGCTGTGTAAGCATATTGGAGGCCGCAACTATGATTATTTTATTTCTTCGATGATAACCCCATTGATTACTTTGTTTTAATTAATTTAATTTGAATTGTTTTGATGCATCAGCAAATCGATTAACCGTTTAAAGAATTATTTTATCCATTGTTGCACAGCGGCACCGTGCAGAAACAGTGAAAATAGTTTGTAGATCAGCTGTTTTCACGTTTTAAATTTTTTTAAACCTTTTTAGTTAGTAGTGTTTATTTCACCAGGAGACGCAGAAAGTCCACCAGGCGTCGCAGGAGGCCCGCAAGAAGGACCGCGCCAAAGAGGCAAGCGAGGAGAAGGAGAAGAAGGGCCGTATCGGCTGAGTAGTAAGCTTCCATATTGGCGGCTGCAACTATGGATTATTTTCTTTCTTCGATTATTTCATAGATTACATTGTTTTAATTTAATTGTTTTGATGCATCAGCATATTGATTAACCATTTAAGTATTTTTTTTTTGTTGCACAGCGGCGGTGTGCAGGAATAGTGAAAATAGCCCACCTATAGAAGCTCACAACTTGTGAGCTTGTTGTGAGCTTGTAGATATTTTTTATTTCAACCTTTTTAGTTTTTCACTTATATTTTCGATGTGTATGAATGATTTCTTTTTAGTTTACCTTTTTTTCACCTAGAATGTCATACCCAAAACAGAGATTGGATATTTACAGTAAATACAAAAATATTCAATCATCTTTTTTTTATAATCAATAATCAATGATTATTTTGATTAACTGTTGAACCCCTAATCCATACACTAGCCACGGCACTGAGTAGAACAACAGCCACGTCGAGGTCGCTGATAAAACCCCTGGAAGGACCGTTGCTCCAGTCCAAACCAAACATATCAGAGCTTCTGTTTCTTCAGTAGTCACACACGGAAGAAAGAAAATTGCCTCATGATTGTCCTGGGGGAGAGGGGGGGGGGGGGGGAGACACGCAACACTTAGTTTTCTTCCCCACGAAGGGAGGGGGTTTCACCCTATAGTTTTACACTGCAACAAAGGAGTGCCGTCTCAAGCAAACTTGAACCACCGAGCGAGCTAAAGCGAGCGAGTTGCCATGTCAAACGTTGCGAAGTTCGCTTGAGCCGACTTGTTCGATCCTTCCAGCCCCTCCCTTCCTGGGACAGAAAACAGGGTCAATTCATTTCCCATGAAAGTCACATGGTTTTGAAGAAACTGCCTCGTCTCATGGGGGGAGGGCAGAATGCAGCCTTTCCATTGGAAATTAATCAAAGCTGTCTCGTCACCCACTCCCCTCCCCCTAACCCCCTCACCCTCTCCCCCAGGACAGTCATGAGACAATTGCCTTACATGTGTGACTCGGGCTTAAGTAAACAGAACATTTATTTTCAGGTGGTTGCCAATCTCATGCAATCGGGAGTGAGAACCCAATTAGTTCAATGAAGTATAGAACGTTGAGGTTTCACTTCCCATTGAGTGCATGCCTTTTGTCCGACGGGGCATAGGTCCGATCCATTGGTCCCATCGACTACCTACCCAAAACCCTCACCCTAACCATAACCGCGAGCACGGGGCAGCACACCTAAACCTAACCCCAAATCGGACCAATGCTCCGTCGGACCAAAGTATGCCTCCCCTTCCCATTTTGCTTGTTTATGCCGTATACTCCTGACAGTAGGTCACTGAGAGCAAAGTGTAAACAAGGTGTAAACCATAAACAAAACATGTTGAGGTGTGCATGATGGTTCATGACAGCACTGCATCAACTTTCAATCTGTCAACACAGCAGACAGCTGACATGGTGTGTGTTTGTTTGTCAGCTACCCACTGCTAAAACACAGCGTTTAACATTATCAGCTGACAGTATATTCACATAAAGCATATCTGCAACCTCACAACAGGTTGTGCTGGGACATATTGTGAGCTTATAGATCTGCTGTTTAATCATAACTCTAACCGTCTAGTAAATAAGGTCCACTGGATTCCTGTCCATTGATCTTTGGTTGTTGTTCTCATTATCCAATCAATGGCAATGAGGAAGATCAGAGGAGAGATGAGACAGCCTTGCCGCACTCCTGTTGTGATGGCAAAGGTGTCTGAGAGTTTGCCCTTGCTGATCACACGGCCACTGAAATCCTGGTTCTTTATTAGATTGGTGATTTTAGAGGGTAGGCCACAGTGTCCTATATAGCTGTTTCAAGATATGGGTATAATACATTTATTTCGAGTGGACTCCAAGACTGAATCAAGACAGTCAAATTATGTGCGAGACCGAGATGAAACGAGAGATCGAGATCGAGACCGGACTCGAGACGAGTCAAGGACATCCCCCTCACGAGTGTGATCTTTTTCATACTAAAATGGTGTTTTTCAGAGAGACAAATCATGAGAAAATCTACTTTATTATCAACCTTTCTCTTTCCCAGCAACACACTCTAGCCGCGGGATCTAGCACCAGTAACCATAGGACGTTCGTGAAATTAGCTGTCTGACACTTTGCTGTCTGACACTACAGTATGTCGCCTCTAGTGGCTTCAATCAGGATAGACTATCTTCCTAAATTAACAATCTTTGGTATAGATGAGAATGACAGGAAACTAGCCTGGGAGATATCAGCCTTTAAGGCAGTCTACCAGACATACAGAGCCTAACCCCTTGCATCCAGCAGCCCAACCCAGTACTTATCAGTACATAACTCAGACTCAGCCGAGTCGGCTCAAGCAAACTTTGCAACGTTCGTCACAGTGACTCGCTCGCTTTAGCTCACTTGGCGGTGCCTCTCGTGCCTCAAGTTTGCTTGAGATGGCACTTCTCCATCTTTAACGGCAAAATAAAGTCTGAGGTTGGGGTAAAATAGTGGCACATTAGCGAGACAAGCCACTGAAGCCCATGCATACTGAGAAGTATTTGTGCAAACACAGCAGCAAGATTTGTGAACTGTTGCGACAAAATGCAATTGAAATATTCTTGAGAAATAAAGCTCCTTTGAATCTGAATTTGAGATAGTTTTACAGGAGATGGAAAAAAAACTCCTGTAAAACGAAAGAAGCCCCGCCCTACTGGGCGAGGCTTCCCCGTAGATATGTCTGCATGATTTCTCCATTCTGCACAGGAAACGGAGAGAGAGAAGGGAAGTGAAATTTATGATGTCATAGATTGACCTCCTGGTACTATATTAATGGGCACTGCACTGAGTCTGCTCGGTATTACGGTTCAGCTTCAAAGTAATTAGTGGTTTAGCTTGATTAGAAAGAAACAATAATGGAAGTGATCCCAGTTTACGCTGCTGCTTCCCCAGCGAAGGCGGAAGCCAGGAGGAGGAGAAGGAGAGCCGTGAAGGCGGCGGGTCCCAAGAGAACGGTCAGACGCAGGAGGAGGACGAGGCGCGCTGCATCCGTGAGGCCCAGGAGGAGGAGACGCGCAGCTGCAGGCAGAACCACCCGGAGACGCAGAAAGTCCACCAGGCGTCGCAGGAAGCCCGCAAGAAGGACTGCACCAAAGAGGCAAGCGAGGAGAAGGAGAAGAAGGCGTGCCGTATCGGCTGAGGAGTAAGCTTCCATATTGGAGGCTGCAAATAAGGATTATTTTCTTTCTTTCATCAACCATTATATTATTTTATACTTTGTTGCACAGCGGCAGCGTGCAGAAATAGTGAAAATAGGCAATCTAGAAGCTCGCAACTTGTGAGCTTGATGTGACCTTCTAGATCTGCTAGTTTCACTGTTTTTTATTTAGACCTTTTTTTTTTTTTACACTTTTCACTTATAATTGCGACGTGTTGTGAAGTTGTAGATATTTTCACAATTTATTAATGATTTATTTTTGAAACATTTTTTTTAATACATTTTCACCTAGAATGTTTGGTTTCCAGGCTAAGAATGACATTCCCAAATGCCTGATTGTTAATTGTTATTTCTGAACTGTGCACTGTGCAGCCGCTTCAATGTCTGTCTGTCTGTCCCGTTGAGCACGGAATGACATCATCACATGTCATCATTGCGATAAAAGGCACTGCTCACTTTATACAAGTGTGATTGTTTTATTTCTAAAACTATCTATCCCCTCCAAAGTCTGTCTTTCAGACCTGACGTCATGTGTCAGCCAAGTCTATGGGTAATGCTTTTGTCTTATTCATGCTTCTCCGACAATCGGCAAGTCCCCAGAAGAAGCAGCGTATTTTAGCAGTGTATCGGTTGACAGTATGTTCACACACGTGTGTATTTCTAGCGGTTGCATATTCATCCTTTCAGGCCATCTATCTTGAGCATCCTGCACCAAACATCCACAGAACATTTCCCAGGAAAACAGACTGAGATTTCATGTTTTGCAGGAAATACACAATGCACAAATCAAAAGCATCAAACTTTCATACATGTGATCATGTTTTTCATTCAAAATTAATGAATATTAACTCTTGGTGGGAATTGGTGGGTAGTTTAACCTCATTAAAAATGCAACTATCATACTATAATTCTAACAATGTCTGAGTGTGTGTCTGTGTGTCTGTCAGAAACACTGCCGTAACTCCTTACTGCCTGCACCAATCACTCCCACTTTTCACACAGGCATTGACCATATGCATGTTTTTTGCATTTTTTCGATTTGACACATGAATGATTATTAATGAATTGATTAGTCAATTACAAACGCACCCGGGTGCAGTACCCCCCACGGCCACAAGGGGGGGGGGGGCAAATATCTCACAACGGGTAAGGGCTAGTAAACACAATTCAGTGACACAACTCACGAATAGATTTACCCATATTTATTGAATAAATGAGAATACAAGTGTTCATGTGATATTAAACTTCATGGCGTTCGGCTCTGCTGAATTTTCTCCCTGCTCGGCACAATTAAACACCATTATGAAATATTAAGAGCAGGGAGATAGATATACAATAAAGCCCCCATGGGGAACACATAGCAGAGCCCACTGGTGGTGCTGGGGAGGCTGTGGGAGAAAACAGGCGCATACCAACAGTCCGGGGACAAATGACAGCAGGAGGATGAAAGCGGGAAGGACAGAGACTGAGGTGAGCTTAAATAACCAGGTAATTGGTCAGCTGACTGCCGCGTCATCGTAGGCATGAAGAATGAACATGAGTGTAGTACCACGGTAATACACATGCATATTATGCGCACAAAGGCATGGCATGAACCCCCTCGAGTATGTCTGCATGAACTAACTCCGCAGACTACGCTCCATTTATTCCACCAAAACTATAAAACAGTCAGCTGAATGCATTATCAATTTACAGTATAGCTGTACAGATAATAACATATATGTGCAACTTTGTCCTGCTATGCGATATATACAGTAGGTTCACAATTAACTGAAAGTGGGCTTTCAGATGTTCTAGTCAAGATGTTGAATGGCAAGAATTTCCTTCAAAATGTGCGTGCCCTGCAGTTTATGGCTGAATGTACAGTTGATGAGGTAGTGCTACAGAGGGTGATCACAGATTGAACAGGACAGGACAGCAAAACCTACTGTGCTGCTGATGACATAGAGTACATCTGTTCTGAACATGAGACGGCTGCCTTTTCCATCTGATGTCATGGCCTCTACTACCTGAAAAGCTACCTCTCATGTTCAAAGGTATTTTAGCCGGGAAGCCGCAGGTCCAAAAGCTCAAATGTTATGATGTCATGCCGTACTTTTTATTTGTGTTTTCTCTATTCACTTGAGCATTAGGTCCACAGAATGAGAGGCCTGCTCTGCCAAAAAACATTGCGAAAAAAGGTTATGGCCATTTTTATATACCACACCATAGACAACCAATAAGGCAACATTTCACCATCATGCTTTAAGTAGCATGTGACAATTGTGACATGTCAAACTAGGGGGTTTTCATGATTTTGGAATCAAATATTGCCATCAAAATATATTTAAAAGTAAGTAAAAGTAGCCTGCTCATGCATGTCATGAAATATCTTGTATCAACAAAGCTTCCATCCCAGAAGGTTGTGTTCTCATCTATTGAAAACAAGAAAAACTTTACTGTTGTTTACAATATGGGTCTCCACATCGCCGGCTCTGTGTCATCAAAGAAACTGTGTTTGGACCAAAAATGCCATCTGGGACAGGGAATAGGAGATACAAGTAAGTAGCATTATGGCTAATTGTAAGCATTTCTAAAAAAAAGAAAGTATGACGTCATACAGTGGCCTCCAACTACTATATTAATGGCCACTGTGCCATGGTTGCTCCATATTATAGTTCTGCTTCTGAAGTGACTAGTTGTTTCATTCGATAACTGCTATATTAATTAATCCAATTAAATTAATTAAGTCTTTAAGCGTCAGAGAGAATAATGGATGTGGTCCCTGTTTACGCTACCTCTTCCCCAGCGAAGGCGGAAGCCAGGAGGAGGAGGAGGAGAACCGTGAAGGCGGCGGGTCCCAAGAGAACAGTCAGGCGCAGGAGGAGGAGGACCAGACGCGCTGCGTCCGTGAGGCCCAGGAGGAGAAGGAGACGCGCAGCTGCAGCCAAAACCACCCGCAGACGCAGAAAGTCCACCAGGCGTCGCAGGAGACCCGCAAGAAGGACAGCGGCAAAGAAGCAAGTGAGGAGAAGGAGAAGAAGGCGCGCCGTATCGGCTGCGTAAGCATATTGAGGCCACAACTATGATTATTTTATTTCTTCGATTACCCCATTGATTACTTTGTTTTAATTAATTTAATTTGAATTGTTTTGATGCATCAGCAAATCGATTAACCGTTTAAAGAATTATTTTATCCATTGTTGCACAGCGGCACCGTGCAGAATGAAAATAGTTTGTAGATCAGCTGTTTTCACGTTTTGATTTTTTTAAAACCTTTTTAGTTAGTAGTGTTTTTTACACTTTTCACTTATACTTGCGACGTGTTATTATTTTTTTAACTTTTTTTTAAACTTTTTTTTTCACCTAGAATGACATGCATGCCCCAAATAGGGTTTGATTGATAATTGATTATTTGATTAGATTATCAATTATATATATATATTTAATAATGTCCTACATTGATTTGTTTAACTGTTAACCGTGCTGTTGCTGTATACTCCTGTGTGAGTTATCTTTCCTGATTGGATGAACTGGTATCCTGACAGTAGGTCACCGAGAGCAGGAAAGCGCTATACATAATCAATCATTCAATCTGTCAACAAACACAGCTGACACTGCTGTGTGCGCGTGTGTGTAAGTGTGAGCGTGCGTGCATGCGTGCGCACACACATGGATGTGCATGCGTGTGTGCATGCGTGTTTGTCAGCTACACGCGTGTATACAGGTACAGTAATTGTAATTGTAAGCCCAACAAACAAATTATATAGCTGCAAGCAGCGATAAGCAATAACAAACATCACACCTGTGTGAACTGAGGCTGGCTCAACAACACCACTGGCTTAGCTGCAGTTATAGTTAGTGCTCAGTGTGAATGGCCCTTTGAGGCTGCTCAACAGTGCCACTTTAGGTCAGCCAGCGGTATTGCATCTGTTCATACCCCAAACAGACATGCATACCGTACATCAGAGTCCTGCAACGGGTCGGATACCCGTGATTCCCCGCCGGTACCTGTGTTTGACGGGTGGGAACGGGAGGGTATATATACCTTTATAAATGAACGGGTCCGGGTGCGGGCGGAACGCAACGCAGCGTGGGCGGGTGACCTTTTTTAATCAGTGGACCCGCACTGCGCAATATTATAAACAGCAGCTGAGCTGGGGTTTCTCATCAACAGCGGAGACAAGTTAAATCCGTCAGATGCCCAAGAATCGACAGTGATGTCACATCACTGCCGATTCCTTCATAATGGTGTTCTGTTTCTGCTGCTGTGCTTCATGCTACTTCCTTGTTGCATAGCAGTGACATCACGGTCTAATCCTTGCTTCCTTATCGTAGCATTTCACGTGTGGAGTTTATTTTTTTATCACCAGGCTGCAGACTGTAGCCTATATTTTCGCTGATGAAACACCAAGGGATTATAATTTATAATGCCAACATTCAACACAAGATGTAAAGCTAACCCAGGTAATGTTGGCCTAATACGCCACTCTGTCTAAGTGTAAATAAAGTTAAAAATATTAGCCTGATGAGTGATGACCATGTTTGAAACAGCCTTGGATCAAGACGGTCGACTCATCAGTCTAATCTTTTTTTATATCATCCTCTCCTTATATTATGCCAATATGCCATTTAGGTTGAAATCATGATATAACTTTATGTTGTGATAAGAAGCAGCAGTAGCCTCAGTCATGAACTACATGTCTTCCATTCCGTGTGCAACACACTGCCGCCGCCCACCACCACCACCACCACACCACATGCGGTGTTGGATGAAATAAAGTCAATGATAGCTATCGGTGCCTGTGATACGAACAGGTAACGGGGCGGGTAACGGGTCCATTTTTTGACGGGCGGGTCGGATCTGGTTTCGAGTTTTATATAAATCACGGGTAACGGGCGGGTGGCAGAACTGATGATTGACGGGCGGGGCGGGTGCGGGTATCGAAAATTGGAACCGTGCAGGACTCTGCCGTACGTACATACATACATACATACATACATGTAGGCCCGACCCTAGGGCCGGCCCTCCCATCAGGCAGAACAGGCAGTTGGCTAGGGCATCATGAGGGGAGGGGGGGCATCCACCAAGCAAAAAAATAAAACTGCTTAGAACTCAATGGGGCCATGGTCATTTTTCAAGGGGGCATCACGAAAAATCCTGCCTAGGGCACGAAATTGCTCAGGGCCGGCACTTCTCAGCTCTGGAATGCTAACATGATGTATGATGTCCATGACTCGAAAATCAGTTTACCTTTTTCAGATTCTTATATCTCAGATTCTGTCACATTGTCTCTCCCTCAGTCTGTGACTCCACATTGGCCACTCCCATATCCCATTCCAGCACACCCAGTTCACCCAGTTCCATTTACACACCTGTCTTCAACTACCTCATCAGCCCAGCAGTTCCAACACTTCTCCAATCAACCTGCTCACTATAAAACTGGACTCTTCACAAACTCTCATTGTCAGTTCATAGTTTGTTGTCATGGATGCTTGTCCCTGGATTCCTGTTTTGCTTTGTCATTTTGCTATTGCCTGATTCCTGCCTACTACTTCAGTGTAAGATCTGCCTTATTCTTTATTAAATACTTAAATACTATTCTTGTTTGTTGTTACTCTGCACTTGGGTTCGAATCTGTCTACATCCTTTATTTTTTTAAAGATATTTTTTTTGCGGCTTACGCCTTTATTGATTTTTTTTTAAGGGACAGACAGTAGGCTGACAGGAAACGGGAGAGAGATGGGGGGATGACATGCGGTAAAGGCCGTGTCGGGTCCGGGAGTCGAACCCGCGGCACACCGCGACTGGATCACCAGTCCGGTGCCCAGACCGTTATCTGTCTACATCCTTGACAGATTCTAACCCCAGATTCCGATTCTAATCAAAACAAGCGTTTTCTTACGCCCGATTTTGGCTGCGTTGCTAATCACAGTTGCAAGGTTTAGGTTTCAGATGACTTAGATATGCGATCCGATAGATTTAACGTTGGTGGCTTAAGTTTCGACCTGCGGTAAGTTTTTACCTCAAGCAAATGGAATGGAATGCTCTGAATGGAAAGCATGGCTACAATAACGAATTAATTAATAGCTGGCTACATAAGTGTTAAAAACAAATGCCCAACATTTTCATTAGATATTGGTCCAGAGTTTGTACAGAATGTTGATCAAAGATCCCGGGAGTAGATAGATTTTAACAGATTTTTCATATTAAAATAGTGGGTGATCTAAAGGTCAGAGGTCAAAAGTCAGAACACAAGTTGTTCGGCATGAGGAGATGCATTATGCGTATCAACGTTTTATTGCTGACGATCAAACGGTCAATGAGCTATGTCAGATTTTGCATTTTCAATTGAGTGCTATATAGCGCCACCCTTTGGCCAATGGTTGTGGGATTCGTGCAGTCGGCGAAAACCGACTGCACGGTTCAGCCAGCACTGCAATATTTGGGTTAAGGGGGAGGGGAAGGGGAAGAAGAAAAAACATATAAATACAATAAGGGACCATAGGCCATTCGGGTTTTGCTTCTTAAAAATATATGTGTGATGTCATATAGAGTGACCTCCAGGTACTATATCAATGGGCACTACACCAAGTCTGCTCAGTATTGCATTTGATTTGGAAGTATTTAGTTGTTTAAATTGTTAATTGTAAAATTAATTATTACAATTTTCCATTAGTTAAGTCTTTAAGCATCAGAGAATAATGGATATGGTTCCAGTTTATGCTGCTGCTTTCCCAGCGAAGGCAGAAGCAAGGAGGAGGAGGAGGAGAGCCGTGAAGGCCGCGGGTCCCAAGAGAACGGTCAGGCGCAGGAGGAGAAGGACCAGACGTGCTGCGTCCGTGAGGCCCAGAAGAAGGAGACGCGCAGCTGCAGCCAAAACCACCAGGAGACGCAGAAAGTCCACCAGGCGTCGCAGGAGGCCCGCAAGAAGGACCGCGCCAAAGAAGCAAGTGAGGAGAAGGAGAAGGCGGGCCGTATCGGCTTAGGAGTAAGCTTCCATATTAGAGGCTGCAAATATGGATTATATCTTTGATTATCCCATTGATTACTTTGATTAATTAATTTAAATTGTTTTAATATATCAGCAAATCGATTATTGGTTTTTATTTAATACTTTGTTGCACAGCGGCGGCGTCTAGAAATAGTGAAAATGGCCAATCCAGGAGCTCACAACTTGTGAGCTTGTTGTGAGCTTGTAGATCAGCTATTTTCACTATCGTAGTTTTTTATTTGAACCTTTTTAGTTTTTACACTTTTCACTTATAAATGTTGTGAGGTTGTAGATTTTCACCCTTTTTTAATGATTTATTTTGTTAACAAAATGTATACTTTTCACCCAGAATGACACGCCCAAAATAGGGATTGATTGTTAATTGATTATTATTTTATTAAATTATCAATCATCTTTTTTAATAATGAATTAGATTGATTATATTTCTATTAACTGTTGCACCCCTCATCCATACAGTAGCCTACGACGTTGAGTAGAACAACAGCCACCCTAAGATCCATGATAAAACCCCTGGAAAGGACCTGGCTCCAAACGGGGTCAGCTCTATCTTCTTCAGGTTCTATGTTCCCCACTTACCTTAAGGTTAGAGTTTAGAGTTAGAGTTGGGGATAGGTTTAGATTTAGTGTTAGGGTTAGGTAATCGGTAGATTGGAACTCACCTATGTTTTCTATGGCATAAGCAGCTCCCGGCAGGGTCCGCCGGGAGAAACCACACGCAGCTGCAGGACATGAGACTAATAAAGCGACAGAGAGAGAGGAGTGTGTGTGTTTGTGTCAATTTAACAAAGGTGCAGACGATCAGAAATCAGCAGAGAGAGTGACGTTTGCGCTATGCCAAATTGAAATGAACTCGGCCCCAGACTTTTTTTTTCTCCCTGCGTAGCGAAGGCCACTAAGTCATCTCAGCAGGTCGAAAAAAATGGTTCCGAAATCCGAAATGAATCTGACATGTTACCGATTCCGACCCGTTCCGAAAATATTTTCAAATAGTTAAACCAAACCCGAATGGATCCGTGACAATTTCATCTGATTCCGACCCGTTCCGAGATTTCTTTCAAATGACGGCGCCGAGTCCGACCGAGATCCGATAATTTCCGACATTCCGAGAGACTTGACCCAGCTTAGCCAGGCAGACATAAATGTGGACTATATAGAAATAATATAACGTATTGACCAATTACCATTTTATGATTAAAGCACGAGAGAGAAAGAGAGAGACACAAACAGACAGAGAGAGACTGCGCGCTGCAGTAGAGGGTGGAAGAGAGGAAAAAGTATTGTCTCTTCTCGTCTCCTCAGCGTGCGTGCATTTAAAATTAACCAAACGGATCATTTGTTTTTTACACACAATCATCAGAGTTTTAGCAGAAGCAGATGCATCATGCATGTACCGGTCTTGGCTGAATGGAATATTAACAAGGCGCGACACTCAATGAACTTATAAACAGCTCCTACTTGGCTCTCTTCTTTATCCACGTGTGGGGAATGGGATATACAGGAGAGTTGTCATGGTTGCTTTAATCCTTCTTATATTAATTTGATTTGAGCTTTGCTAGTTTGCTTTCACCTCGTTGAGGTCAACACTGTTGTCGGGATCCGTGATCGTGATATAAAGTATAATTGCACGCAGGTGTTTTCATTCAAATCAGCGCAAGGCAAAACCATGTACAGTAGGATGGGGCTTGAATTGTGTGGTAAGTCTTGCACTGCTGATTCTACATCAACATAATCATCACACGTAACACAGCCGTTCGTGTCCGCAGCGATGCGCATGAGCGCACATGCAGTGGACAGAGAAAAAGAGTATATAGCCTCAGTCAGACTGGCACACAATCACACACTGAATGAATATTTTATTAACATTTGCAACAACAACAAAAAAGCGCAGACAGTTCACACACACAGTAGCCACTACGGAGGCTACGGGTCTTCTCGGATCCACTCGGATATTACACATAATCATTAACAGACCCGAGATCCGAGGGGGATGCGTCCGATTCCGACCCTGCCCGAATGATTACGTTAAAACACGACTCCGACACTGGTATTTTCGGAGTCCGGGGACCCGGTGAAGAGCTCTAATGTACACCCAGTTCTAAGGCCTAGATTTTGAAGGTGCGTTTTACCTATGGTAATACATAAATTGGCCTCGCTCTGCGCACATTCGTATTATGAAAGGCATATCGGCCTGTGTTGAACGCACTCGGCCCGTGTTGAACGCACACACATTATGGCATACGGCGTTCCTGAATATTTTAGCATTGTGGGAGTGTCCATATGTTAATTATTTTCGCTTTGCGCAATTTGCTATTAAGCCCCTTGACCTAAAGACACTCAGCGCATAACGATTAGACGTGGGTCTGACCACCTCATAAACGCAACAAGCACTGTTTGATTTTACACTTGAGCGGCTCTGGGAGGCTGGTAGAGTGTTGCCATGTCTGTTTATTATAAGCGGCTTCTTTTTCTGTAAAGTTGCTTGTAAATATTGGTAGTTGTACTATTTTGTGGTTGCTTTTCTTGTTTCTAAAGTGGTTATTTGGGCTTTTCTCCTAATGTTGTTTAAACCAGTGATCCTCACACAGCACATTCCCATGTCAAGGATCCCCAGATGAATGCATTTGCCCAACTAAGGACGGCTAATCCAAACATTAAATAAAATAATTCCAAGATTACTTTTGAAAATAGCAGATCTTTACCAGCTCACAATGCATCACATTCATTCATTAAAACTATGAACTCTGACTGCAGGGGGATATATATAATGATCATTATAACAATGTGCAAGAACATATTTAACATTATTTTAATGTGGTGTCATTAAAAATGTATCTGGATATGGCAGACTCACTATCATGGCACTTCATTTAAAATAGGTTACAGACCCCTGTTATATGCGCTTATTTTTATAGACCTATTTACTTGTTTCTATGAGACATGGCAACAGCCTCGTTTTGCGTCTTTTTTTTATGTTGAGATTAGAAACGGCCATAATTCTTTCATTTCTCAACCTTAAAAATAAATAAAAACATCTCCATAATCCGTGGGAAGTTTGCTTTCATACGTATGCTGTATCACACCCGATTCAAGTCTTCTTCAATAAAATGCTACGAGCGAACTCAGCGAAGACCATACCATCGGGGCCACAGCATTACGCAGCACGCATTCAACTCATTCCTTCGTCGTGACTTGAATGAAATAAAATATAATAAACGTTATTTTACTGGTGTTTTTCAATAGAAACAAATAAAGAGCGTGTGTAGGCTACTGTGTGCAAGTGCAACAGTGCATGCATGCACTAGGCTATATTTCTTCCGTGTCGGGATGGTGATTGAGCTCTTCAAGTTCACAGCCCGTTTGTCTTTCATAAAAAAACGTTGATATTAGCCTATAAACACTCATGGTTCTCTCATTTCTCAACCGTTTTATTAAATGTAAAAATCTCCATATTCCTTAGGAATCTTGCTTTGATTCGCTGTATGGTACATGGTTCTATCGTTATCGAATTAAACAATATCAAACGAACTTGCATGTTCGGGGGGTAGACGATTCTGGGAACATTACGCATGGGTTGCCAATTTGCCAATATGCTGCTATCTACTCGCAGTTCCATTCCGATCTGAAAGGTATAGGTGGGTCTGCTCTTTTGAGGCATAAAGGTGATAGCATGCAGTGCAATAGGAATAATTAACCCAAATGTGACAAAGTCATGTCATGTCTTCTATGGTGCCAGCCTGAAGAAATGTAATACCACGATCCCCAAAGTGCGCATTCCGTATGTGACATCAGCTGACTGGTAAATAGAATAGTACGGACATGTTGATTGGGTACGTCTCAAACACGCCTTAAACACACCCATGACTAATTCAAGGCCGTTTTGCGCACTCCGCGGGGTGTCAAAAGCGCTTCTTAACATGCCCAAAATTGCAATATGACATACCACACGCCCCCAGCTCATAAAACTGTAATATTATATGTAATATTGTTCCACTTGCATAATCGACCCCTAAATGTTCTATCCTGTCCTAATCCCTGCATTTTACCTCCTGTCTAATCCTATAACCTTCTGACATCTATGCCCAATTGTAACCATAACCTCTATGCTTACATAGTCCAACTCTGAACCCAACTTTCCCTTATTGTAAGCGCAACTCACAAACTAAATGTGTGACGTCATAAGGGGCTTCCAGGTACTATATTAATGGACACTGCACCGAGACTTCTTATTATGAAGTCTACTTCTGAGGTAATTAGTTGTTTCAACTCAAGTCTTTAAGGGTCAGATAATAATGGATGTGGTCCCAGTGAAAGCTGAAGTAAGGAGGAGGAGAAGGAGAACCATGAAGGCGGCGGGTCCAAAGAGAACGGTCAGGCGCAGGAGGAGGAGGACCAGACGTGCTGCGTCCGTGAGGCCCAGGAGAAGGAGACGCGCAGCTGCAGCCAAAACCACCCGCAGACGCAGAAAGTCCACCAGGCGTCGCAGGAGACCCGCAAGAAGGACAGCGGCAAAGAAGCAAGTGAGGAGAAGGAGAAGAAGGCGTGCCGTATCGGCTGTGTAAGCATATTGGAGGCCGCAACTATGATTATTTTATTTCTTCGATTACCCCATTGATTACTTTGTTTTAATTAATTTAATTTGAATTGTTTTGATGCATCAGCAAATCGATTAACCGTTTAAAGAATTATTTTATCCATTGTTGCACAGCGGCACCGTGCAGAAACCGTGAGGCCCAGGAGAAGGAGACGCGCAACTGCAGCCAAAACCACCAGGAGACGCAGAAAGTCCACCAGGCGTCGCAGGAGGCCCGCAAGAAGGACAGCGCCAAAGAGACAAGCGAGAAGGAGAAGAAGGCGGGCCGTATCGGCTGAGTAAGCTTCCATATTGGATTATTTTATTTCTTTGATTAGTCCATGGTCACTTTTTTGATTCATTCATGTATTATTATATACACAAGCTAAAATCGTGCAAATGGCTGATCTAGAAGCTCACAACTTGTGAGCTTGTTGTGAGCTTATAATTCAGCTGTTGTGACTATTTTAGATTTTATTTTATTTTATTTGAAGCATTTTAGTTTTACACATTTCACTTATAATTGTGAATTGAATGTGAGGTTGTAGATCAGATATTTTCACAATTTGTTATGATTTATTTAGCTTTTCTCCTAGAATGACATGCCCAAAATAGGGACTTTTTTTTAAAACAAATTATCAATCATCTTTTTTTAAAGAATTGATTACAATTGATAGTTTGATTAACTGTTGCAACCCTAATCCATGCATTAGCCTGCAGCACTGAGAAGAACAGCCATGTTAAGATCATTGATAAGACCCCTGCTCCGGACCAAGAGCTTCTGGATCGTTTGAGCTCAACTCGATGGCTTTTTAACACACCGTATAGGAAGTCAATGGTAAATTCGGGTTTGGTAAAAGTGGTGATCATCATGATAATAGGCTCCCCGCACTTCACACGAGTGTGATTTTTATTAAGATGTACAACTTGATTCCTAGCTTTCCTCCCCAGCCACCTCAGAGCATGCACCCGGATCAGAGGCCTCTCTCTAGCGCAGGGACAGGGACGGACCTGGACGGGGCCCACACATTACCCTCTCCTCTATTGTCTTCCCTCCTCCAACTCTTCTTCTCCTACCATCCAGGCCATCGGCTCCTCTACCATTACAACACTACTCCCATTCATAACCACATTTTCACATACACTTCAACCACTACACCACAAGTTTAAACAGAATTTCACCACTACACAACAATCCTACCATTACAAACACATCAGGTCATTTCTGCACTCAGAAGAAATGGGAACCTGGGAGACCTCCTTGTGCATTCCAAAGCCACATACACTCCAAATTAATCAACAACCCCGATAGTCACACTTCCTCCCCCATCACGGATCCCCGTCTCTGACCACCCCCAATATAGTTTACATCATCACCTGCACACAATGTCATAAACACTACATAGGAGAAACCGGACACACACTAGAAACACGCCTCAAACAACACTTATATCACATCAAACGAGCAGACATACACATAACTCTGTACACACACTTTCAATCCCATCCTATCGCTAACCTCATCATTTCAGGTCTGGAATGTGGAGTCCGATGGACCAGTGGACAGCGGAAACTCATGGAGCATAGATGGATTAAAAAATTGCAAACTGTAACACCCACTGGTCTAAATGAAAGAAGTTGATTTTATCCCGTTTCTGTTCATTTATCTGTTAAAATAAAAAAATGGTATCCAGGCCTTGCTGTGAACTTTTACTCTTTTATGGTTTTAGGTTGTTTTATTAATGTCCATTGTTTGATCCATTTTACCATTGGGTTTTAGAGGATGGTTTCGGACCATGGTTTAGGTATGCGGTCTAGTCTAACTTGGACAGGGGGGTGGACACCTCTGCCTTGCATAGTCCCCAGTGAATAGACATGTTGCCCTTCACTGGTAACCCTATTTTGGTATTATTTTTAAATATATGAAGGTATTGTGGGTTGGGATTTTAAGAAAGCCCCCCTTTCTAAATACATACATACAGTACATCTCAGAAGTGGATGCAGTTTTTAAGGACCCACTTTTAGGCCAGTGCAACAGAGCATGCTTTTGCCTTTTTTTAAACCCTACCCATTTTAACCAAATACATACATGTTGATATTAAAAGATTGAACTATGCATGTGCAGGCACAGTATAGTGCCCACTATACAGCTCACTCCAAGTTAAAGGACATTGTCAACAACAACAGGTTCCAAGGCATTCCATACGCATTTCTTAGCGATCATGGTGTTCTTATAGCCACAGTGTTTGTATTATGTGTCAGCTCGCTTCTTTCAGACTACTCAAAATTAAAATGTTTGGGAAACGCTGCTACTGTATGTTGCTTTGTTGCTTTCCTACTAGCAGTAGGACTTGACCTTCCTTTCCTGCCATTCTTGGATGTCTTGCGCCTACAAGACGCAAGGTTTGCAGATTGGTAACTTTGGTCTGCACTGGAGTAGCCCCGGAACATGACTGTCATATACTGTAGTAGTCGTGCAGCAACTTCAGCCTGTTTTTTGGGACCGCTACATTTACAGAGCAAACGTGTAAAAAAAATCGTTGTTTGATAAAAGGTATTTTTGGAGAACTCATAGTTGCACACCGGGAGCGCACTTGCCTATTAGTTTGTATTGGCAGTGCGGTCAGTGTGACAATATCGAACACACCCGGTGTATCAGAGTGCAACACACCTCCCAACCGATAGGGGCACGTAGTTGAAAGCCTATGTTGAAAAAAAAACACATCCAGGACATTTCTAACATCTGTGGCCCGGGTGAACACTTTATATTTAGCATCTGAACATTTATGTAGCTATACGTTTGCTCTGTAAATGTGGCAGTGTCAAAAAACAGGCTGAAGTTTCGCCATGGCGCTTGTGAAGTACGAGTGTCATGTGAACCATGGCTAGCACTGGAGCAGCGTATTCTTGGGCTTCTTAGTTTTGCATGTTGTTTCACTTGGACAGAACCCAGTCACTCAATAAAAACCTGAGGAATACTTCCAAAGTAAATATGGTGAGATACCTTTGAAAGGCTCTTATCAAGTTACATGGAAGGCTTTCTCAAAAATATAAATAAATACAATTTCAAGTTCAATATGAAACAATTTATGCAGCGCATGTAGGCCTGAAAGACGTTGAAAGTTAAGCTTTCTAGTTGAGCTTCGAAGATCCATAAGCTCTGATGTTTGGATTGGAGAACAAGGATTCTTAAAAGGCGATGTTCTTCTCAGCGTCATAGGCGTATACTTAGCCTACGACATTTGATTAGTTTGAATTAATGTTGTAATTCAAACTAATCAATTTAATTTATCCCAATTTGGGGCATAGGTCTGTTAAAAAAAATGTTTAAATAAATAAAAAATAAAATCAGAATTGGTCAAAATCTCTAAAACCTCTGTCTAAAACACATTGTGATTTAAAATGAAAAGTGTAAAAAAAATATCTACAGGCTCACAATGAGCTCAAGTTGTGAGCTTCTAGATCGGCTATTTTCACTGTTCTTGCACGCGGCCGGTGTGCAACAAAGTATAAAATAACATTGATTAATCGATGTGTTGGTATGAAATAAAAATAAATTAATGAGTCAAAAAAGTGACCGATGGAATAATCGAAGAAATAAAGTAATCCATAGTTGCAGCCTCCAATATGGAAGCTTACTACACAGCCGATACGGCCCTTCTTCTCCTTCTCCTCACTTGCTTCTTTGGCGCGGTCCTTCTTGCGGGCCTCCTGCGACGCCTGGTAGACTTTCTGCGTCTCCGGGTGGTTTTGCCTGCAGCTGCGCGTCTCCTTCTCCTCTTGGGCTTGGCGGACGCAGCTCGCCTGGTCCTCCTCCTCCTGCGTCTGACCGTTCTCTTGGGACCCGCCACCTTCGTGGTTCTCCTCCTCCTCCTCCTTGCTTCCTCCTTCGCTGGGGAAGCGGTAGCGTAAGCTGGGACGATGTCTGCCATTCTCGCTGGGGAAGCGGTAGCGTAAACTGGGACGATGTCTTCCATTCTCTCAGGGTTGAAGTTGAATTAGTTTGAATTAATTAATTTTAGTTACCGGCTTAACAATTAAAAATTCCTGTCAAGTTCAACTATACTTATATGAGCAGACTCTGTGCAGTACCCATTAATATAGTGCTTAGAGGCTGCTCTATGACGTCACTGTGGGTGGAGTTTACAAACTATTGTCCACACCCATTACCTGATTGCTAGTAGTATGAAAACTTTGAGACCCTTTTTCTCAACTTCTTGGTTTGGTCTTTAACAACATTAAAATAAGCATATTCAAATATTTTCAGATTTCAATGAACGACACATCATTTGAGAGCTTACTCGTGTACTGTACAAAATCTGTAAAAAATAAAATACATAAAAGGGGAAAATGACCAGTGCTACATGAGGATCAAAGCACTGTACTGTGTCACATATTGTTAAAATATGTTTTGAGTTAGCCTTACAACTAGAAACACATTCAAAATGCGATTACAATAAGACATAGATTCAGAGGTCGGTTACATACTGTATTTACATTTAGTTAGAGGTTACGTTTAGGGGTTAGAGTTACGATTAGCCATTTAGAGCAGGGGTGGGCAATTATTTTTCCCAAGGGGCCAAATGAGAAACCGAAAATATTTTGGAGGGCCGGGCCAAAAGGCTGAACTTAATTATGCATAATATCAATTTTATTTCTATATAAAAAGCAGTAAATGGATGTATGGATGCATGTATGATGATGTACAATAAGAACGCCCCTCATTTCACATGGGTGTGATTTTTTTACTTTCTACTTGAGACGTTTCCTTTCCCAGTTGAAAACTATGTTTTTGTTTAAGTTACAAGTCATGTAAATACTAGCATTTTATTTTAACAATGAGAACATTAGAGGTATCTGTTTTAATAGTTGTCATTCCATGAAACCCCTGAGGTTCCTCCTCGTACCAAGCTGCCCTTTGCTCCAGCTCTGACATTTGATGTGAGTAAACACATTGCTTTGGTACCTCCTTTCAGAGAAAGTGAAGTAGAATGCTATTTCAATGCATTTGAGAGAATTGCTGCTGCCTTACAGTGGCCGCAGGATATCTGGACTTTACTGCTTCAATGCAAACTAACAGGCAAAGCTCAGGAGGCTTGTGCAGCCCTTTCAATTGAAGACAGTTTGAAATATGGTGTTGTGAAAAGTGCTATACTCAGTCAGAACATACGAGTTAGTACCAGAAGCCTATAGACAGCGTTTCCGTGGCCAGAAGAAAACTCTGAAAAGAGTGACTTTTCAGGGAAAAGGGATAATGCTCCCAAGCGTGAGCCTCATCAGAAAAATTATGATCCTCAGGTCACCCGCTCAACAGGTGAAGAAATGTAATAACATTGACAGCGAACTGTCGAACAAAGGTTGAAAGACCAGTTTTTGCAAAAGTGGCAAAGTGAACTCAATAGTATGACATCATGTGACATCTATGTTGAATACAAACAAGAGTTCAAACTAGAAAAATACCTTCTATGTGAAGTATAAGTATAGACAGGCTATTTGCAACCTTATAACAACACAAGAATCCCAAAGGTCATCGGTAGATATTTTTGAATGTAACCTATGTAATGAAGCCAGAATTGGAGATGAGTATCATGTTTTGTTGGAATGTAAGAATACTGGCATTATGAATTTCAGGCAAAAATACCTGCCAATTTATTTTAACACCCTTCTATGTTTAAATTAATTGAATTACTAAAATCTGAAAAACAAAAAGTAATCTATAAATTGGGTGCTTTTCTGAAAAATGTTCTTCCACTGTACAAATAGGGAAAACCTTCCGATATGTCTATGTATATCGTGTAATCTGTAATGTATTGTATACTTTCGATTGTATACTTTCATGAATCTGTGCTCCAGTCCAAACCATGTGATCATGGTCGTGAGTTAAATAAATGATGATGAGGACCCTGGAGGTGCCACTTTCACAACCCACATGGCGCTCTGCTTACTATCAGCGTGAGATGAGGACGAACAACAACGTTCTGAAAACACAATAACAAGCCAACCAGTGATGATATTGTTGAGACTTGGCAGCCTGGCAGGCATTGATGTGTGCACGTTCTGCCAGATTTACTTTGTCGTACAACGGTGTCGACTCGTGTGCCGAAAACAGACGATCCACAAGCTCACGGCTCATCGCCCAACCGTCCTGAACTTAAGAAGCATGCCACATTCGGGGCGCAACACCAACTTGACACCAACTTTATTGGGCGAGGCAGGTTAGAGCGAGTTAAATAAAGCATAATGGGATTTAACTTGTCCTCCTGCGAGGAAGTCTGGTAATCATGCGCCTGCCCTACCGTGTTGTGGAGCTGCATGCTTAGGTGGGCTTCATGGATATTTGCATTCACCGACGCTGTTGTCACCAATAAATCCAAAAAGCCGACATTTTCGCATATGAGGGGGGTGAAGGAAGGAAAGGAAAGGAAAGGTACTATGTTTACCCAGGGTAACTGGACTAAGCTCAAGAACTTGTTTACAGCCAGGCCCTGCTCATAGAACATTTCATGGTAGAGGTTCAATGCCTTGTCCAAGGGCACTTCAGCGGTGGAAGACAGGTGACGTCAGTGACGTCATAGAGTGGAAGACAGGTTCTAAATCACACGCAATTCACGTGCACCCCTGGGTGTGTTCCTGTTGGTCTTGATGTTGCGAAGACTCCCTGGGGACACCCACACGGTACAGTTGCACCGCTCACTTCACACAGGTGTGATGTTTTATATGCCTCCG
Organism: Protomyctophum parallelum; assembly: GCF_964188405.1. Lineage (NCBI taxonomy): Eukaryota > Metazoa > Chordata > Actinopteri > Myctophiformes > Myctophidae > Protomyctophum > Protomyctophum parallelum. The sequence continues at coordinate 36,148,592 of NC_139709.1, read as the reverse complement.
TCACGGTAAAAAACTACACTTTATCGGCCAAAAACCCCCCAGGGATGTACAGTATACCCAAGGAATAAAGGTTATATTATCATGATCATCTATCTATACAGTCGACAGACAGACAGACAGACAGTGTCAGTGAGCACAGCTGTCCTGCATGCATTATACAATAGTAGGCCTACATTCTATACATGCACGGTTTTGTCGGCGAGCGCCAAAAATGGTCCCCTTTGTGCAATTTTCATAGTGAAAGCAAGGGGCGTGTCTTAAGCGGGCCACTGAGGCAGCTATCCCAAATCCCTTCTCTGTGGTTACTAGTACGCTATAAGCGGGGTGACTTGGCATGAATATGGAGGTTTTTTTTTGCTGAGACAAATGATGACAACATAGGACATAAAATGAAAGATTGTGAGTAATTTCGAGTGTACATAAATCAGTAGGCTATTGATGCGAGTCTAGTTCATCAGTCTCTGGAAACAAACTGTTGACTCCCATCAATGCGAAGGAGTCATAGAGAGATTATACAATAATAGGCCTACATTATATACATGCACGGTACATGCAGGGGTATTGTATAAAAACGAATTTATTTCACCCACTTTACTTGTAAAACTGTGATGTGACAATAAAGATGATTCTGGTAATATAAAATTCACCACAGGCCACGTTTTGCAATAAAATGTTATTCTCTAATAGACTGCATTAAAATATTTTTTGCTCTGATATCAATCATTTCAACCAAGACCTCTTTCCAATTGTCTGCATCACGGACGGTGAGGTGTTTCACACCTACCAAGTACCAACTAATAGAAATATGCTAATTGTAACTTAGCACAGTTGAAGCATTTGGGTGAAAATATTCCACCAAGCATACGATACAGTAGGGCATAATTACTTTGATATGTCAGGTTGTTGTGCCGTAATTACGTCATAGAATAGCATATAATATTATATTCTACATATAGGCATTTATATTTATATAGCCATACCTCATGTAGAGAAAAGCACATTGCTCATCAGTCATCATCATCACAGCATTTCTGTGGCCGATAATGCCTTGTTGATGATGCCATAGGTCAACGGATAACAGCCCAGCTGGTTCAAATGTACAGAAAGGCAACAGTAACTCCAATAACCACTCAATACAACCGAGAATCAACATTCAAACCTTTTTGAGTTATAGACAATATTTTAGGCAAATAAAAAAGACTATATACCACATTTCCACCTTGGCTGCCGGACTAAAATTAAGTTAGCCCCTGGTGTGTGTGTGTGTGTGTGCGTGCGTCAATAGCTATAATCGACAAGCTCACAAAGTGTTCAGCTATCAGTCCGCCGTAGAAAGGGCCTAGGCCTTCTCACGTAGTTCAGTCCAATGAAGAACAGTGGAACCGTATCTCTTTCTTTATTTGATTAAAATCAGGCAATTATTTAAACCCCATTGTTTGGAGTGACAAAGATCACCTTCCCTGCCCAGCATCTTTCCCTCTGACCAATTGTGTTCATATAAAGACACTCTGCCAAGCCGGAGGCACAGCTGTGCCCTTAGGAGAACAGCAAGCAGTAGGACAGAATTAAGATCAATCCACTGCCTTAAAAGTGTTGTGTTATTTAGTAGCAATAAACACAGAAGCACCCGGCGGGAAGAACTGGACTTTGCAAGGGGATGAGAAATTAGGCGGTGCCCCGAGAAGCAAAAACAAACAGGGACAAAATCAAGCAAAAACAAAGAGGGACAAATCCCAGATTTGGACAGTAGACAGTCTGAAACAAAAAAAATGTTGCTTTCTGCTGTGTGGAAAAGTCTGATGACGAGATGATATCTTGGCGGATGTCATCTTGGGATGCCATCACCTTGCCATGATTCCTTCTGACCATCCTCCGTCTCTTGGGCTTATTTGTGGATTCACGTTGCTTGGCAGGTGGCTTCTTTTTTAGCTTGAAAACAAATTGACCAATAAGGGTCAATTTCCATTTGTACTGGGCCACACCTTGAGACACACTGGTGTAGCAATCCTTCCATTTGACCAGAATGGAACAGAGCCTTAAATTCATTTCCATCTGATATGGCTGCCCGTTTATAGAGCCTATTGGCTGGGCTGTCTTCATGGGCCAGCTCATTTCTTGTGCTTTCTTGTTTGATTCCTTGTATCTTTCGCCAATGACTATTTTGGACCCATATTAAAAAAAAAGAAAAAAAGACAAGTCAATTCTAAAATTATTTTGATAACAAAAATGTCACCTAATGACACCAGGTTGAGAGTGGTTAAACAAAGGTGTCATTTAACAAACAAAAAAAGTCAAATGATAGCCAATATAGCCTGATGCGTCTTTGAATATGTCCTAGCAGCAGTGGGCTTCTTGACCTTTCTTCCACTCTCGGTGTCCTAATTGCATCTCTTGGCCAAATGTTCCTTTGCAGCTGCATGTTTTGTTAGCCGTAATGTGGGTCTTGGCAGCTCACGTCTTGAGCTTTAAAGATCCAGAAGCCCCGGTAACATTAGTCTGAAGCAGGGTAACCTTTATTTCCCGGGGTCAGGTGAACTCTCCTTTGGGTCTGATCCCTAGCCCTCCTAGACCATTCGATTACCGCCATTTTGTAAGAAATAAAAATACAAAAATAAAGAATAAATTAAATTCAACATTGAAGCAGGTTTGTTCACCATGTCGTAGACTACTGTAGATTGTGATCTAATCTAATCTGGCCTAGAGTGGATACAACCTCGCGTCACCAGCTGGCTGAATTTATAGAGCTTGAGCTCCTCCGAAATGATTCCTCTTGGCTTTAAGTTCTACCCATAAAACTGTGATGCAGGTTAGCTCATCTTTAAAATAAATAAAAAAATATATACATCTGAGTGTACTGGTATGTCCATGTTTAACTCGTAGCGCCCGGCAAGACGAGGCCACTATGGCATTCACGAGAGGGAACAATAACATTGCAGCAGGCAACCTGCAACCAGATGTATATAAATTGGCATGGCTTACACCGGAGAACCAGGCTTTCCACAGTGTGGGAACAGTCTTGTGATGCAAGGTTAGGCTACTGTAAGGATCTCAGTGGTCGTCTTTTTTGTTTTCTTGCTTGGTGTTTTCCTAGCGGGCTTCTTGATGTTCCACAAATCTTGGTCGCCTTCTTTCATCTCTTGGCTGCTGCATGGTTTCTTTGCAGCTTCACATTTCTTGGCCTTCTCAGCCACATGTGCAGTTCATAGTAGCTCGCTCCTTGCGTTTGACCTTTCCACTACCGTTTCTTGCGTTCATCCACAACCTTCAAATGCTAAAGAGGCTGTCTGTAACTATGCCTCTCGGAAGCTGTTCATCAATTCCGTTGGCTTCGACTACGTTGATTTACAGTAGGGCAAAAGTGCACGACTGCAAAGGCAAAACAGAATTAGGGGGGAGGCTGTAATTATCTTCACATTTTAAGCGTTTCCGTTGCACAGACTGTTTGGCGGAAACGTTTGAAAATTGTGTGAGCCCACAGTCTGTCTCCACTAGTCGAGATTAGCCTTCGTATTGAGCTTGAAAGATCTCTCTCAGGCTCTCTGGTACCTCTGGTACTCTGGGGTTCCCTTTCTTACAAGGGTCTTAAACGGCGATCTTCTCAGCTCCGTAGGTCACTGTATGGATTAGAAAAAATGGGCATGGCATTCATTATGGGTAAATGTAAAAATGAAATAAAAAGTGACGATAGCAGATCGACAAGCTCACCTCACATTTTCGCACGACACCATTGAGCCAAAAATGTATACAAAATATTTCGATTAGTAGCCAAAGGAATACTTGCTGAGAAAACAATCCAAAGTTGCAGCCCTAGCCTGGATGTTTACGCAGACATGTTCCTGGCCTTGCCTTCTGCGCCTCCTCACTTGCTTCTTTGGCGCGGTCCTTTTGACCGATGGAATAATCAAAGAAATAAAATAATCCATAGTTGCAGCTTCCAATATGGATGCTTACTCCTAAGCCGATACGGCCCGCCTTCTCCTTCTCCTCACTTGCTTCTTCGGCGCGGTCCTTCTTGCGGGCCTCCTGCGACGCCTGGTGGACTTCCTGCGTCTCCTGGTGGTTTTCTTGGCTGCAGCTGCGCGTCTCCTTCTCCTCCTGGGCACCACGGACGCAGCACGTGTCGTCCTCCTCCTGCGTCTCCTGGGAGCCACCGCAGATGTGGCTCTCCTCCTCCTCCTCCTTGCATCCGCCTTCGCTGGGGAAGCGGCAGCGTAAGATGGGACGATGTCTGTCATCCTCTTGCGGTTGAAGAATTAATTAGATAATAATGAATTATGCCTGACACACTGAACTGTAAGTCTGAGTAAAGAATCACTGATAAAATCACCTGATCACACTGAACTTGAAGTCTGAGCAGAGCCTGTGTGCAGTCCTCATTATAATAGTATTTGGAGGCCCCTCTATGACGTCATATTGACGACATCTGTGCGATGTTAAACATGGACATACCAGTACATCTGAGTTGTAATCAGTTGCAGGTGTTCACCTTGAGAGCCCTTAGATCAGTGGTTCTCAAAACATTTTCATGTCAAAGACCCCCAAATCAATGTCAATTGAATCAGTCAATCAATCAATCTTTATTTCAGACCCAGGGAGATCCATATCACAAAAAATACAATATAACAAGAAAAATAAAATACAAATAATAATAAAATACACATATCCCACTGTTCAGTTTCTGACATACAAACATGTGCACCAATGGTTCCACAATCTAGATGCGAACCTGACTGAACTGCGTGTGGGGTCCGTTATTACAGCGATGATGGCGTTTATTGACTAACGCCAGGGCTCCACTGGGCGCGTCTGCGTCGCGTCTCCGTCAGCGTCGGGAATGTGCCCTTTTAATCAATGGAGGGTGGCTCCACTGCCCGCGTTGCGTCGCGTCTCCGTCACCATAAAATTGAACCGGTTTGTTTTTTGACGCACGCACGCGTGACGCAACGCGCCCAAACTCGCCCAGTGGAGCCCTGGCGTCAGATGCCCTACACATGAACCTGTACATAAGGTTACATATAGTACAGCAGAGCAGGTAGGTACCCCGACACACCAAACATCTGGCGAGCACTGGAGCTTCTCGGCACTCTCAGCAGCAGCCTCATACAGTCATTATAGGCCACTGTGAGTCGTCTGATGCTGCTCTGTCTATAACGGCACCAAAGGTCGTCGCTGTCTATAGATATCTTTGTCATCTGAAAGATCAGAGATGATATGGCCCAAATAAGTGATCTCACTGCACACACTAAGGACAGTGCCAGCCAGATGGAAGTCAGGAAAGACTGAATGTCTGTCTTCCTTACTTCGGATAATCATGATTTTACTTTTCTTAGCGTATTTTATATTAAAATCAAGACCATAGGCTACTGTGAGCATACGCCCAGAAGCTGTTGGAGACCAGCACTATATGCAGGGCTGCACATAAGCGGTGCGCCAGCGTGCATGCGTCGTCAAAATAAAAAATGCGCTGTCAATCAAGCGCAGGGAAGCGCTTCTGCGTACCAACAGCCGGGGCCGCCTAGAATGATTATTATGGCCAGAATACTAGTAAATTATGTGGCGAGAGCATTTTCCACCAACTGCCACTCAAAGTGGCAACTGGCCAATCACAGCACGTCTTGCACAAGTGCACTCGCCATTGTGGCCAATCACAGCGCGTCCTTACTCAAAAGGGGGAGGATTCCATGCTGCTTTCTGCTGGGAGGAGGGCAGGAGTTTACTACTGAGAAAACCTGACACAAATAGTTTTGTCTTCTCCGTTTCAGATAGCAAACTACTGTAGTCTCCGGTGTAAAAGGGCATGCTTTGGATGCTTTGCACTCACCCATTTGCCGCTGTGCTTGTGTTTGTTTTCCGGGTGCTGGAGCAGCATGGTTGCTCGTGTGCGATGTCGTCTCTCACAGCCTAGGCACCGGCCACCGACTTTTTATGGGTACTAAGGTTTTAGTTCCGACATAGTGGAGTGGGAAGAGTTTAAAGCATTGCGGACTGGCACTGCTGCTGCCCAACATGAACACCGTGTCTCGACATACTGTCCCTTATTATCGTAGTCGGGTAGTGTACACTGTTGTGTCTGATTGTCTGACTACATCGCCTCAGCTAAAAACAAAAGGGAAGCCTGATGTATGCTTCGCCGTACGATGTGTCACATGTTAAAAAAATTGCTGATCTGCAAGCTCACAACGTGTCGCATCACATTGTGAGCTAGTAGATCGGTTATTTAAATACAAAATAATAAAAAATCTAAATATTGCTTTGATGCTCATATTATCCTTAGGAAGTATAAGTTGTTTTTATTAGAATATGCATTCCATAGGGACCACACATGGACCTAGATTTTAGCAAATTTAGATTTTTTTAATAATGGGATAAGAGCCATTCTAGGGCTAAATCTAGAGTTGCAATACCCTCCATTGACTCCCCACTCATCCAATAAATATCGTTTTGCTATAAGTTATTCATCCCTCTTTTATCCATCCGGCGAGACGGGTCGCCGCATTTTAGGAGCACCAAGAAACTCCTCCAGGTGTTCCTCTGAGTACTAGACCAAAAAAGTTGTGTGCAGCCCTGACTATACGTACTAAAAATGACCAAATTTGGCCACGGAAAAGCTTTTCTGCTGTTTCTAAAGCGTGATTTGGCTCGGCATACAGGTTCATCCCCCGGGCATGGTGTACATACAATGATACCCCCTGAACAGGATGTCACATCCCCCAATCCAACATTTTCATTTGGTACGACCCAACCAGAGATTGAACCTAAACCTCCCGATATCTGCGTAGGTGCGTGCATGCGTGCGTGTGAGTGTTGGGGAGGGTGTCGAGGAGATTTGCACCTTCAAAATAGTGACCGCACCTCTTACCATCACCTGGCCTTAAACAAATGAAAATGCAACAACAAAATGATATCACCACTGTTTCTGATCCAAAGATGTTGATTATGTACACTCAGTGGCAATAGAAACAGGTAGACACAAACAGAACTGGCTGCCTAATGAAGACAGACTGTGTTCACTCTGTTCTTAAGGGGAGGTGGAGACAGAGCTACACTTTCTGTTACAATGTGACAAATATGAAGACATCAGAGCATCATTCTTCCCTAAAAAAATAATAATAATAGAAATAGAGAAATATAACCATTAACCAACCACCATGAATAACTCATCACTTCAATATGTTCTGGGAGAACAGTCTAATGCACGTTCTTGGCAGCACAATACGTGTGGAGGTGACATCAACTGAGGGACAGCCAGTGGACAGAAGAGCCAGGTATATCTGGCCGAACGGGGTCACTATAAGCTGTTGCATGTCACTGTTACTGTATTGCTTGTTGTTCATTATTGTTGGGATGTTTGTTGTTCACTTGTTGTCTCTGTGTGCACAATGTTGCGATTAGTTTTGTTGTATGTATGCTTTGGCAATGTAGAACATATTATTTTTATCAAGCCCATAAAGCATCTTGGAAAAATAAAAATAAAGAGAGATAGAGAGAGGGGGGGCTGCTACATAATGTTAAATGCCACCTGAGATACACAAATCTATCACCTATTGTTAATTATGGTCTGGAATTCCCTTGTGCAGGAAATGCTGGGGTTTTAAATGGTTATATATACTGTAACATAATCAACTGTCTGCATGTGGGTGAGATCCAATCAAAATGACTCTTGCTATCAGTTCTCAAAGTCACCGTGCGCCCCATCTGCCTCTAGGGTAAAAGAAAAACCCCTGAAGGGTTGAAATGGGAGCACAGAAGATCAATGATATCTGCTTTAATCTCTCTATCTTGAAGCTTTCACAACAACACCTGACCTTGTGGATCCCTTCCACCAGATGATACCGGCTTGACACACTCACCCTACCTTTAATCAGACAACTTGAAGGGGCTGAAAAAATCTTCTGCCAGGGATCCCATACAAGATTCAAAATATCAGGGTTAGGTTTAGTGTTTGGGGTAGAGTATTGGACTGATGCCGCCGAGAAACACTACCGCCTGTGTTCCGCGGCTGTTGCACTCACTCTCCCTCACACATTTTGCTGGGAACCCCCTGGAACCCCCCCAGGGATCCCTGGGGGGGACACTTTGATAACCACTTGTCTTGAGAATGAGCCTGCGGAGCTCAACGAGCCACTGCCCTATAATACATGGAAGCAAACTTTTAAACTAGGCGTTGTAAATGGGAAATTAATCAATATTATGCAGGCTCCCAAATGTCAGACGTGCTTCTGTTTAATTTTGTGAAGAGACATGACCTTTCAGCATTTCTGTTTCACCTGTGAGACAGACCGAAACGTTGCTCAATAAAATCTAAACTCAAGTGAAGACAGTGTGCGGGATTCTTTTTCTAAACTTGGTGTCATTAAAAAGGAACATCACAGATGCAGCATGGTGACTGGGCATATCATGTTTGCTTTTAGGTTTCTCCAAAAAATATGTTTTAACAAATTCAACATAATCAAGGCGGAACCAGGGTGGAACAAGGCAGAAAGAGCCTGCTGGTTAGTCAGACCAATCAGAAGGCTTACAAAGGGTAGTAAAACATACACCATTTGGCTCTGAGATGTAGTGAAAAAGTATTGAGACACTCAACTCAAGTGAAGTACTTAGATATTATGCCAATGCCCGTTGGGAATACTTGGAGGCCAGTCTGTGATGTCAGTACTATGAAACATCCATACATGGATAGTAATCGGGTCACAGACTAATAGGCCGCATTGTGAGGTCCCTTTTCGTTCAGTTCCGTTCCCACGGAAGTGGGACTACACAATTTTTTCTCCATAAAAGAGATTTATAGGTAGAAAGTCCAAATAAAAAGAAGAAAGAAGAAGAACTTTTTGTTGTCCATAGCAACCTAGCAACTCACTGTTGCGAGGCTGTTTTCATTTACTCTAAACTGGGAAAATGGGAAAGAGCTGTTGTGCGATTGACTGTACAAACAGATTAAAAAATAACTCTATCCTAAAAGAAAGCTATCCTGCCGAAATGTAAAGAAAAAATAAGTAAATGGATCGCTGCACTTCGCCGATGTAGTCATGTTTCAGGGCTACTGGAATCCATGGATTTGCGGGTGCCACTTTCACTTTGTGTCAGGTATGTTGCTTTTTTTGTAAAACCATACGTTCAATGTAAAAGGGCCTTTTCACACAATGTCCCGTTTTAAACGAACCTAACGGAGTTCTCTTCTTGTGGACCAAGAAGTGGATTAACATAGTCCATTCCCCTGAAAGAGATCTGGTCAGGAGTAATTACTCATCAACATGTTACGCGAGTCCGTGGAAAGACTTGATGTTAATGTTCTTATTGATCAACACACCCAGTTACTGAATGTTAAGTCTCCATGGTTTTCCTCAGAATATCGTATGACACTGATTTATATGACACATTAAGAGTCCATTGATAACCACTACAGTGGTTTAATATATATATATTTTTTTTTTTCAAGGACCCACATAACTTTTGATTGTTATTGCACAAATGGATCCTTAAGGTCTGTAACTTACTCTGAGAGTGTACAAATGGAACCAAATGGACCCATAGTGTCAGAGTTACAGACCAGGCATTAGAGTGAGACACTGGCATTGCCAGTGTGTGCCAGTGGTCACCCTTGGCACCTGTGGTTAAAGCTGCCTACCCCTGCTCTACACCAAACTTATTTGCCAAAATAGCCGGTCTACAAGCTCACAATGTTGTGAGCTTGTAGATCTGCTATTTTCTGCAAATGTTCCCTCCAGAATAGGGATGCTATTGTTCCAGTGGTTAATGTAAAAAAATAATCTCACAATGATTTGGCAGCCCCGTCCCGGATGAGTTTGTTTTGAGGCTGATGTCTGAAACAGGACATATGTGAAAACACCACATATATGTAAACAAATTAATATCATATTTCTAGTAAATATTTTTGTTGTTTTTGTTATTTAAGGGAAAAAGAGTGATGATCCAGTCTACATCCTGACTACGTGCCAAGGTTATTTGGTTTCACCTCCATCACTGATCGAAGTACAGCAGAGGTACAGACTGTTGTTGAAGTCCCAGGCATTGGGGTCCAGACAGAGGAAACACAAAATGACATTGCCTCATTACATGAACAGATTAAATCTTTAAATGCTGAATGTCAATCACTTAGGGATAAAGTCAACAAATTAGAAAGTGAGTTGAAACATCGTACTCTTGATCCTTCAGAATTTGATGACAGCAAAATGAAATTCTTCACAGGACTACCAAATGTAGAGACTTTCATGTTGTTGTTGAATTTTGTGTCACCAAGTTTACCACCTCCTGCAAAACAGTCACTTAGTGATACTCAGAGACTTCTCCGAACTGTTTTTTGTTGAAACATTATCAGCAGATACACTGTTAGACAGGCTACCTCATCCATCAGACATGACAACAACTGAGTCAACCGAGGTAAGCCAAGCAGGTTCATCTTGGCAGCAGTTTTAACCTTGACCAGTCAACTTTCAACGCAAATATGTGTGCCACCTGTATGGCCAATCATCTGCCAAAAACGTGAATGATGCAAGGTACAAATCATTCTGTACGGCATCATCAGCTTTGCCAGAACTGTCCATTCCCCCAACAAGTGATGCTCTCCACCAACATTGCAAAAGGGCAAACTACCAAGCAGCAGTGATGAGACGTTCTCTGACTAGTAGGATGTGTGCTCCTTCACCCATTGGCAGTGGATGGGGCATGGAGGATGGGGAGTTAACAGTAACATGGATGACTAGAAATCCTGCCCCTGATAGTGTGTGTGTGGGGGGGTGGATGTACAAATGACAGATGCTGTGACACACTTGCGGTACTTGTAAATAAATAAATGTTTCATACAATTATGTTGTAATCATTCTGACCTCTAGTACTTTAATTTTTAGTCTTGTGCATTTTTTGCATTATTCCAATTTAGGGGGCGTGGTAACATTTGGATAGATTTTCTGACATTTTGGTCCAAGGTGCCCTGATTTTCTTTTCTACCTTTCATTACACAGTAGGTTGAGACATTTTCTATGTATGAAACATAAGCTTTTGGCACAATTTACTGTGTAGGTTTCATTGTACTGTGTGGAAAACATTCAAGTTGAAGCATATTATTTAACAAATATGCTACATTTCATGATCTAAATTAACATATGAGTAAACCTATGAGTAAAGGCACCAATACTTGTTTCAGATGTTAAGTATATGCATTTGACATTTGAGAAAGATTTTGTGTTGCCAAAAACACATTTTACAAGCAAAAACAGCAGCACAAGATTTTGTTTTTTTGGTTATACACTGTTTATACATTTCTGGCTCGTGACAAAATACAGCAGGATATTATGAGTAGAACTTTTAACCCAAAGTCCAGAAGGGTATTATCTATGAAAAAATGCATTGAATTAGTAGTTCCCATGACATGGGAACGAAACTCATTTTCTAAGCACTTTTTCATGGGTCCCAACACGGCCTATAAGACCATCTGCAAAAAGAGGGGGGGGGGGGGGAATCACACCCGTGTCAAATGAGGGGCACTCTTATCATCTTATTCATTGTCAATGGGACTTTGTGTAGGACCCAAATAGCCAATTTGCTCATCTCCATATGACGCAAATTCTCCATTCATTGTCAATGGGAATTTAATATTTGTGTTAGGACCAAAATTGTTATATTTAGTAAGTGTGACCCAAGTGCACAGCAAGAGAGGAGGCGTTGTTCAGGTTTAGTTCAGGTTTATTCACAAAGGTTTGTATGGAAGGGAGTGGGGTAGTAGTGGATCAGTGGCTCTCCAGGTTGGCCTAGCTCAGCATGGGATTCCAAACACTGAGGAGGAGAAGGAGAGGAGGCGTCAGTCTTCAGAGAAATAACAAAGGCAGGAACTGCAACCGTGTAAAGCTGCACGGCTGGGCAATAGCTATGCAAGGCTAAAACAATAACTAGCACTATACTCAGTTTAACAACACATAAAGGCTGAGCTGTACTTTACCATACATGTAGACATGTGAAGCTCTGGCGTGGAATGAAGGGCAGACTGGGTTCTTGTAGAGGCAGTGCTTGATTGCAGGATGGAAGACAGGTGCAGAGGATTGGTGCAGGAGAGCAGGTGTGCTGAGTAGAGCCATGGAGTAGTCAGTGAGGGGGGAGTGGCTAAGCCGTGCTTGCATGTGAAGGTGAGGAGGAGTGAGCCGTAACAGTACCCCCCCTCCGAGGGGCGCCTCCTGGCGACCTCCCGGGGGCGTCGGGGTTGGCCCTGTAGAAGTCCCGAAGGAGAGAGGGATCCATGATGAGCTTTCTGGAGATCCAACTGCGTTCCTCGGGGCCGTAACCCTCCCAGTCCGCCAGAAACTGGAAACCTCGACCTCTGCGCCGAACCTTCAGTAGCCGCCGAACCGTCCACTGGGGATGCCCGTCGACCATCTGAGGCGGCGGAGGAGCAGGGGCAGAGGGCATGAGCGGGCTCGAGGACACAGGCTTGATCTTGGACACATGAAACACGGGATGTACACGCAGGGAGGCCGGGAGCTTGAGACGCACAGCCGCCGGACTCAGGACGTGGTCAATCTCGAAGGGACCGACAAACCGGGGAGCCAACTTCTTGGAAGGCACCTGGAGCGGTAGATCGGCAGAGGAGAGGTACACACGTTGCCCAGCCTGGTACACCGGAGCAGGAATGCGGCGACGGTTGGCCCCACGGCAGGAACGCTCGTTGGAGCGAAGCAGGGCGGCGCGGACCTTCTTCCACACGCGCCGACACCGACGGAAGTGGGCCTGGACAGAAGGGACAGAGACCTCCGACTCCTGGAGAGAGAACAACGGGGGTTGGTAACCCAGAGAGGCTTCGAAAGGGGACCTGCCAGTGGCGGCACAGGTAAGGGCATTGAGTGAGTATTCCACCCAGGGTAGATCCTTGCTCCAGGAGGTGGGGTGGAGAGCAGAGACACAGCGGAGGGCAGACTCCAAGCTCTGGTTGGTCCGCTCAGCCTGACCGTTGGACTGTGGGTGGTATCCCGAGGAGAGGCTAACGGTGGCACCAATCTCCTTACAGAAGGCCCGCCAGACCTGGGACGTGAACTGCGGGCCCCTGTCAGAGACAATGTCACTGGGAAGCCCATGAAGACGGTAGACATGCTGGGTGAGGAGTGCAGCTGTCTCCGCAGAGGATGGGAGCTTAGGGAGCGCCACTAGGTGCACCGCCTTGGAAAACCGGTCCACCACAGTGAGGATGATGGTGTTCCCATGGGAAGGGGGAAAACCGGTCACAAAGTCCAAGCCAATGTGAGACCAAGGGCGGGTGGGCACAGGGAGTGGGCGAAGAAGGCCAGCCGGTGGCTGGTGTGACGCCTTGGCACGGGAACAGGTGGCGCAAGCAGCGACAAACTCCCGGACGTCAGTCCTCATGGACGGCCACCAAAATCTCCGGCTCAGGAAGGAGAGGGTGCGCTGATACCCGGGGTGGCAAGCAAACTGGCTGGAATGGCCCCACTGCAGCACTCGAGAACGCACCGAATCAGGCACGAAGAGCCGGTGACGAGGACCATCGTCTGGGCCCGGCTCAGCTTGTTGGGCCTGTTTGACCTCAGCCTCAATGTTCATGGTGACCGCTCCTACGATACAAGCAGCCGGAACAATGGGTTCAGGCTCGGCTGAGGATTTCTCCGGGGCATGTTGTCGGGACAAGGAATCAGCCTTGGTGTTACTGGAGCCAGGTCTGTAGGTGATGGTGTAGCTGAACCTATCCAGGAACTGTGCCCACCGTGCCTGGCGAGAGTTGAGGCGCTTGGCCTCCCGGATGAAGGTCAGGTTCTTATGGTCGGACCAGACCACCGTGGGCTCTTCAGCACCTTCCAGCCAGTGGCGCCACTCCTCAAAGGCTGCCACCACAGCTAGCAGCTCCCTATTCCCAATATCGTAGTTCTCCTCGGCTGGGTCAAAACGACGGGAGAGAAAGGCACAGGGGTGTAGCTTCTGGTCCCTTACTGACCGCTGGGATAAGACAGCCCCTAGACCGATGTCAGAAGCATCTACCTCCACTATGAATGGCCTGGAGGGGTCTGGATGGAGAAGGACAGGGGCTGTGGTGAAGTGCTCCTTGAGGGCAGCAAAAGCGGCACCGGCAGCAGGCGTCCAGACGTAAGGACGCAGAGTGGAGGTGAGTCGAGTAAGAGGAGCAGCTATGCGGCTGTAGTTCCGAATGAAACGGCGGTAGAAATTAGCAAACCCTAGGAAACCTTGGAGCTGTCTGCGGGTTGTGGGTTGCGGCCAGTCGACGACGGCTTGGACCTTGTGGGGGTCGGGACGGATACAGCCATCCTCCACAATGAGTCCAAGGAACTCCACAGAAGGCGAGTGAAAGACACATTTCTCAGCCTTAATGTACAGCCGATTCTCCAAGAGACGCTGGATGACCATACGGACATGCTGGATATGCTCCTCAATGCCCCGGGAGAATACCAGGATGTCATCAAGGTAAAGGACCACGAATACCTCTAGCATGTCCCGGAGCATGTCGTTCATGAGAGCCTGAAAGACTGAGGGGGCATTTGTGAGACCGAAGGGCATGACCAGGTATTCGTAGTGTCCACGGGGTGTCTTGAAAGCGGTCTTCCATTCATCCCCTTTACGGATACGCACAAGGTGGTATGCGTTCCTGAGATCCAACTTGGTGAAGATAGTAGCACCGACAAGGGGTTCAAAGTTGGAGCTCATGAGGGGGAGAGGATATTTGTTCTTGATGGTGATGTTGTTGAGCTGCCTGTAGTCTATGCACGGCCTCAGATCCCCACCCTTCTTCTTGACGAAGAAAAAGCCCGCTGCCACCGGGGATGTGGATGGACGTATAAGACCCTCAGCCAGACAGCCATTAATGTAACTGTCCATAGCTGCCTTCTCAGGTAGTGAGAGGTTGTAGAGGCGACTGGCTGGAAGCGGAGCGTCAGGACGGAGCTCGATGGCACAGTCGTAGGGTCGGTGAGGAGGAAGAGTGCATGCTCGCTCCTTACTGAATGCCTCACCCAGGTCGTGGTACTCAGGAGGGACCTTGGAAAGATCAGGAGGGGCAAGGCTGGGTCGTTCAGGCAGAGAAGGCGTCTGGGCAGACCGAAGGCAGCGGGCGTGGCAGGGAATGCTCCAGCTGAGAATGCGGCCTGAACTCCAACAGACGTGAGGATTGTGGAGCTCCAGCCAAGGTCTGCCTAGGATGAAAGGTGTGTCAGGAGAGTCGATGACGTAGGGGCGGATGCTCTCTACGTGATTTCCTGAGACAGTGAGGGTGAAAGCCTCGCATTGGTGTGTGACAGGACCCATGGGGTGGCCATCCAAAGCGAATGCAGAGAGGGACTTCTCCAGAGGCACAATGGGGAGGCCTACCTCCTGGGCGTAACGTTGGTCCACGAAGCTCTCATCAGCACCAGAGTCTATCAGGGCAGGAACGGTGAGTGTGTGCCCTGACCAGGCAAGAGTGACAATGAACCTGGACTTGCTGGAGCGGGACAGGGGGTCGGACAAGCGGCTCACTCGGAACCCCCGAGCGGGTGAGCCCTGTCTTTTGGCAGTCGGCCTGAGGAGGCTCTGGAATGCAGGATGGGGCAAGAGTCCACAGAGTGTGCTGAACCTGCACAATACATGCAGAGTCCCCGTAATCTTCGGTGGTCACGTTCAGCAGAGGTTAAGCGGGCTCGGCCCAACTGCATAGGCTCCTCACCGGCAGATGTAGCGAGATCAGGAAGGAGAGCAGGCCGGCTAAGGCTGGCTGAAGGCGAGGAAGACGGCCCAGCAGCAGGGCGAGACTGGTGAGCCTTCTCACGTTTGCGTTCCCGGTGACGCTCATCAAGGGAAATAGAGAGGGAGATGAGTTGGTTCAACGTGCAGGGCTTCTCTCTCCCAGACAAGGCATCCTTCACGGGCTCTGCCAGACCCCGCCGGAAAGCACTGAACAAAGCAGGCTCGTTCCACTGGCAACGAGCTGCAAGGATACGAAACTCTGTGGCATACTGCGCCACAGAGCTAGAACCCTGCTGGAGGGTGGAAAGGACTGAGTCTGCATCCTGCCCATGGACATCATGATCGAACACAGTTCTGAACTCATCAGAAAATGCAGCATAGTCATGCATGTAATGTGCCGAGCCCTCACGACTAGCCATAACCCACCGGCGAGCCTGACCGGTGGTGAGATTTGCTATGTAGGCTATGCGGGCGGCGGCAGTGGAATACATGCTCGGTTGAAGTGCAAAGACATACTCACACTGCATGAGGAATTCACGGCAGTGGGCGAAAGACCCGTCATAGATAGCCGGTGCCACCAGATGGGGCTCTCGAGTGGCTGGCACGAGGGCCGGGTCTGGAGCAGGCCCAGATTGGGCAGAAGCAGGCACGGGGGGAGCCGTGGGTGGAAGGAGTCGAGCACTGAGTGCAGCAACCTGGTCAGCGAGATTCTGGACCACGGCAGAGAGCTGGTCCACCTGGGCTTGCTGTTGGTTGGCCTGGGACTGTTGATGAGCAGTAACCCCTTGGAGATCCTCTTTAATACTTATGACAGCATTGGAAGCCTCCTTTAATAGGCGAGAGTGTTCATTCAAAACTTGTCCCTGGGCCTGAAATGTTTTCTCCATGCTGGCTGGGTCCCGATGGCCAGAGCTTACTGTTATATTTAGTAAGTGTGACCCAAGTGCACAGCAAGAGAGGAGGCGTTGTTCAGGTTTAGTTCAGGTTTATTCACAAAGGTTTGTATGGAAGGGAGTGGGGTAGTAGTGGATCAGTGGCTCTCCAGGTTGGCCTAGCTCAGCATGGGATTCCAAACACTGAGGAGGAGAAGGAGAGGAGGCGTCAGTCTTCAGAGAAATAACAAAGGCAGGAACTGCAACCGTGTAAAGCTGCACGGCTGGGCAATAGCTATGCAAGGCTAAAACAATAACTAGCACTATACTCAGTTTAACAACACATAAAGGCTGAGCTGTACTTTACCATACATGTAGACATGTGAAGCTCTGGCGTGGAATGAAGGGCAGACTGGGTTCTTGTAGAGGCAGTGCTTGATTGCAGGATGGAAGACAGGTGCAGAGGATTGGTGCAGGAGAGCAGGTGTGCTGAGTAGAGCCATGGAGTAGTCAGTGAGGGGGGAGTGGCTAAGCCGTGCTTGCATGTGAAGGTGAGGAGGAGTGAGCCGTAACAAAAATCTACACTATAGCGCCCCTCAAAAAACAACAAAAACAAATCACACCTTGTACGTCACGAGGGGTCCATAGACGTGGCTGCTACTTTATCCATCCTGGCTTGATGATGTCATTTACTGCCCTAAACAAACATTAAAGTCCATAGACTTGGCTGGCAAACGATTTACGTCATGTGCTCTAAACAAACATTAAAAAATACCAGACTTCTCTGCCATATGACGTATAATCTTTAAAAGCCATATATTATAGGGGCTATAACGCCAGTCAAAAATATCTAAATGTACTAACAACATGAATGTTTTCCCAATTGCAAACATAACTCCCAAAAGCTGTTTGAACCATACAAACCAACCATTCCTCTTGTGAAGACCAGGAAAATGGTCCTCACAAAGTCTATTTCTGAAATTCTACTAAGCTTGTGGGAACATTTGTCATTTGTCAAGTATGGCAAATAATATGAGCAGACGCACGCACTCACACGCATACACAGTACACACATACAAACACAGAGCATCAGTCTGGGTCATAATAACAGGCTGCGGTGCGGAGCTGCACTCTATTGTACTGATGACTCAAGGTGACAGCCAGTGACATGGAACCAACAACAAAAACAAATCAATCGTTCGCAGGTCGTTTGTCTCTGCTCTATTGAACCACCTGTGTTTACCACTTTCCGACCAGGCATCCCTATTTCAGGCCTATATGGATATGTGGATAGGTGAAATTTTACATGAACTTTCAAACATTGTTCAAAGTCTTCCAAAGACTTTGGGGTGACCTGTAGGGGTGTGAAATGACTCGTATTTGGCAAGTCATAGGAGAAAATATACTTTATTTTGTATGTTTATTATTCTGTGTTTATTAAACACGGATCAGATTTACTAGCCTCGCTTAGCCAGACGAATCTGCCAGGGACAGATACACATACGCTTGTTCCAACCTAATTTCCACTCGGTAAAAAGAATCCCCAGGGTCATCCATTATACACACACATACCAAGTGTGAAGTCAATCAGCGGGACAGTGTCTGAATTATGCCCAGGACAAACAGACAGAAGTGAGCACTTCCGTGACGTCATGTTGGTGACATTGGCTGCATGGCATTGGTACGACCTCCCGTTAGTTCGACCATTACGAACCTTACTAACTCTATCTCTAACCCTAAACTAAATATAACCGCAAGCACGGAGCAGCGCATGTTCGCCAACCTTAATCCGTTCTCCAACCTTAAAGCATGTTCGCCAACCTTAACCTCTTAAACCCCAGGGGGGTCCAGGAGGGGAAATAAAAAAGATTGGAGTTGGAACCTGAGACCTTGACCAGCCCCATTTACCCGCCGAGAGCTGTTCATGTGGTCACCAACCTTTCGCCAACCTTAATCCGGTCACCAACCTTAATGCATGTTCGCCAACCTTAATGCATGTTCGCCAACCTTAATGCATGTTCGCCAACTTTAATGCATGTTCGCCAAACCTTAATGCATGGTCGAACTAACAGGAGGTCGAACCATGGGGTAGACATCATCATCATGATAAAAGGCATTGCTCAATTCACACAAATGAGATTGTTTTTGGTTGCGATTCCTGTTGTCCTCAACGCTCCCGTGGCTGACCGGTAGAGCGTCTTTCTCTTTCGTGAGCACATTGTGAGCCTCGTACACAGGAGTCAGGACATTGAGTGAACCGAATAGAGCGCAACAGGTTCTGGGAATCTGGCTTTTGCTGAGAATATCTGTTTTTTGCTGCTGAGCTTTTAAAAAAAAGAAAAAGATATTTGAAAAAGCACAAATTAGAAGGACAATACTAGCCATAGAGTTTGAAGTCTAATGGGTCCATACTGTACAAGTGCCCGAATTCGACCCTATACCCGACCCGGCGTTTTTGGGTAGGGTAGGGACCAAAATGCATGCTAATTAGTCGGAGGAGGTGGTGGTGGTTGTTGTTGCTACCGCTGGCTGGCCTCTTGTTTGCGCACCAAACGAGCTTCTCAGCAACAGCTATATAACTTCAGTTAACTTGCCATATGCTTAAATGTTTTATAAGACCATAGGATCATCGTACAATATAGCTAGTTTTGGAAACATCAGATTTTCATGTGCTATCTCGTTAAACCCATACAGCTGGGTGCAGTGAATAACCTAACCGACGTCACCACGGTAAACGTTCCATATAACTCGATGTAAGGGCTAAACACATAAGCTACAAGTAAGTCACATGATGACCACGCAATGTTACAGGCCACCATACAGGCTTGGTTTCCAAAATGCTTAGTATTGTAGCCAGCGTCCGTCGTCGCGTGGTGCACCTGATTGTTGCATATGTGCCCAAAATAACAGATGACATGCCATGAGCGGTGCATGATGTTCTGTATGTCTGTTCTTTTCTACACCGTCCGTAACGCACATTACGCATGCTATGTATGTGACCTCTTGACCTCTCTTTGGCGTGTAGAAGGAGGGGCGCAGGTTAGAGTGACACGCATAGATTGTTTGAATTAACTGTTTTTGTCAAGTTAAAACCAACAGGGGTGGAAAAAGTACTCACATTCTTTACTCAAGTAAATGTATCAATACTGCAATGTAGAGGTACTCTGTTACAAGCAAAAGTCCGGAATTCTAAATGCACTTGAGTCAAAGTATAAAAGTATTGGTTTCCAAATGTACTTAATACATATTATAGGAGAACGATGGAAATAAGTCATTTTTGTGCCTCACTGTGAGCGTACCTGTTAA
>NC_139709.1:36086227-36123727 GCF_964188405.1 Protomyctophum parallelum | reverse complement strand
ACAGTGATTCTCAACCTGTGGTACGCATAGTCGCATACCAGGTCCGGTACGCAATGACCCCGCTGGTGGTACGAGGAGTATCCCAAGGTGTATGTGTGTGTGTGTGTGTGTGTGTGTGTGTGTGTGTGTGTGTGTGTGTGTGTGTGTGTGTGTGTGTGTGTGTGTGTGTGTGTGTGTGCGTGCGTGTGTGTGTGTGTGTGTGTGTGTTGCGTGTGTGCGTGCGTGTGTGTGTGTGGGGACAACAAACTATACGGTGGCAACGCAAGATACTACTAAACAGTGTAGTTAAAATGGTGCAATTGTGGCTTAAAATGGAACTATAAAAGTGTGGAAGACAAGGAGAATATTTTGACCAGCAGCAGCTGCACGTACGCTGAAGTGCACTGAAGTGGATGTGGATGTCTCAGAGTCAGACGAACCTACAGCACTATTCTCCAGGAGCGCCAGTGAAATGACAGCCTGCAGGGCAGTGTTGTGGTCCCAGCACAGATTGGTGCTGGGACCACAGTTCAAACTAGACAAAATGCCAATCGGCACAGGTCTCCACCAGGGCAGGTCAGGTTGTGGCCTCATGGTGGCGCTATAACAGGCTGTTGAGGAAGATTTGGGCCGGAGGTTCGTGTTGGAGGGATGCAGGTACAATGTTTTTCCATGTGTGCATACATAAGTTGTATACAGATCGATGCAGTTATAGCTAAAAACAGGAATTGGCCTGTTATAGCGCCACCGTGAGGCTGATTTTGAGGAAAAAATTGTGGCATGTCGTCCTCGGCCTAGTGAAAATGTGCGTGTATAATTGAACGGAAATTGCACACTGTGTTTGTGATTTGTGGCCTTTTTTCGAAATGGACGAATCGTGTGAGCTTTGGAAGCCAATCTTAGCCAATCAGGATGGAAGATGGGAAATGGTGGCGCTCCGTGTTGATCACATGACTATGGAGATAGTGTATACCGATTTGCGTGAAATTTGGATAAAATCTGAAGGAGTAATAATAGAAAATGTGTTTTACATATGTCGGCCTCCTGGTGGCGCTATAAAGAGCAGATGTGAAAAATTCCAGGCAAAGGTTTTTCCTTGGCCTCTAGGGAGTTGGCATACAAAGTTATCCACAGATCCGTGCAGTTAGAGGTAAAAACACTTTTCGGCCAGTTATAGCGCCACCTTGAGTCCGAGTTGAAATTGTTCATGTGGCATTTCGTCCTCGGCCTAGTGGGAATGTGGGTGCACAATTTCACGGAAATCACGCGATGTGTTCATGATTTGCAGCATTTTGTTTGAAACTGAGCACTCCTGTGAACTTTGGAAGCCAATCTTAACCAATCAGGATGGAGTCTGAGAAATCTGAAAGACCGGTTTCGTTGAATGGCTCTAGAGAGACTGTGTACCAATTTGCGTGATGTTTGGACAAAATCTGTAGGTGTACTGTGCAATAACTTGTTTTGCACAAAGCGGCCTCCTGGTGGCGCTATAACAGGCCGTTCTGGAAAGTTTGGGGCAGAGGTTCATCGTTGGCATCCAGGGAGTGTGTGTGCAAAATGTGGCATCGAGCGGGTTAACGGTGGCCGAGATTAGCTGCTCACGGACACACGGACGGACGGACACACGGACGGACGGACGGACGGACACACGGACGGACGGAGTGCAAAACATACTCTCCCCACATGCCTTCGGCCTGGTGGAGACAATGATAAAAACTCACCAGTTAAAAGGATGTGGAAACTGTGGTTCAACATAACTGGAGTGGGTGGGCAGAGAGGAGTGAAAAGTAGACGCCTGCGGTCTCCGAAGCTAGCAGAGGAGTAGCTAGTTGATTCAATTACAGCTGTAACCAATTAAAGCCAACTGCATTTCCCATCGCAAAAGCCGCTGAACAAAGTACATATTGAAGATAAAAGTGAGGGCAGAAAAGTGAAGACGGAAAAGTGAGTACGCAAATTGTGATTGGCCAGAATGAGATGATGATGTATGTCTGATGATAAGAGTGCCCCTAACTTTACACGGGTGTGATTTTTCAAATATAGTCAATACATAAGTATATTGACAATGTGATATAGCCTAGTCAACTACTAGTCAAATATTACTCAACTACAAGTAAAAGTTGCTTGAGTTAGTAACAGGGGTTGACACGAAGGTCTCAGAGGCACTTTACTTGCTGTCAGGCGATGGTCACGTTCTACTCGCCCAAAGGTCATGCCCACTTGCCCGAAAAGTAGTGATAGGTAATTAGGTAATTACCGTTCATTTGAACACATATTTGTTTTAATTACTATACTTAAATTCTGGGGCTGTAAGATATGGACATGCCTCAATATTCATGCCAAATATCTCAATATACAAATTATGCCGTCAGACATGTTCACAGACATATTGTGTTGTGTTCATAGGGAACTAAAAACTGTTTCTTCCCCACTCAAACGGACTTTCCAGACGTTATTTTTCTTGTCCTATTTGTATATAGTACATGCTGCCATTGAACCGCATAACGAATAGACAGACAGACGGATGGACGGACGGACGGACGGACGGACGGACGTGTGAAACTATGACAGATAGATGTAGTTACTGTAAATTACTTTAGTTTCATATCAGCAGTGACATCCATGAATCATACCAATCAGATGATATGCTATACGAGTATACGTTATACGTTATGCTGAGCCAGCAGTAAACAACATTCCTGTGCTTCTGATTACAGTCATGGTGACAAATCACTGTGCAACCTAATGATGTGTTAGTGGAAAAGAAAGAAAGACAGGTTCAAATGGATCTCTCTGTCTATCTCTCTCTAACCTCTCCTTTATCGCACGTTATTTTTCCACTTTATCTTCATATGCATCTCTCACTCAATCTACCAATTCCATTTCAATTAAATTCAAAGCAGCTTAATTGGCATGGGAAAACACACATTTACATTGCCATGGAATTTAAATACTGAATGCACCTCGCACGCACGCACACACACACACACACACACACACACACACACACACACACACACACACACACACACACACACACACACACACACACACACACTCACTTATTTCGTTCTCTCAAAAACATGACATCTCCTCTCCTTCTTCACTCTCACACTTTATCTGCTTCTTATCTACCTGTCTGTTCAGATCTCTCACTGAATCTTGTGTTCTGAAAAGTCTCTCTCTCTCTCTCTCTCTCTCTCTCTCTCTCTCTCTCTCTCTCTTTCTCTCTGCAGTAATGAACTCAGTGTGCGCTCAGTGGGTGACAGTGATACTTCACACTCCATCTTGGCTCCAGTGAGATGGCTTCCCCAGATCCTCGGGCCCTGAGGGCACTCAGGTGACAAATTACTGCCGGTGGCAGGTCAGGATGCTACTCGCACCTCCCATCATGCTCTCTGCTCATCACATGAATGCAGTTTAAGTAACAAAGTAGGCTACATTTACTTGAGTACTCGTAGTTCAATACTTTCTGTGAAAGCTTTCCCCACAATATGGATGCTGCAGGGTTTAAGTGGTTAATGTCACAGGCTGTTAGCATGAAGTCAAAGATCCTCTCTGGATCCATGATATTCACTGGTTTGAACGCCCGGTATTCAAACCCAGCTACTGTAGGTCTCTCACGTGAAAGGCCAACATCTTATCAATGTCTAATGGGGAATGGCTGGGACTGATATTAGCGAAAAATGGCCCACAGCAGTGAGAGCACACACACACGCACGCTCATTTAAAACCTGCAAAATGTCGGAAGTCTGACTCAGCTGCACTATAGTCTCTGACAAACTCTTTGCAAACATTTTTCAGACTTTCTGAAAGCTGTCTCAGGTGTACACCAAAAGATCCTGACTCCGAAGACCGTATACTGTACATGGAGACACTGGCAGACTTTTTAGGGTTTTTGTGGAGTGAGCTCATATATCCAAAACACTTAACAATCACACTAGTGTGAAGTGAGGGGTGGCCGTGATGGCGTCACTAAAGCAAACATTAAAAGTCCATAGGGTGCTTAAAAAAAAGGAAAGTAGCAGATTGACAAGCTCAAAACACGTCTTCGTGTCACGCTTTGAGCTTGTGGATCTGCTATACTTTTGTGTGACGCACGCTGTAGTATGATCACGTAGGGCCTTCATTACTTTGCAATAAAACAAGAAGTCAGAGAAGAATTTGGAGATAAGAGGTTTCTGCCCAACAGTAACAATATCTTTTTCTTTTTACTTCACTAGTGCGGTTTGGCCGTGATGCTTTAGGGACAAGGCTGCTTGCGCTTGCAGCAATATTTCAAAAGAAAATACAGGCCAACTGCATGGCTCAACCCATCTCTATTTCTAAGAGATCACACAAGAAAAGTGCCTCATACGTTATAATGAATCCCCGGAGGCCAAACCATTCATCCTAATAAATAAAAAGATCCAGGCTGGCTCACACAGACAGCCACAATAAGAGACAAAGCAGAAAAGCTGGGGGTCGTTCATTTGTAACGAGCGCCTGGAGAAACCAGTGGAACAAACTGAGAAATACCGGCTGGACTGAGTCGAACTGTAGCGATATTCTTCTGACCCCTTTTGAAGAAAATCACTCCCGGCTGAACTGAGTGGTGCTGTTGGTTGTCTGACTATTGGTTGTCGGACTATTGGTTGTCGGATTATTGGCTGTTGGACTATTGGCTGTCAAACTATTGGTTGTCGGACTATGTAGTCTGTACTGTACTGCCTCTCATCATGCACCTGTGCATGTGCTACACCCTAGTCTGTAGCCTACTGCACTGTGCTCTGTGCTGGTGTTACACTAACACTCAAAACTCAGCTTCCCATCCATGCACCTGTGCACAGTGTGAACAACAGCGCCACTTTGTCACCTTTGGTACTCTAAACAGACAGACAGACATAGGGACAGACACACATTGCTGTTCCTTGGAGTGGTTGCACCACTCAAAAACACAAAAAGTTCAAATATAAGAAGTTTCTGCCCGACAGCAACGGAATGCACTTAGTTAGCCTACTTTCCAACACTGCATTTGAGCAACAAATTGGATTTGAAGTGTTCAGCCTGAACAACAACCAAGCTGTCTGGTGACCCTATGCTTCTGAAACTAATCCCCATCATCTGAACTGTCAGTGTGACGTTACACACTCATCGATCAATACCGTCCCTCCAATCACACGCCTGCTGCTCCATCAATCAGGGGGGGGTCCGTTCCGCTTCCTTGTGGGCCGGCCGCGTCTTATTAAAGAGGGAAAAAAATAATAATAATGAATGACACAGTGATGAAAAATCACACTATTAAAAGTCCCAGCGGATGTGTAGAGCAGAGGTGCGTGCCATTTCACACAGACTGTAATGAGCAGCCATTAGTGTTTGTTTACTAGACCTTATGAGAGAGGACTTATTATCGACCCAAATTCTAAAAGCATGACTTATCGGTTGGTGCCGGCCTACTTGGGGTCAAGACATTTTGGGAACAATGCAGGTCGTTCCATTTCAATCTGGGAATCCATTTGGTTTAAAAAATATATATATTTTTTTCCATTTGTTTTAGCCACCTCCTTTTATGTTGAGTCACAGGAACTTGGTTTGGCCCCTCCCCTTTCTTAGTCCACTTCCTCCCGGGTGTTTCCGTGTGTATTCCTGCTAACAACAACACCACACATTTACGGCAGTGGTACTGATAGATTCTACTGTGCGTTATTCATTGCTCGGCCAATCAGTTAAAGCCGATGGGTCAGGTTAGCCAATAGGGGATTTATACTGGCGAGGCACAAGCGTTTACGTTCCGCTCTGCCAAGCCGTGAAGCAGATGGTTCGGGTTGGTCAAGCAGGGAAGACGGCACATACAATCTCCCAAATACACGGATAATCTCTGCGTCATTCTCAGACTTGGCAGATACAGATATTTGTGGGGGGGGGGGGGGTTCTCGGAAACCACCGGTCCATCCCAATTCAACACCAGACTCAGAGACACACATGCCACGTTTGAGACCGAGCAGTTAGGCGCTTTCGGAGCTACGCCCATGACAGTGTTCAAAAGCTCAAAACGATCGTGTTAAGCTTGCAGATCTGCTATCTTTTATGCCCTTGTGTGGTGCTATAGTATGTGATCAAGTAGTGTGATTGATAGATATATTTGGTCTAGTTTGTGGGTGAATGGCCTTTTGACCTTTTGACCTTTTAATCTAATTGCCCTGTGACTGACATTTGATGTCCGGTTGTCCCACTGACTTTAAAATAGTATGGTTCTGAGTCTCGATAGTAATACTTTAGCCCTAGCCAGCGTTGGTAGATAAGAATTGTTTTGTTTCCGTTGGCCATAACACCCAGCCTCTGTGTTTTTGCCTTTGAAAGTTAGATTTCTCTCTAACAGACTGGTAAACTGCACTCAATGACGTCATGCCCTGTCCCCCGGTCCCACTAACTGATATTCATATCAGTACTATCTCTGCCCCGTGAGATAGTTCCTGTGTGCAATATTCGTGACGTCTTGCATTATCTGTCCATTTGTGAACAAATATGTTTTTTAACCTTGTTGTTCAACACATTTTTCGGTGTATTGATTACGGTATGCTATATCAACCCTGTTCAATTTGAACATGGGGAGAGATCGTTGTGAAACGCTGTCCGGATGGCATGTCTTCTTCTCTCCCGAGACAATGGTGAATATATTTGATTGAACATCCCTCTAAGTTCTGCTTGTCTGAGTTCTCTTTCTTGTGTCTGTCAAATTCATTCTAAGGTATTTTGTTAACTCTGTTATACTCTGACTTTTACTCATTATAGCCTAAAAGGTTTTTATAACCATTTCTGTAAAGTTACAAGCCCTCTGCTTCTATTCTGGTAAAGAGTATTTATGGTACTTAGATTACTTTCTAAAGTATTTATTCCGTTCCGGTGCTCCGGAGCTCTCTCTAGCTCTCAAGCTATCGATCCTAAGCTATTGTTTAATATTATTAATACAGTCCTATACAGTCCTATACAGTCCTTACATAGTATCATTATTTTAAAGATGGATTCCATTTAAAATTATCCATCATTTGGTCCAATCTTGCCTCCTTTAACGAGTTTAAGCCTAATTTATGTATTAGCTACTCCGAAAAGAAAACAACCAGTCCTATAAATTCACTTCCTCAAATTCACTTGACACACACAAGGAAGGGATCAGACGGGCAATTTTTTTGAGCATGGAGTTTTCCTTTGATCAGTGTTTACCATTGTATCGGAATGCATGTCATCAGATTTCGACGGACAAGCGATTTTTTATTTTGGGGTCCGTGAACGGCTCACGGCTCAACAGTAGTGAACACTTCATGGACCCCCCCCACGGATCTGTGGACGAGCGATCGACGCATGGGGTTTGACAAGTTTGTCCATGATCGGACGGTCCTCCACAGACCCAAACCCTCCTGGACCCCGGCTGTCTCTCTACTGCTGGCTCCTTCTTCCTACTGCGATACAAGTTAAGTAAATCAATGCTTGATGTCTTTCTCTGTCTTTCTTTAGCTTAAATAGATTATACTGTCATTATAATTCTTCCCCTGATATCACCTCGAGCAGCGAGGCATTCATTTTAGCTTATCAACTTAAGACAAAGTAGCGGAACCTTTTCTCATGTCATAAATTATTTTAGCATGGTCTGTTTGTGGATCGTAATGGACTTTCCAGCACTCGGTGTAGAACGATCGCTTCATTGTGTGCGGGAAATGTATATATAATATTTATTCTTGCTTTCTCCTCCGAGTCGACACGGAGCGATCAATGCAAGGGTAAATTTTCTACCTTATAACGGTCCACAAACAGACTGGTGTTCAGTCACACGCTTTTCCCAGTGTTTTACACCAATTAATTCATTCAATTTTTTTTAACATCCCAAAACAATATGAGATTATTGATACCATAATTAAATTTTGCCTATTTAATTCCCATTGTTTTTAAATTAATATTCTTTTAATCATCCAATAGTGTCTGTGAAGGCACTCTCTATTTTAGAGTGTGCTCTTGTTTTACTATTTTCTTATCTCTGGAATGTCAGTGGGAGAGAGCTCTTACTCTCTCCCTGTCTGTCGGTGTGCGTGTGCGCGTGCCAGGTGTGTGTGTGTGCATATGCGTGCGTGAATGTGTGTTTCTCCCTACCGTCACAGCGTGGGAATGTGTTCGCAAGTGTGTGCACGTGGTGCTGTATGTCATGTAATGCGTGTGTGTGTGCGTGCATGTTTCTCCCTCCCAGTCTTAGTGCACGTGTGTGTGTGCTTGTCCGTGTGTGTCAGGGTGGGTTAATAGGAGATATCGCAGATTGCCCTGAACACTTTAACTAAATTATTAGGTGCTAGGATGGGTCCCAAGTTTGTTTTGTTCAATTTATGAATGGTCACAACATCCTATCTTGACCATGACCATTCAACAGTGTAAACTCTTAGTTATTCTCCCTTTAGAATGTTTTCCCCTTAAAGGATCATTTCACCATTTTCCAAAGCGAACAGATCACACTGTTCTTTGATATCTCTCTCTCTCTCTCTCTGTGTTTGCATGTGTGCGTGAGTTCTACATTTAATATTACATTATTAAGAAATATAGGATCAAGACGACAATTACTGTCAGACTCCGATTCCACCATTTCTCAAGTATAGCCTCCATTCTACCAAAACCCAACTAAATAACATTTAATATTTCATTTTTACGTTAGGTAAACTTCCCAGTATTATTAATTTATTTATTTAAATGTATTTATTGTATTGACATTTATTTTTACATTTTTATTTTTTATTTATTTTTATTTTTATTTTATTTTCCATTAAAAAAAGGAAAAAAAATCTTTTGAAATATTTTAATTTTGATTTTAATTTTTAAATATTTTAATTTTAATTTCAATTTCAATTTCAATTTCAATTTCAGTTTCAGTTTCAGTTTCAATTTTAATTTTAATTTTAATTTTAATTTTAATTTTAATTTTAATTTTAGATTTTCGCTTTTGATTTTAAATTGAATTAATTTAATTTTATTTTTTTAATTTTAATTCTTTATGTTGACAATTCAGGTGCTATAGTCTATAGTACTAACAACAAACAAAAAAAACAAACAGATGTCACAGTTAGTCTTGATATCTCACTCAATTAGTTAAAACAAGTGATTATTATTCTATTTTTATTTGTACTTTCTTAAAGTCCAGTGTACAGACTTCATGTGTCAAACTGTTCACTGTGGTAACAGAATACTTTATCTTTCTCTTTGCCCTCTATCCTTGGTCATTCAGAGACGTGCTCTCCCTTCCTATACTGTTGAATTCCTGGAGCGCTACTAGATTTCACAGTACAACCTGTTTTCATTTTCTCTGTGATTCTCACATTTATTGTTTACTTAGAATAGTAGCACAACTAGTTTATCAGTAAATTAGTGTGCCAATTTAGGGGTGAATAGATCAGTCTGTTCATCCAGGCCTTCAGAATAATCAGTTATTCCTGAAAGCAATCATAACATGTGAACGATCAGTCGTTTACATACTTTACAAAACATGTGTATTGATCAGTCAACCACATACTTTTAATCCCCCAGAATAGATCAGTTTGTTCTGGGAGGCATACAGTTTATCAGTAAATTGGTGTGCCAATTTTGGGGTGAATAGATCAGTTTGTTCATCCAGGCCTTCAGAATGATCAGTTATTCCTGAAAGCAATCATAACATGTGAACGATCAGTCGTTTACATACTTTACAAAACATGTGTATTGATCAGTCAACCACATACTTTTAATCCCCCAGAATAGATCAGTTTGTTCTGGGAGGCATACAGTTTATCAGTAAATTGGTGTGCCAATTTTGGGGTGAATAGATCAGTTTGTTCATCCAGGCCTTCAGAATGATCAGTTATTCCTGAAAGCAATCATAACATGTGAACGATCAGTCGTTTACATACTTTACAAAACATGTGTATTGATCAGTCAACCACATACTTTTAACTACCCCAGAATAATCAGTTATTTCTGGGAGGCATACAGCTCAATACCAGCTAAGACATCATTTTGTGCATAACATGTGAACGATCAGTCGTTTACATACTTTAACATGTGTCGTTCGGATTCAACGGTCGTCAGACCATAAAAAGTGCATTTTTACGGAACGCTCAGGAGAAATATAAATATCTATATAAATATTGGTTATTTTGATAAAGACCAGGCCCTCAGGAGAAATATGAATAAATATATATATATATATATTTTTTTTAAGATACCTTTCTCTTTCTGCCTTTCATCTGCCCAGTGCACATGCGCAGGTGTTAGAACCAGTTTGAAGTGTTTGTCAGAATTATTATTTTATTTTATTTATTTTCATTTCATTCACCAGTTTGTTCTTTGTTTTATCTGTTTTATCTCCAGATACGGACTTCTGTGCGGGTCGTGTTCAAGAGACAAACCGACGGAATTTCGACTTCCACAAAATACGAGGGAGATTGTTCGGCTGGTCTGACTTCTCTTCATTTGTCTGATTGCTCTGTTGATTGTGGACGTCGACATTCCATCCTTGTACAAGGTTTGACACTTGATCCCGACCCAACTCAGAACCGTCTGAATTCACTATGGTTAGGCCCAACCCCCAGAACAGTTTGCCCTAATCAGTTGCCCATAGATTTCCCATATGGAACAAATTTATTCCACTCACGTTTCACCAGACATTTTTTGTTTTCGTTTCACCAGACATTTTTTTTGTTTTCATGTTGTATGTGGTTTATTGAATGTTTTTCTTTTCTGTTTGCTAATATCTGCTTCCCAAGACATGTTCCCCTAATATTCCCTTCTCCCCACAATTAAATAAATATTAGGTAATTTTGATTTGATTTGATTTAATATTTACTCTTATAACCATTCCATTTCATCATAAGATCTGAGAACCCATTACATAGATTATTTGTACTGATTTATCCCATCTTTGGGACAATCTAAATTTCATTCCATTATGATTCATTATCCCACCTCACCATATTTTGATTATTTTAAATTTCATATTGGATTAATATTTCCCCTAAATTGGAATATCCCCCCTGTAAACAGTTAGCTTTATTTTTCCCATAACATAACCTATTATCCCAGAACCACCCCTTTCACCCTAAATTGTTAAGATAGGAACATCTCCTTCTCCATTTTATTATTTTGGTTTTTATCATCATGAGTTTGATTGGACTAGGCATTAATCTCCCCAGAATCACTTGATTCTATATTTTGACCTTTATATGGTACTAAGGGACTCCCAAAGACATTGTTGCGACCTCGCGCTGGAGCGCATGAATAATATCACCATCGGAATACCCCGTTTCCCCTCTCCAAGCTCTTGAACCATGTGACGCCATATCAGTATCGCCCACATGGCGGTTTGCAGAGAATGTATCTGTGAACCTGTCATTAGGGGGGGGGGGGAGGGGCGAAGAATCGGAAGAACTAGGGCATGCAGTCCGCTCCGACTAAGAGCTGGTTGACTGTCCAAAAGAACTCTCGCAGATTCAGTTCCGACAAAGAGCTGATGGCGAGCCAGAAGAACTGCTCCAAAAAGGAACACTCATGTGGTCAAATGACACATCTCGCCGGCCAGGAGGCTGCAACGGTTTGCTGGGTCGGTTGCCGGCCCCGAAGATATCTTCATCATCATCATCATCATCAAGAGAGAAAAGCCATTCTTTCTCTTTCCCACGAGTACCATCTAAATAAGGATTTTATGCCTAGTAAAGTTGAAATCATTGTGTTTTTTTTTATTTTTCATTGTTCCTGTTGCCATTCTGTTCCTGTTTGATTCATTGTTAAAGTAAAGTTTCCCCTGAGGATTTGATATTGTCAAAGGTCACATGACCATTCGCCCACAAAATGCGATGGAGTTGATAGATATATTTGGTCTAGTTTGTGGGTGAATGGCCTTTTGACCTTTTGACCTTTTAATCTAATTGCCCTGTGACTGACATTTGATGTCCGGTTGTCCCACTGACTTTAAAATAGTATGGTTCTGAGTCTCGATAGTAATACTTTAGCCCTAGCCAGCGTTGGTAGATAAGAATTGTTTTGTTTCCGTTGGCCATAACACCCAGCCTCTGTGTTTTTGCCTTTGAAAGTTAGATTTCTCTCTAACAGACTGGTAAACTGCACTCAATGACGTCATGCCCTGTCCCCCGGTCCCACTAACTGATATTCATATCAGTACTATCTCTGCCCCGTGAGATAGTTCCTGTGTGCAATATTCGTGACGTCTTGCATTATCTGTCCATTTGTGAACAAATATGTTTTTTAACCTTGTTGTTCAACACATTTTTCGGTGTATTGATTACGGTATGCTATATCAACCCTGTTCAATTTGAACATGGGGAGAGATCGTTGTGAAACGCTGTCCGGATGGCATGTCTTCTTCTCTCCCGAGACAATGGTGAATATATTTGATTGAACATCCCTCTAAGTTCTGCTTGTCTGAGTTCTCTTTCTTGTGTCTGTCAAATTCATTCTAAGGTATTTTGTTAACTCTGTTATACTCTGACTTTTACTCATTATAGCCTAAAAGGTTTTTATAACCATTTCTGTAAAGTTACAAGCCCTCTGCTTCTATTCTGGTAAAGAGTATTTATGGTACTTAGATTACTTTCTAAAGTATTTATTCCGTTCCGGTGCTCCGGAGCTCTCTCTAGCTCTCAAGCTATCGATCCTAAGCTATTGTTTAATATTATTAATACAGTCCTATACAGTCCTATACAGTCCTTACATAGTATCATTATTTTAAAGATGGATTCCATTTAAAATTATCCATCAGTGATCATTTATGAAAAACAAAAAGTATGGAGTATTGAGCAAATTAAGGGTTTGTCATAGACACAAAATGAATGTTCTTTATGAAACCTTGGCCTGAAAGGTTCTTTCTGGAACCAAATATGGTTCCTATAAGGCATCACGAGAGGCAGATTCTGTTCCAGTCGGCACCTTTGTTTGTCTGTGTGTGTAAACACCTCCTCTCATCCCTCCACCGTACTCGCACACTGCCGAGCTTATCAGTGACCTACATACGTGAGACGACTTTCAAAGCACCACAACCAAAAAACACAGCGGCAGCAGCATTCATGTAGAAACTGGGTTAATCAGATACTGTACACCAGTTTCCAATACTGTGTTTATGTCTCTGAAAGGGAACAAAAAAAACCACCCTGGAGGACACTCCACACGTCCTAGACTCTTCTCCCTTCCCCAAAACACCATGGACAACACTCCACACGTCCTAGACTCTTCTCCCTTCCCTAAAACACCATGGACAACACTCCACACGTCCTAGACTCTTCTCCCTTCCCTAAAACACCATGGACACCACTCCACACGTCCTAGACTCTTCTCCCTTCCCCAAAACACCATGGACACCACTCCACACGTCCTAGACTCTTCTCCCTTCCCCAAAACACCCTGGACAACACTCCACACGTCCACTCTTCTCCCTTCCCTACAACAGCTTGCATGGACAACACTCCACACGTTATAGACTCTTCTCACTGACCCAAAACACCATGGACGACACACACCCTGGCTCCCAAACTGTGGATAAAACTCCCCAACACAGTATGACTCACTCCCAATTTCCCCTCATAGATCAGTCTGAATAGAGACTCTCCTGTTCAGACTCCACTCCACCTGTCCAGACTACACCCTAGCACGTCTCTCGCTGTATCTCTTCTCGTCACCTTTGTTCGACAGATGTGCACTATATGCTATACTGTATCTTGGTCAATATTGTTCTTATGTCATTTAGATTTGTTTTTTCGACCACAAATGTCCAGAATGTCAGAGAGATATGTATGTATGTCGTTTAGACAGATGCTACTGTAGATTCATTGGTAACCTATAGGTTCTTTGAGGCCCTACATTGTTCTCTATGTACACTAGTACTTATGCAATTATTGGATCATTGACAAGAGTGCTTACTGTACTCGTATTCTTATCCAGACTATCCAGTCACTTTGGATTTGGCCTCTGCTAAAAGCCTATACAGTATGCATTGTAAATTGTGTGGGTATTATAACCCCACTCACCTGCATGATCACACAAGCAGGAGGAAAAAAGTGTTCTGTGCTGCTCGTGGTTGAGCAGGATATACAGTATAACACACACATGTGGAGGGAGTGCTTGTTTTTGGCACACGCCCCATTCATCACAGTGACATAATGCAGACTGTGTGTGTGTGTGTGTGTGTGTGTGTGTGTGTGTGTGTGTGTGTGTGTGTGTGTGTGTGTGTGTGTGTGTGTGTGTGTGTGTGTGTGTGTGTGTGCGTGCGTGCGTTCCTCAGCCTGCATGTGAAACATTTATTTTGCTGTGCAGTCATTCAGAATAGAAAGATTAAAGATTGTCATGACTGATTGAATGGCTGTGGGAATCACCTGACCAGAGAGAGACATGTTCAACCTGTCTTTTTTATATTTTACATTCAATCTCATATTCTAGTTGTGCCTTGCATGTCTGATGAATGACTATATGCTATTATTGTTTGCAGCAGCGCACTATAGGCCTACTGAAAGCAGTGCAGGAAGTTAAATCCAAGTTAACAGTGCAATTGATGATCGCTCGCCGTTGTTCTCCCGCTGTTAAAACGCACTTTTAGTCTCAATAAGCATCATGTTAAAGGCATGCATAAAATGAGATGGCAGCACTTATATCTAACTAATAATTACCAGGAGTAGCTATTAACCTACAAGTTGAACTCTGCAGTCCCCTTGTAATGTACTTGATGATATTAGGTCTCCAGTCTTATCTATAGACCACGCCGTGTGGATTTTCTGTTCCTTCTCGCCTTCTATTGGCTAATTTCCATGCAGCGTAAATGTTGACGTGAAAATAGATCTATAAAGCTCACAAGATGTCACAGGTGTGACAACCGAGAACAACCAAACAAAAATTACTTGTCTTTCAGTTCCAGTCCCTCCCTAACATTTAGTCTAGTTTATATTTGTCTTAGTTTTAGTCATCATAGCTTTTATTTTATTTTGATGTATTTTGTCAGTGACGAACATTTTTTGTGTGTGTGTGTGTCGGAATTAACATGGTTTCCATCAGGGGTCACCACAGCGGAGCATCCGTTTCAAAGCGTAATTATGTTGTTATCTATTATACATCCTCCTTGGTTACTCTGCCACTTCCATAAGGGTCCTCTTTGGCCTTGCTCTTCCCCTCCAGACATGTCTACGTGTTTATAAATGTCTCAGTGAGTAAGGTGGACACACACCGCAGGCGCCACGATGGGTTCTTACATATTCACTTAATGTGTCATCCACGCACTTGATCACGTAGTGTGGTGAAGTGCACTAATAGGGCCTGTATTAAAACAGGAACCTTATACCACTAGTGGAAAATAAATAAATCCATACTATATACTATATACTTGAGTATGATTGTGAGGTACATTCACTTGACTTATTCACTTATTTCCATTCCATTTTACTATTTAAACATCTACTCCACTACATCTCAAATATTGTACTTTTTTCTACTCCAACTCCAGTACAATTATTTGACAGCGTTACTTTGTGGACTAGATTATTATTATAAAATACATTGTGTACACACACACGCACACACACACACACACACACCTGAACATCTACCAATATAGGCAAACTACATGCAAACACTAAGCTGCTTTTAATTCAGACGTGTCTCTCGTCTAAATCCTGGTCATGTGTGTGAATGATTCAGTGTGAGGGTCTTATAACAGCAGGGGGGGGGGGGGGCTAGAGGTGACAGAGACCGTCCTATATAGGCACTGGTCCAGGAGTTGAGGCAATATATTCCGTTTGACTCGGTTCTGCGCAAATTAAAACATAATAAAAAGTAGCAGATCTACAAGCTTGAGACACATTACATCACTTCCCGTCGCGTTTCCAGCTTGGGGATCTGCTATTTCGGATACGTTTGAGAAGTTGTAGTACGATCGAGTAGTAGGGCATTCATTTACAGTATGAAAAAACATTAAAAAAACAAGATAAGAGGTTTCTTCCTGACAGCAACGATAAGCACGTATAAAACAGCATGCAGAATATGAATGAGCTTTAATGAAAGCCCACCTCCTCTGTGTACAACAGACACAAAGCCCACCTCCTCTGTGTACAACAGACACAAAGCCCACCTCCTCTGTGTACAACAGACACAAAGCCCACCTCCTCTGTGTACAACAGACACAAAGCCCACCTCCTGTGTACAACAGACACAAAGCCCACCTCCTCTGTGTACAACAGACACAAAGCCCACCTCCTCTGTGTACAACAGACACAAAGCCCACCTCCTCTGTGTACAACAGACACAAAGCCCACCTCCTCTGTGTACAACAGACACAAAGCCCACCTCCTCTGTGTACAACAGACACAAAGCCCACCTCCTCTGTGTACAACAGACACAAAGCCCACCTCCTCTGTGTACAACAGACACAAAGCCCACCTCCTCTGTGTACAACAGACACAAAGCCCACCTCCTCTGTGTACAACAGACACAAAGCCCACCTCCTCTGTGTACAACAGACACAAAGCCCACCTCCTCTGTGTACAACAGACACAAAGCCCACCTCCTCTGTGTACAACAGACACAAAGCCCACCTCCTCTGTGTACAACAGACACAAAGCCCACCTCCTCTGTGTACAACAGACACAAAGCCCACCTCCTCTGTGTACAACAGACACAAAGGTCTCCAGGGACATTGGAGCTCGTTCCGCTTTCTGGGGTTCACAGAGTTGAAGTTCACTGTTGTCTTGTTGAGTTGGAGCCAGTAAAATGCTTCATTTGGGAGGAATTCATCATTCTGCCTTGGAGTGGTGGATTCACTGACAAAAACGCTCACACACACACACACACACACACACACACACACACACACACACACACACACACACACACACACACACACACACACACACACACACACACACACACACACACACACACACACACACACACACATATATACTTTTCAGTACAGGAGAAGATGGATGATTATTTTTCTTTGGGTGGGAGGATTTAATTATGTGTTATCATGAGCCATGAAGTGTCCACATTCATACATCTTCTTATTTTTATTGAATAAGAAAATAGTAAGCAGAAAATGTGAACTAATTGATTAAATTACAGATGTTATGTTGAAATGCATTGTTGGCACAATGGGCGCCGCGCGTGCTTCTAATTAAATTAATTCGTCTTAGTTGCTATATATTTAGTTCACCCGCATTCTATTTGCTCACTGTCAGAGTTAAATTTACAGTAGTTCAGGGATCCCCATTGATATGCAATTAGACCACACAGACCCCCATTTGCTGTAACGATCGTCAGTGTCACTAATGTAGTACACTCTGAGAGTGTACTAATGCACACTCTCAGAGTTACAGACCTATAAGAGTTCATTTGGACCCCTGGTGGTCCCTGGACCTGATATTGATGTTCTAACATTAGCTTTGCACTAGAAGATTCAAGATGCTAATTGCTCATCTAGCTAGCTAAACAACACACAGCGCCTCTAATATATTGGCTATTGCCGCTGTTGGGCACAAACCTCCTATCTCTGTTTTTCAACTTAAATAAATATATTCTTTAATAAAGAAGTGCTATTTGAACACCCTTTACATCTGTGTGTGGGTTGTACACATATTGAACAAATGAAAATGATTAATATTGGATCTTCAAACTGTCCGTCAAACCACCACTCCAAGTCAGGTAACAACTAGCCTCGGAAACCCAGACTTTCACCAGCCCTAAACCTCCCAACTCCCAGCTGGGTTTGGAGTAAATTAAGTGCTGATAATATACAGTAAGGACACATGCAAGTATCTGACAATGTATTAATTCACCATACCAATTTTGATGAAGCAGCATTTTTTTTTTTTTTTTAAACATGGTTTTTGCAACGGTATGCAAAATACCATCGATCTGATCTAATAATAAAAAATCACACCCGTGTGAAGTGAGGGGCGCTCTTATAATTGTACATCATCAGCCACATATGACGTAAATTCTCCAATCATTGTCAAGGGGAATTTAATGTTTGTGTAAGACGAAGATCTATTCTACACTAATAGCTGAATATAATAGCTGAAAAGAAAAACGTAAGGAACGGTTTTGAACATACAAGGTTTCCACCCGACAGTAACAATATGTATCGTTATCTCAGTCAGACCAAGTGTCCAGTGTCATGCAGACTCTATACATCTCTATGCATTTTATCTTACTTAAATTATTATTCTTATCTCTCTACTCTTGTCCGTATCTCTCCTAGTTTCATTCTTACTGCAGTTGGCTGCTGCAAGCGCTGAATTATCTCCCCATGGGGATCAATAACGGGTTATCTCATGAGTCAAGGACACTTCCACTCCTCCTTCACTGTCCTGCTGACACGAGTTGTAGCAAATCCAAATGAAAAGTGTTGGAACAGATGCTAAATCAAATCAAAGTGGAAAGTGTTTGGAACTGGTACGACGGAGGAAATGATTGCCGTCGAGCTTTGTCAGCTGTACCTTGTGTGCCCAACACTATCCGCGAGACAATGGAAGGTGTCTCGTTCTATTTATAGACGGGAACATGTTCAATTAAAAGGCAGACGAAAGTGCTAATGTAACTTTTTGAATTCCTGGATTTGTTTGTATTCTCTCTCTCTCTCTCTCTCTCTCTCTCTCTCTCTCTCTCTCTCTCTCTCTCTCTCTCTCTCTCTCTCTCTCTTGTGGAAGACTTTCGCAGAGAATAGCAGCTTGACCCTCTTGTCGGTCTGCTATTTTCCGCTGACGCTTTCCCAACAATAACAGAAAATACACTTTATAGGCGTATAGGGATTTGCTGCATGTAACCTCCTGACCTCTTCATACTGTACAACCAACACTGGCAGTGGTAAAAGGGTTACAAAAGTATTTCTGTTTTTCCAATACTTTTGTGGACCGTTTAACTCATTAACTGCCAGAGTTTATATATGCCTATTGCAGCCCTTGCCAGCGTTTTTGAGCGTTTTCCTTCTTTTTTTTCAAGACCTACAGAATAATTTGCTCCATGCATGAGCATGTGAACACCAAATATCTTAAAAGAAAGAAGGGAGTCTCTACTTTCATCGGGGGAAAAAAGTTTGTCACCGCAATGTTCCGTTCTTTAGTTATTGTTAGTTGAAGATAGCTTGTTTTCACCAAAAACGCTGTCTGGGAATAGAAAGCCGAGATTTTTTTTTATCTTATAATATTAGTAGTCCTAGGATCACTCACAGGTTGCAGAAGAGCGCTCTTTTATCGTAAACACTGAAAACATCACATTTACCAACCAGCAACAGAGCAGGAGGACGAGGAGGGAACGCCGGGAATTGCACCGACAACCAACCATAAAGTAGCCGGTTGACCCTAGCGTCCGCTCTCAGCACAGCAGCACTCGTAGTGAAGGTTGGTTGTCATGGTGATGTCAATGCAGTTCAGCTGGATCACAAGCCTTTGAAACATAACATGCTGACACAAGCTGTGTGTGTGTGTGTGTGTGTGTGTGTGTGTGTGTGTGTGTGTGTGTGTGTGTGTGTGTGTGTGTGTGTGTGTGTGTCCGCGCCGTGCGCACGCACTATGTGCACACGCAGCCTGATGTGTGCCATTGGTGCAAACAGGAGCCACTGCTGCGCTTGGCATTTTAGTTTCCACGGCA
Source organism: Protomyctophum parallelum (assembly GCF_964188405.1). Taxonomy (NCBI): domain Eukaryota; kingdom Metazoa; phylum Chordata; class Actinopteri; order Myctophiformes; family Myctophidae; genus Protomyctophum; species Protomyctophum parallelum. Next base: position 36,104,122 of record NC_139709.1, on the reverse strand, counting down.
ACGGAAACCCAGCTGGTTAAAATAGCTTCTCGTCGGGTGTTTTAACATCAGCACAGAGCTGATGCTATAAACACTCAATACAAGCTCACAACATACACAGCCGTTTGTCTATGATGTATGGATAACTGTATAAAATTGCACTCTGACACAAAAAAAACGCCTTCTTTAGATCCTGACCTAAGTTTTCAGAAAATTAATATGTTGATGATCCCTGGGTCGGCGGTTTGAATCCCTGTCAACATTGAAGTGTTAGCTGGTGTTAGCTTGCCACCATTGGTGTGTGAATGTGGGAAGTGAGGACGCTGGCGTCGACTGTTCGCCGCTTCACCCCCCAATGTATGAATGAATTTGAACCATTGTAAAGTGCTTTGAGCACTTGGAAAAGCGATATAAAATGCAATTAATCAAGTGTTCAGAGACCCCAAGAGCCAACATGCAAAATATCAGCACCTCGACCTCTATGTGACCAGAATGGAAGAGAGCCTTCAGTGTCATTGGTAACACCTGAAAGAGGTAAAGAAGATGCCCAATTTCCTTCCAATAAGGCTGCTGTGCATAGAGCCTATTGACAAGTGCATCCATTGGGAACACATTCCCTGTCTGTTGTGGGAGACTCTGTACTTGGAGACAATGCTATATGACATCATATTGATGTTATCAACGATCTGCATATCTGGGCAGTCGGTCAACAGACACATTTGTATTCATAGTATAGCCCGGTGCTGGTTTAACTCAGGGACCACGGAAATTGGGAACAAGACAATTTGGGGATACATGCCCCCTAGCTGCTACTACAAATAATATCACAAATTTATATGGTGCGTTATCCGAAGACACTTTACATGACGCGCGCACACACACACGCACGCACGCACACACACACTCTCTCTCTTCATTAGGAAAAACACACATAAAAAAATGGCTAAGACTATGCAGTAAAATCAATCAAAACTGTGGAACAGTAAGATGTTTTGCGAGCAGTTCTGAAGGATTGGAGGGCCTGGGGGCTTTTCTGATTGCATTGGGGAGTGCATTCCACAGGGTTGGGGCAGCAAAAGAGAAATCCACATCACCCCAGGTACGGTACCTGGTCTTGGGGACCACCAGGAGGTTGGCGAATAGCGATACCAGACCTCAAGGATGGTATGGGACATGACGCCACAAATAACATTACATATAGGATTTTGACAGCAAATTTTGGTTTTAGCCATCATAAGATTAGTTTTTGTTTAGTTTATATTCAGTTTTAGTCAGTGAAACAAACATATTGTATTGATGTGGTACCATTGGAGAGACAGTCGGTGTTCATCAAAATAATGATTATTCTACATTCTCTAATTGTGTCGACTTGTTGTAAATTAAGTAGATGAGTGTACAATTAAAAATAAGTAATTTTACACTGTCAAGAGATGAAGATCTAATAAGTGTCCATTTGGTTACCAACTCCTCATCATTTAGCTGGAGTCAACCTGGAACGCCCTCAAGGACTTCTGGTGGTCCCCGGACCACTGGTTGAAAACCACTGAAACATTGCTATAGTGTGTTTGTTCAGTAACTTCAGTAACAGGGGTTCTCCAACTATTTACTAAACAGAAAATGCATTTTCAGGTCAGGGATAACAATTTCATCCAATCAGAGAGAACTTGTACAGGGTACACAGGATTACAATTGGAAGTGAAACAAACAAATCAGCAAATCTTTGGTATTTTCTCTACTCATTGGAAGACATTTGTAACCCGGCTTAGAATTGATCTAATGGATTAGTTCCATTAACCGTTGCACACCACCTATAAGTGTACCATAATGGCAAGAATAAATGCAATAAATAAAAGGGACTTACTCATTGAGTGCAGTGTCAGGAGATGACAAAGGTGACAACAGGTGTGTGTGTGTGTGTGTGTGTGTGTGTGTGTGTGTGTGTGTGTGTGTGCGTGCGTGCGTGCGTGCGTGTGTGTGTGTGTGTGTGTGTGTGTGTGTGTGTGTGTGTGTGTGTGCGTGTGTGTGTGCATGTGTGCGTGTGTGTGTGTGTGTGTGTGTGTGTGTGTGTGTGTGTGTGTGTGTGTGTGTTGCCAGGAGGTGACAGAGGTGACAGTATAGAGTAGACTATAGAGCTTACTGCTGGTCACACTTATATCCCTTTATTGACCTGCTGCTGTCACCATGCCTTCAGCACGTGCAGTGCACACAGCACATGCACATGTAAACCCAGCTGGTAAATGGATGGTTGATAGCAGCTACAGTTGGGCTGATTAATTCATTATTTTAGACTGATGATGACATTAAGCAGCAGCACGGCAGCGCACACACACACACACACACACACACACACACACACACATTGCCTTCGGCATGAACAGTCATTGCACTCTCGCACGCACGGACGTACGCACGCACGCAAACGCACGCAAATGCACGCAAACGCACGCACGCACGAGCGCACAGTGCCATATGTTCCCGTCCCCTGCCTGCTGGCTTTCGGGACAATAATGTCAGAGCAGAATGTGTGAACATGTATGTACACAGTGACTTTGGCTCAGCTACATCAGCAACACCTCAGAGACACAGAACCTCGGTGTCTCTGAGGTGTTGCTAATGTTTCTCTGTCCTCCATGATGGTGTCTCACCTCGGTGTCTCTGAGGTGTTGCTAATGTTTCTCTGTCCTCCATGATGGCGTCTCAATATGTAACATCCCTCCACAGTAACACAACAAACTGCTCGGTGCTCTGTCCATACCATTTACCCACGCGCGGCTATACAATGGGTTAACCACCTGAACCCTCGCATCCTATTGGCTCTGCAGAGCAGCCATATTGGAAAGAAATTGGCATTGAATGGAACCAAGCATTAATTAGAATAATTGGTAAGACCTGCAAAGGAAATAATGAAGAGGTTAAATTTCTTTCCAATATTGATGCTGTGCATAGAGCCTATAATGGGGTGAACTTTCTACATGCTCACAATGAGTCACATTGCGAGCTTGTGGATCGGCAATTTCCACTATTATTTTGAAAAGGTTTGAAAATGTATGATTTTTCAACTTGGAACCGATAATGACAATCATGGAAAATAATTGCAATGATCTCAGGCCTGGCTGACTGTAGGAGCACATGTATTGCAGACACACCAATATTAGGTAAACGTTAAACAGCAGGAACTGAAAAATATACAATCTGGTGAAAAGTTAAATTAAATGTTGGAGGTAATCGGTATGGAGCATCTGGGACAGTGGTGGAAACGAAGTATATTTATTCTAGTGTAGACACTCCAATTCCTGGCTTTTGAAATGACGCCATTATGGCAGCCATGTATATGGACTTTGACTGTTTAGTTTAGGGCAGCAGGTAAACAACCAATGTGAGACGTCACGTGGACAATATAAATACATCTTCAGACTCATTGTGATTGTTTTGAGAGAGAGAGAGGCATATGTTGTTTTTTGTTTTTGTTCGCTTTGGCAATATTATATTATAATATAATATTATATGTTTACGATATAATATGAAATGTTTCCACAAAGTCCCTTTGGTAAATGGTAAATGGTGCATTTATATAACGCAGAGCTAATAAAGTGTTTGTCTCTACCCTGTTTTTGAAATGTAATTAACCAAGGTCGTTGTCTGTTGCCTAATTAGCTCGCACAGGACCCAAACTGTACTGCGACTGGAACGGAACTCCCGCCATGAACTTGTGGAGGTCGATCGAGGGACAAAGAAGACTCAGTTGTTATTTTTCCCCTGCCTCATTCTGTCTTCTACTCCATTCTGTTTAGTATGAGTCACAGTTTGCTTTCGCTGACGTGCGATAATGTGTTTATAACGTTCTTTATCCCCATGTAATTGTACACATTGTTTTGATTGTTTTTGTTCCACTTTACTGGCATGTTTTCTCATGCCAATAAAGTCCCTTTGGACAGACAGACAGACAGACAGACAGACAGACAGACAGACAGACAGACAAATATACTTGAATAAATGTACTTGACTAAATATACTTGACTAAATGTACTTGAGATCATAACTGCTGCATGTCACACATTCAACCATGTGGGTTATTATTGTTGGCAAGCATATTTAGATGTAGTTGCTAGGCAACTAAGAACTCGTTGTTGTACAATGCACACACACACACACACGCACACGCACGAGCACAAGCACACACACACACACACACACACACACACACACACACACACACACACACTTCCCCTCCTAATCTGAACAAGCGAACATGTGTTAATGGTAATTTAACTGTACATTAATTAAGTCAGCATGCATGCTCGCTTTGTCTTGAGAGATGTCTGTGGGTGTGTGTCTGTGGGTGTGTGTCTGTGGGTGTGTGTGTCTGTGGGTGTGTGTCTGTGTGCCGCACAGTGTGTCTGTGGGTGTGTGCCGCACAGTGAGAGATGTCTGTGGGTGTGTGTCTGTGGGTGTGTGCCACACAGTGAGAGATGTCTGTGGGTGTGTGTCTGTGGGTGTGTGCCACACAGTGAGAGATGTCTGTGGGTGTGTGTCTGTGGGTCTGTACCACACAGTGAGAGATGTCTGTGGGTGTGTGTCTGTGGGTCTGTACCACACAGTGAGAGATGTCTGTGGGTGTGTGTCTGTGGGTCTGTACCACACAGTGAGAGATGTCTGTGGGTGTGTGCCACACAGTGAGAGATGTCTGTGGGTGTGTGCCGCACAGTGCGCACGTGCATGCGTGCATGTGATACGATACAATGAACCTTTACTGATACCTGTGTGGAAATTAAGGGCTCCATTTTTGTCTCATCTTTTTAAAGACACTATTTGGGGATTTAGGAGTGGGGAAGGGGTGTTCCCCCACTAAAGATGGTATTTTGGTTACCTGTCTAAATCCCTTAAACACCTCCGTTACCTGTTATATTATGCATAGGTGTGGTTTGGGCGTTACAATAATTAAACCAAATTTAACCAATCACCAGTCCACGTGCCATTTCCTTAATAGATCCCTTTTCCGTTGCCCGTTAGTGCTATATTGCTTCATAGCCTTACGGTCTATAGCCCATGGAAGAGTGTTGTTGCTGCTTCCACCCCCCCCACCCCCCCCCCCCCACCCCCCCTCGTGTCGTTCTTTTTTTTTCTCCACCCCGCACAGAGCCAAGAACACTCGTATTTTCATTGAGTCCCAACTCACTCAAATCTTGCTCATTTTTAGAAATTCAAAGTACTATGTAAACTATGAAATCCGGGCTTTCATTTGCCATTTGCTGCGCTATGGGATGATGAAACTGAACGAACACATGCGTCATTGACTATACAATTATAAACACAATGGACACAAGAAAGGCACTCACTTCTGCTGATTATAGAAAATCACACCTGTGTGAACCGAGTGTTGCAACTCCCCTCTCTCCCCCCCTCCTCTCTCTCTCTCTCTCTCTCTCTCTCTCTCTCTCTCTCTCTCTCTCTGCTCCGTCAGATTAGCTTTATTATGGATATCATTTTTTCATTATTATTTTGGCTCCATGTCACATACTTCTCTCGTTCCAATTTCGCGCATGCGCACACCACTCGTGCTCACACATACATACAGGTACACAAACATACAGGTACACGGACATTGCTGGATGTAGGAGTGGTTGCACCACTCAAAAATTACAAAGAGAATAAGGTGAGATGACGCAGCCTTACTCTACTTAAGTACAAGGACATCTCCATGCAGGCGCGCAGCCCGCATCGCTCTACCAAACTAATTTGGCACCTTACGGGTATAAGTTACGGGTGCTTTTAAACTCCACTGTCGCTTTCCCAAATGTGTGTGACCAAATTCGCAATTTAGGGGACAGAGTGCCAACACACCCATGACCACACCATAGGCGCAAATACCGGTGTCGGCAAAAAAGATAGCGGGTGACGCTGGACGAAAATACCATTAACGGACAGAGAAAGCTCCTATATTCGTAATTTTCAGGCAGCAGCTGAATTGCAACGCAAAAACGGCAGAAATCTAGTAGTCTCAACAATGAATGCAAGTTTCTTAACAGTTTGATTGCTATCAAAGGCATGGCACCTCCATCTTCAGAACAAGGTCCAACCATACAACCCTTCCTGCAGGACTGCTGTCAGAGAGTAGAGACTAATTCCCTAAAACACCCTGGGTCCACAAGACCTACAGTAGATCCTTCTCCCTTCCCTAAAACCCCATGGACAACACTCCACACATCCTAGACTCTTCTTCCTTCCCTAAAACCCCATGGACAACACTCCACACATCCTAGACTCTTCTTCCTTCCCTAAAACCCCATGGACAACACTCCACACGTCCTAGACTCTTCTTCCTTCCCTAAAACACCCTGGACAATGCTCCACACTTCCTAGACTCTTCTCCCTTCCCTAAAACACCATGGACAATGCTCCACACTTCCTAGACTCTTCTCCCTTCCCTAAAACACCATGCATGGACAACGCTCCACATGTCCTAGACCCGAGAAAAACACTGGACAACAGAACAGAACCGCTGATCTAACCCATATACCCATATATGAGCATGCAAATATATGGCCATATATATACTGATGACATCAGGGATCTCCATGCAGGACTGGAGTCACTGGACTGGACTGATGGCGGATACAGAGAACTCAATGAATGGACACCAAAGGCACACAGTGGAGGGAAAGTACAGCAACTGCTCTACTAGTTTCATTTGAACAGAAAGAGGGCCGACGCCCCATGAGAGCTGAAGTGGACATTGCAATGTGCTCACATTTGATCACATTCTACTATACTTGGCCCTCAAGTGTAGTAATACAAGTATGAAAGCATGCACACACACACACACACACACACACACACACATAAACCGACAGAGAAGGGGGAAGGCCCACGTCTTCCCCAACACCTTCATCTCCCAACAGGGGAGGGGGGGGGGGGTTGCTGTGGCAATGCGTCAACACGGTTGCCCTTGGTAACCATGCACCCTAATGGTGCTGATTCTAGTAGGAGAGGATAGGGGTGTGAGTGTGTGTGTGTGTGTGTGTGTGTGTGTGTGTGTGTGTGTGTGTGTGTGTGTGTGTGTGTGTGTGTGTGTGTGTGTGTGTGTGTGTGTGTGTGTGTGCGCGTGCGTGCGTGCGTGCCTGCCTGCCTGCCTGCCTGCCTGCCTGCCTGCCTGCCTGCCTGCCTGCCTGCCTGCCTGCCTGCCTGCGTACGTGGAGGGATTCAAAGAGACAGAAAGGGAGTCAAAAGGTTCAATGATATGAGAGGAACGTCCATTTTTCTTCTTGTTCTGTTTATTGTATCTATATTCTAAAACTTTAAAGTAGGCTAATGGAGTAATGGGACGGGGGACGAGCGGACCAAGGCCACATATATAGGCAGGACTATGGCTACATCACTCTGACACAGATATAACCATACACAAACCAAATAAGCCCATATAAGTCCCGTATGTCACTCTGACATCACATAACCATAAACAACCCCGATATGCCCATACCCATAGGCATATTATGGGAAGTCTCCATATATGGGCATAGGAGACACAGACAGACGGGTACAACGGCTACTCTGGCAAAGCCCCAGACACTGTGACTCATTGGTCGGATTGGCGGTGTGAGGACCTCTAATCTTCGTAAATTCTAAATTGGCAAAGTAAACGTTATAATAATCTATACGCACTTGCGTAAATGTATTCATTTCCCAGCACATTTGACAGTTACCTGAACTCTCTGCTGTTGATTCATATGCTACATTATCTCTGCTGTCTTACGCTGCATCTTCCCTGCAGGGTGCTACAGAGCACCAACTCTGCCCTCTATCAAGGGGACATTTACAGGTCTCCAGTTAACATGATGAATGCATTTTATGTAGGGCAATTCCTCCTCCGGCCTCCGCGTTTTATTTCCTCACAACGGAAGGCAAGGATTTTCATCCCATAAAACCACTCTGTATAAAGAAGGATTTGTATATAATACAAGTGGTGGGAGAGTAACAGTTTTGGGTTTGGTGGGTGCGTACAGCGTTAGTCCGATGTCCCAATAATCTGACACCCATAAATCCGACTACCCAATATTCCGACCACAGAGCCCCATATACGAACCCTATTCCCGAACCCTAACCGCATGCGGAAGCCACGGGTGAGTCTTAACCAGCTTCGTAGTCGAACTAAGGGGATGTCAGACTAATCTTATGTCCAAAACTGAAACTTTTGTGAATACTTTTTGACATTTTGACATTCAATGTTTAAACAACCCACAGACACTTTCAGACTTTGCCGGTGCCAATAGCCGAGTGGTTAAGGGGCACCACATGCAGTATAGGCTTTGATGCAGCCTGACATCGAGTCCCGGGTTCCATTCCCGAGACTAGCAGACCTTTGCTGTGTGTCACTCCCTGGTCCTCATTCACAACGGCGTTTACGCTCATAACGTTACGTAACGTGAGCGGACAGGCATTTACGTGGATTCCCACATTAATTTGGAATTCATTGACATGGCCGTGAACAGACAGCAGCATGCTGCCGAACCGATTCACATTGGAAAATGAATAGGGAATTAGCCCTATATAAAAAATAGAAGACCACATTAGCCTAATGAATGGCATCAGCGTGTTTGAAAGTCGGCCAGTCATATCATAGTTTTAAGCCAGCTCACCTCCACTCGCGCTTGTTCACAAACATGACGGACAGACAGACAGACAGAAAGACAGACAGACAAGAAAGGCTGTTGATATATATCTGCCTCCATTTGCGTCATGGTATTAATTTATAATAATTTATATTGATCACATGGATACCACACACAGAATAGTTTAACTCTTACCATTTGGTGAAAACTCACTGGATAAACTCACTGGATTATAATTTCTTCAGACAAGAGGATCCCAGGCCTACGAGGTAGGCCTATAATTATTCACTTATGAATGTCTACTGTTCTTTATCGCAAACCGACAGTGTCGAGGGCCCATGCCCCCCTCCCTCTCTCTCAAAAGACGACTTAATTCCCCGCATGGATCAATGCAGGCTGCATTGACATATATCCGATATTTTTATCAGAACTTGTTTGTGGTCCTGCTCCCATGTGTAGAATTATGAAATTAATAGAGTGCGGGCTATATTCATAGCCAGCAATCATTTTTATTGTAATTTATGAAGCCGCTAGTCACTGGAAAAGCTGCAAAGCCTTTTTTTCTTTTTTTGACAGATGGATCTCAGACAAACTGCTGTCTGCTGAGTCATGCTTGAAGCCTTTTATGGTGCGATATGGGGCGTGGATCAAAGGAAATGAGTTTGTCGGGTGATTTTCCGATCACTGCATTCAGTATGACATACACCTGCGATACGCCTGCGCACCTGTGGTACACACCACTCTTTGAATTGCACTGAAAAAAATCGTAGCTTGATCGGACGGATTAATATGATATCTGTTTACGCATCCGTTACACTGTGGCATATTTCTCTTTTGTGAATGAGGACCCCTGACTCTCTCTCTCCCTGTTTCCTGTCTCTCTTCACTATGGACTCTTAATAATGCCAGAAAAAATCGAGTGTTTCTTCTCACCACGTTTCGAGCTTGTTGATCTGCTACTTTTGATACTTTTGTGTGACGCTTTATGATCAAATAGGGCATTAATTTATGTAATAAAAAATAATTAAAAAAAGAATATGGATATAAGAGATTTCTGCACGACAGCAACGATATGCTAGAAGTCCACAGCTCAAAAAAGGTTGGGAAACAACAAATATATCTCTTAACGCAGTCATTCTTTTTCGCTGCCATCTACGTTTATAAACGTAGTTAGGCTAAGCAGTGACCGTCTATTTACCTTTTAGCATTGCTCCGGTTAGTATGGAGAGCCTCCGTCCCCACCAGCTATGGGATTTTTAAATCCAGCTCCATTGAGCCTCCATTATAACAGGATTTTCAAAGAGCTGTATCTCTAAAGGTTCGAGCGCTGTCCATGGTGAGCCGCCGCGCATCTGACGATCGTAAATCATTTGTGAGTTTGTACCACATCCCTGAGCACATGTAACTGGTTGAAATTATAGCAAAATGATAAACTATCTACAAGCTGGCCTGACATTTAGATCAGCTCTGTTTGACATTAATGTTGACAAATGATCTCTTATGGGGGTCCCATCCTGCCATGGGGGTCCCATCCTGCCATGGGGGTCCCATCCTGGAATGGGGGTCCCATCCTGGCATGGGGGTCCCATCCTGCCATGGGGGTCCCTTCCTGGCATGGGGGTCTACAGCCAATATGAATAAATTTGGTTTGGAACACTATAGTGCTCTTAACGGATGATGTTCCATGGATGTGAAATGGGTGACACCATTCTAGTGAAGTGTAGGATTTTGATATCCAATTCCAAACAGAGTCAGACAATGTTTGATGACATTATGATAGGATAGCAAGACTCATTTTCACACCAAACTTTATGTGACAACAGCAATGCAATATAAATAGCAGATTCAACTGAGTCCGGACTGGAGGGAGCAATATGTTTTTCAACAGAGCAGAGCAAGAAAGTCCATTCAGGGGGTCATAAACACTGAACAGGATCATGACATGTCCCCTTCCATCTATGGAGGACCTCTACAAGAGACATTGTAGCAGGAGAGCCAACAGTATCCTCAAGGACCCATCCCACCCAGGTCATCACCTGCTGCAACTCATGCCCTCAGGGAGGCGCTATAAAGTCACCAAGGCAAGGACGAACAGACTGAAAAACTGTTTCTACCCCAGAGCAGTCATAGCTCTAAACACTGACACTTGAACTGTGACACTTTATGGACTAAATTACTGTGCAATATGCCTTAAATGTTTGTATTTTATATAGAGTATTATGATTGTCTTTTGTTGTAAATGCACTGAGCAGAGGAGAGGAGAGGAGAGGAGAGGAGAGGAGAGGAGAGGAGAGGAGAGGAGAGGAGAGGAGAGGAGAGGAGAGGAGAGGAGAGGAGAGGAGAGGAGAGGAGAGGAGAGGAGAGGAGAGGAGAGGAGAGGAGAGGAGAGGGGAGAGGAGAGGAGGGGAGAGGAGAGGAGACCGCTGAAATAAAAACAAAGCAGGAGGAGGAGGTGGTGATACTATAGGTAGGGGAGAGAGTGATGAAAAAACAAGAGGTGGTGGCAGGGATGGATGGAGAGATGGATGGGGGTGGCAGAGAGAGGAGGGGATGTAAATGTAATGTTGGAAAACAAATGAAAGGGCGAGGGGGAGAGAGTGAGACAGAGAGAGAGAGAGAGAGAGAGAGAGAGAGAGAGAGAGAGAGAGAAATGCAGATGTGACAATTGGTGGAGACATGGGATTGATGGGAGGTCCTCTTCAGGGGGAAATGGCATGAGAGATTGATATTTTAAAGAGAAAAACGACAATAAGATACATAGCTAAATAGGATTATACTGTATAATGGAGGGAGAGAGAGAGAGAGAGGTCTATGATCAATTATTCACCAACCTGAGCTGGCTGCAAAATGTCAGTGCATGCACTGTTCACTCTCACGTGCAGTGCATGCGCACATACACAGAGAGAGAGAGAGAGAGAGAGAGAGAGAGAGAGAGAGCAATTGTACCAATGCCTAACTTTTTTGTGTGCAATACAGTATTTTGTTTGTGCCATGAGTACACCACACAGAACGACAATATTATTCAAGGGATATTATCTCTATCTAAAATCCAGGAATCTCTCTCTCTCTCTCTCTCTCTCTCTCTCTCTCTCTCTCTCTCTCTCTCTCTGTGCATGCGTGTGTTTTTGTGCATGGTCTGCAGGTACAACTACAGGATATATCATGTTCACTTTTTATTTCTTTTACACGGAACGTGCTTCTGACCTTCACAGATACGGGGAAAACGGGGAAATGAATTGTCTAGTCAGCAACTCGCAACCCCCCCCACCCCCCCCCCCCCTCTCTGGCCTCATGCTGGGTGTCCTCCCCTACCCTTCAAACATGCATGCATGCACACACGCACGCATGCACGCATGCATGCATACACACACACACACACACACACACACACACACACACACAAAGCACACACACGTGTCCTGGCATCTGCATGTGAGAGCCATTTGTGTGTGTGTTTAAAATGTGTTTAAACATTTCCGGGACATATCCTCCCCCAGTCCTCCTCCCCCGGCGCAACGTGGCGCGTGACTGAACCATCACTGATTCACTTACAGTTCCTATTTCCATTCTAACATGACACCTCCGGGACGTCCCACCACACAGAGCCTCGCGGACCATAATCGCTCACCTTGACAGGATTTAACACCCCCAGCACGCACGCACACGTTACATTAAAAAGTACGAACGTGTACATAAAGTACCAACAGTAAAAGTACTCATATGGTGAATGTCTCATTTCAAGTTTTCAAGTGTATAAAAAATTTATTTTTTTGCACGCACACACACACACGCACGCACGCACGCACGCACGCACGCACGCACGCACAAACTGTAGGCCTACACCAACCTCCACATCCCAGCTAAAGCCAGCCTTTACCTCAGAGATGACAAGGAGTCGGTCCCTTGACTGTCAAGACAGACCGCAGATTACCTTCACTGAGAGTTGAGTGTTTTGTCAGAGATTAGACAAAAATAGGAAAATCTCAGGGGCGCTGATTTACATTTTTTACTGGCAGGTTGGAAAGTGAGAGAAAGTGTGTACTGTCAGTTGATTTATTGGCTGCTGGTAAAACAAACAAATGCCACCACAGCATTAATAATGAGACTTTGCAGATTACAGAGAGTTTGAATGACAGAAATCCGTTCCGAATTGTACATCATGCATTCTGTGCATTGTGTGCATTGTGCAAAGCCTTTTAATCGCTCGGCCGGGACATTCCCAGGGGGCTCAATCTCCTGGGCACCCACGGGGTCGGTCGGCACCAATGGGAGATCTGCAGCTGCCTTTGCCTGCACAGCTCTTATTGTCATACAACAGAAACCAGCTGTACACACACACGCACATATGCACGCACGCACGTATGCACTAGGCATGTGAATCTCGTCTCATCTCACGATTCGATACGCATCTCGATGCACTGCCAGCGATACGATACTTTAGCGATACATGGAATCTCCTGGCGATACGATGCGATACGATTCAACCCTCTACCGATACGATGCGATTTGATGGCGATTCAATTCTGGACATTGCGATATGATACGATTCACCCCTCTACCGATACGATGCGATTTGATGGCGATTCAATTTGGATTTATATTAAAGCTCTATTAATTTCCCAAAACATGCATTACATTTAAATTCAAAGCAATTTATTGTTTTACTGTAGGTTAGTATTATAGCTCTGCATCTCAAACAACCCAACTTATAGAATTCTGTAAGTAAACAAAGGGTCTGCTCTCTGCTGGTTATTGTGGAATTGTTAGATTACTAATAATCATAGGCTATAGTATAATTATTATATCTCAAAGGTCAATTTGAGGTTTTGAGTATAGAGGGTTCAAGAGATTAAAATGTAATAGCCTATCGTTCATCAATTAATGTTACCAACATATAAATAGAAAAGAAACAAAACAAAAATTACAGGTCACACTTGTAGTGCTGTCAAACAAGTCTATGTCTAGTTTAATCTGCAACAGTTTTATAATATTGCCTATGTATAGTGGGGGTCCCTACTTGATCTCTCACTCTCAGCTAAGTGGTCCTTGGCTTGACCTGAAAAACGTTGAAGACCCTGTCCTGCATGTATTATTAACGTTATAAATACATAGCAGATGTACAAGCTCACAACGCGTCTCATCCACGCCCCGCTGTGAGCTTGTGGATCTGCAATTTTAGGCGTGCGACACCGTCTTGCTGCAGAATATAAATAAGGCTTCTATCTCAGAGAACAGCAGGGGAAAGCTGGACAGTGCCGTGGAAAGTTGTGAAACGGTTGAGGCGTTGTTGTTGTACACGTGTGTGCACTGCAGACTGCAGAAGCTTTCTTTAATTACAAATTGATGATCGCGACGCAGATTTGCGTCGGATAATCAGCAAGCACAGCTGTGGAGTGTGGATCATTACACGCAGCGCTACAGTGAAAAGTCAACTGATCGACGGACAAAGCTACTCGGACAGCTATTTTATAAAGCTAAAGAGTAAAGGTGGTGCTTCTTGTTTAATGCGTGGGGCTCACTTCTGTTAGTCGCGGGTGCTCTTTATAGTCTGAGTCTGTTTGTTGTCTCAGCGTGTCTACTCTGACTGCACCGTCGTACGGTAGCTTCTGTTCACTGACTGTGTGCGCTCACTGCGCTGCGAGAGACCTTTTTTTTTCTTCCTTTTCTGATGGTACGTTGAATGCGCCTCGGAAACACAGGATAGGGTGAAATTTACCATGAAAAAACGGTGCAACCACGGATTTTACCGATGCAAGCACTCCGCGAACGATGCATCGAGATTTCACCAGTCAATTTTACCGATACACAGTGAATGAACCGATTCACTCGCATCGCGCATGTCATAATCGATGTATCGATACGTATCGATTATTTTCCACATGCCTAGTATGCACGCACGCATGCACGCACGCATGCAGGTAAAAACACTAATGGGTCAGTTATAGAGCCACCATGAGGCTGAGTTGAACATTTCTTCCTCGGCCTAGTGGGAATGTGCGTGCACAATTTCACGGAAATCATATGCTGTGTTCATGATTTGCAGTATTTTGTTTGAAACTGAGCACAAACTTTGGAAGCCAATCTTAGTCTGAAAAATCGGAAAGACCTGTTTCGTTTAATGGCTCTAGAGAGACTGTGTACCAATTTGTGTGATGTTTGGACACAATCTGTAGGTGTACTGTCCCAAAAATTGTTTTGCACAAAGCCGCCTCCTGGTGGCGCTATAAGAGGCAAAAGTGAAAACCATGGGGAAGAGGTTCAGCTGTGGCATTCAGGGAGTGTGTGTGCAGACTGCAGAGTATGGCTGCGATCAAGCCAACGGTGCCGGAGATTAGCTGTCCACAGACGGACGGCCGGACACACGGACACACACACACACACACACAAGGACGGACGGACGGAGTGCAAAACATACTCTCTCCCCATGCATTCGGCCTGGGGGAGACAATCATACTGCAGTTAATGTGTTAAGAATACATATCAATGTAGGCGTCTGTGAGAAACCACTGCCCTAAGGGAGGGCACAAACTCTCACAATTAAGGGGATGAGAAAACTCACTCAAGCTGTTTTCTTATTCTTTCGGTCATGACCCACATGCATTTCAGGATCATAGGTGAGCGTATAGGAACGAATACTAAGTACCAGATGGAAAGCTTTAGGTGTACACCAAATTTATTACCCGGAAATTGTGATTATGTACGAGTGCGTGTGCATGTGTGTGTAAATGCATCATTTTCAAAGCCAGATGGACACAAACATGCTCATTTTGTATCGCACCTTTCTCTAACACACACGACCGCGGCGGTGGATGAAATCTATGCAAGGCACAAGCCTTCTAGTCAGGAGCAGTTAAGGGTTCAGTGTGGTGCTCAAAGACACTTTGGCACACAACCATGGGGGTGTTGGGATCAAACCGGGAACCAAGTTTTGCAGATGTCCGCTCTATTTGGAATCTCTTTGGAAAGGGATTACTATAAGAGCTGGGCGCGCCCACACACACTGTATTTTTATTGGCATGACAAGAGAAAGGTCCTTGTCAAGTAAGCACAACTGTGCATGCACACGCCCACACACACACCCACGCACATGCTCACGGACGCACGCACGCACGCACGCACGCACGCACGCACGCACGCACGCACGCACAGGAAGTTCAATTTAATTTGGATGGGTTTATTGGCATTGCAAGTGCAGATCCTTGTAAAATAAACATGCCCGCCCACGCATGAACGCACGCACACAAGTGCGAGCGCACGCACAGCTCCACATGCACATACTTTAATGGCTTACTCTCCCTCCCTCCCTCCCTCTCTCCTGGGAAAGACACCTCACCTTCTAAAGGTCACAAACGAAGTCATGTCTCGTTAGGGTGCATGTATGGATGGTGGAGGTGATATGTGGAGGTTTGAATCCCTGTCACATCATGTTACCGTACACATCATGTCTCACCCCCCAACCTCTCCTGCTCTTTCCACTGTACTTTATAAGTCAGTGCTTCTCCACTGCAGAGATGGGACGATACCGCCAGTGAGTGTCATCATATCTCTGAGGTTTTAATGCATTGTGGAAATGTCCTTCGCCATAAACTGGACCTCAGTGGGCTCTGTATACTTGGACAGCTTTTTATTTCCGTCTACACCAACATCTCTTTACCAAAAAATAACAGATCTACAAGCTGTGTGAGCTTGTATAGATCTCTCCCTCTCAGCTTTACTGTCTGTCTCTCCCACACTGTCTCCCTCTCAGCTTTCCCCATGTCTCTCCCACACTGTCTCCCTCTCAGCTTTCCTACTGTCTGTCTCTCCCACACTGTCTCCCTCTCAGCTTCCCTACTGTCTGTCTCTCCCACACTGTCTCCCTCTCAGCTTTCCTACTGTCTGTCTCTCCCACACTGTCTCCCTCTCAGCTTCCCTACTGTCTGTCTCTCCCACACTGTCTCCCTCTCAGCTTTCCTACCGTCTGTCTCTCCCACACTGTCTCCCTCTCAGCTTCCCTATTGTCTGTCTCTCCCACACTGTCTCCCTCTCAGCTTTCCTACTGTCTGTCTCTCCCACACTGTCTCCTCTCAGCTTTCCTATACTGTCTGTCTCTCCCACACTGTCTCCCTCTCAGCTTTCCTATACTGTCTGTCTCTCCCACACTGTCTCCCTCTCAGCTTTCCTATACTGTCTGTCTCTCCCACACTGTCTCCCTCTCAGCTTTCCTATACTGTCTGTCTCTCCCACACTGTCTCCCTCTCAGCTTCCCTGCTGTCTGTCTCTCCTACACTGTCTCCCTCTCAGCTTCCCTATACTGTCTGTCTCTCCTACACTGTCTCCCTCTCAGCTTCCCTGCTGATATTATTATAGCGCTGTATAAAAATTGCATGCACCTGCAGCCAAGTTTGTGAGTGTGTGTGTGTGTGTGTGTGTGTGTGTGTGTGTGTGTGTGTGTGTATGCATGCATTCTCAGCAGTGATACATTTCCAGTCAAAGCTCTTCCTGGAGTTCACCTGGTTAAAACATCTATACATCTAACATCTATTTGCCAATAGCCGATCCACAGCCTGCAGATCTGCTAATAAATGTTGAATGGGGACACTATATTGCTTCATAATGAAAATACTTAGTTGCACAAGAATCCATACACACACACACACACACAAAAAAAAAAACCTCAATAGCTTCTAATTAGCTCCACAGCACCACCTATAATTTACAGCGCAACACAGACCACATTTACTGTGGATTCAATGTTGACACAAGCTTGGGCCAGGATTTGCATGCAGACAGACAGTCTCTCTCCCTCTCTCTCTCTCTCTCTCTCTCTCTCTCTCTCTCTCTCTCTCTCTCTCTCTCTCTCTCTCTCTCTCTCTCTCTCTCTCTCTCTCTATCTATAAATATATATATATATATATATGGGAGCATCCAGCTCCAGTATAGCTGGAGTCCATCCAGCCCTCCAATGGACTGATTGAAGAGGACAGAGGGCAGCATGCTAACAGGGTTAGCATGGAGCGACCGGGGCGGGGCCCTGATGGCCCCTAAATAGCATGGACTGCACTGTCCTTCTCCCACAGCCTCCGATTGGACCAGCAGTTCGTCAATCATCGCCTAATGAAGAGGAAGCTACCGTCCCGTGACTAACGTCACAAACACGGTGTAATCGAGTCTCTATGCACGTGTGTGTGTGTGTGTGTGTGTGTGTGTGTGTGTGTGTGTGTGTGTGTGTGTGTGTGTGTGTGTGTGTGTGTGTGTGTGTGTGTGTGTGTGTGTGTGTGTGCGTGCGTGCGTGCGTGCGTGCGTGCGTGCGTGCGTGCGTGCGTGCGTG
>NC_139709.1:35953727-36076227 GCF_964188405.1 Protomyctophum parallelum | reverse complement strand
GGCGGCTTGTGTTATTAGAAAGCCGACTTTCCTTAGTGGATGCACTCTGAGCCCCCCATCACACGTATACTATGCACTTTTTGTCCAGAAAGGGATTTTTTTTTTCACCTGAAGAAAAATACTTCGGGTGAAAAGAAACCATTTCTGGCCAAACGTTTTATACGTGTGATGGGGGGCTCAGAGTGCGTCCACTAAGGAAAGTAGGCTTTCTAATAACACAAGCCGCCTTTGTATTGGTGAGTAAGTAAAACATTACCGCGTCATTGACATACGTATTCACATATTGAGCTTGTAGATGTTGCTGTTTTTTAATTTGAAACCTGAAAAATAACAGTTTTATATGGGATATATGGGGTTTCCAACCGACAGAGACGACATACAATTGGTACAAAACAGGGAGGCTGTGCATATGCACTAATCCGCCAAATTACTTACATAAAAAAATGAGTCACACCTATTTTCTGAATGATACAATTTCAGTTCCTCAAATTAAATAATAGTTCAGGCTCTCTATTAGCCTACACCTTCTTATGTGCATAAGATACATCAAGGAAAAGGTCTGCACAACCAGTGCCATTGCATAAAATGCGCGTGCACACGCACGCACGCACGCACACATGCGCACACACACACACACACTACAGGGTGGCATGGGCTGAAATTTTAAAAAGGGCACTAAAAGGGCAAACAAATGTTTTGACATTTCTAGCCAGATTTAGAGGAATATCTCATTTTCAATTAACATTAGGATGATACTTGTTTTTTTCTCTATTGTGAATGATGTCATTATTCAGTATTGAACCTCAATATTGGTGCTTTTCTCACTCATTTTCATCTCACCACATGACAGTATGCCCTACTTGACAAATGAGTTTCAAATGAACAGTATCTCTGAAAATATAAATGTTTCAGGAAATAAAGAAAACCGTATAATATATTATATTTAAAACAACGCAATACTGCCTCATCAAAGTTGGTATGGTGACTTTATATAATTGTCAATTACATGAGGGGGAGAGGGGGAGGAGTTAGGTGCTTTAGCTGTTTAGCAGTTTGAGGATCCAATGGAGTTAAGAGGTTTTGTCCGAAGCGCTTTTTAATACTTTATTGGTTCAATATGTTCTTAACCAACACACAGACATAAGGGTGTTCAGTAGCATTGATTTATAAAGAAAATGGAGTTAGGTGGTTTCCTCCTGACAGCATCATACGTTGTTTCAACCACTGTCTCAAATTAAGACGGACCACTAGCTCACCTGGACATGTTTGTGGCTGGGTTTGTTTTAGATTTAAGGGCTTACCTTGATATACTGTACATACAGTAGTTGTGCAACACCAAACTCAACAAAGGAAATAACGGAAAAAAAGGCTGAATTCAAATTCTTTGGAAAAGGCAATTCTATAGAGCGTCGCAGTCCCACGCCCTTTCAGAACGACGAGTGGCCCAGGAAATGAATCCCAATGCATTTTGCTGCGACGCTCTATTGAATGCTACCTTTGGGAAGGGGATTTAATTTACCATAATATGCTGCATTCATGGTCGGGAGAGGGCACTTTTTTACAGACGGGTAAAAGTACAGGGGCTCAAGCCCCTTTGATGTCTACACACACAACAGTTAGCGATTTAAGAGACAAAGCCACATTTCAGAATTGAATGACGAGCATTCATAGTGGAAAATTGTCTCAACTCTATCCTCTATTTGCCAGTTCATGAATACAGAGCTTATTTATGCCTTTCTTGTTGCATTAGGCTACTGAAGAGATTGTATTTAATTTGTCTTAGTTTAACTTTGAAAAAAAGTTAAAGTTCTCCTGAAGCAACTACTGACATGGGGATGAAAACGTGAAACCAACATCACAGGTAAATTTGACGTTCGTCTACAGTGCATTTAATTCCAGCTTCCAGACATCCACTCAAAACAGTCCTTCAATGGCTTATAGTCACTTCCTCCTTTTAATATTCACAGATCATTGCGGTCATTTAGAGGCGACTTAAAGTGCAGGGTTTGGCACAATTTACTTGCCATATGGTAATTATTTTAATAGTTGGACCACATTTTGCCACCCTAAGTGCCGCTCTTTGGCAATTGCCTAGTTCGCCAGACCATTTACCAGATGAATGCAATTGGCAGACAAATGGCTCCTCCTCCACCGTACCACCTGCCTGTTTGGCAGATAACAAAATGGTCCTTTGGAGGTTTTACTTATAGCTATAATGAAATTGTGAAATTGGAAGATAACCAGCAATAGTTTTGAGGTTTCAGTTAACTGGTAAATGGTGAAATTGACTGAAGTGATATGGATGGACCATTCCCTTGAGGCAATTGCACTTAAATCTGTAGTGACCGCTGGCTGTTGGTAAGAAAGGCCGCAGAGGTGCAAAGACACTAGTACATTTACTCAAGTATTGTATTTTGAGGTAGGATACTTTTACTTCACTGGATGACTTCCGTTTTCAATAATTCATACTTTTACGTCACTACATCTCAGAGGCAAATATTGTACTTTTCACTCCACTACATTAGTATTACAAAAATGAGCATTTGCGCCTGTCGTAGACATGCGCAGAGCAAGTTCAGTCAGGGAACCTCAGTCAGCGCGCCGGCTGTTAATTGGGCCACCGCAGCATCACGCTCTCATCCACATGATTCACTCAGCCAATCACACACTCACCACATCTCATACCGGCTACTTGAACCAGAGGTTTGCATTCCTCTGCCTTCTTGCTTGCTTACACTGCTGCTGTATCAGCGTGCTGCTGTCATACAACCTGCGCTCAATTCTGCTGCTGCTATACTGTATACTCGTGCTGCTGTATACAAGTGCGCTATTCTACGGTCACCAGTCTCGCCACTGCTGTGGCGTCTGGGCGATTAGGCTATGCACTAAACGTTGCTTGCATACAATTCTGGTAAGTCAGTGAGTTTAATTGGTTGGAAGAACGTGCACTGCTTTGTTCACCGACGGAAATAACCTAGATCAAATTGAAGCTGCTGCTTAAAATGTCCTCTTCTGTTGCCATTTTTATCGTTGTGCCTCGATCACACGAGATCGCTTTTTTTTTTTGTTAGCCAATGAATTTCACGTCGGGTCCTGTCCTGCTCACAGCACTAGTCAAGGAAGCAGCTTACCTGCCGTCTGCTCTGCTTTCCGCCGTTCTTCACATGTAAATCCAGGCCAAAGTTTATAATCAGTTCTATGACTGGTCACGCTTGGTGCGCATTCTCGTCTTGGCTGCTACTAGTCAATATGTGGACGTAATATAGATTCAAGGCAACGGGATTAAAAGCATGCATTTATCCACAGTGTAGAGTAGGAGAGTGGCAACACGCTTTGTATAGTTCCAACTGTTCCTTTGGCTGGAACTATCCCTTGAGATAGAACGAGCACTTCCGCATTCCATTGTTGCCAAGTGAGTCAACACTAATGTCGCCACTATTACTAGATTACTCTGAGTATGTCCGCATCGCGTCTGTCATGCATGGTGCCACGTCTGCACATTAAAAGCGTCTTGGGCTTGTTTATTTAAGTCACTTGCCGGGTCAACGTTGTTGTTTAAACCCGCGGTTCATTCGAGGCACCCTCAATTTTATATGATGATAAACTTATTTGACGTTGGATTGTTTTCATAATGATTCAAGATAGGTTGTGGCTCGTTTTCGTTGACCCAGCTGCTTGTCTCTTCCTTATTGAAGCGTCTGCCGTCCACTAGGGGCAGTATATCTTTAGCTTTCCTGTTCTGTAGAGTGTAGAAGAGAGCCGTCTTGTTTGTTGTCAGTTTCATGTTCACATTCAGAGATGCATGTTGTGTTGTTTGGAGGTTCTTCACCTAATACTTTGTTTGTTTGTGTTATGCATATATATGGAACTATGATATAGTTTTGCCTCTTTCTTTTATTTACACTCTTATGTGAGTAAATGTTGCTCGTACATTTTCTTATGTTAATTAGCCTGCTTATTTTAGTTAATGTTTTTCTATTATTGTTTGTTTGTACTGCAGGGCTTCTTCATCTTTGTCATTAAAGAAACAATTTGACATAGAGGAGTGTATTTCTTCACATATGGCAACACAAGTTCTCTGATCAGAATGAAACGTCCAATGCAGCATCAGTTAGAAGTAAATGGAGTTGACCAGAGCAACTGAGAGAGCAGTGAGGTTGCTCTTGGTTGCATAGGCCCACATGGCACCTGGGTCCCAAGGAATATGTCAGTGTGAATTGTACCGTATCATGCACCTAGTGTTGGGCAGAGCCATGCTGGATATTATTATTTTCATTTTGGCTGGAGGAATCAATATCATGCCATTGATTCATGCTAACTACCTATAAACTAATTGATCCTGCTGTTCAAATAAATGATTTACCTGGCTATAAGGTGGATGCTTGCACATTCAGGGATCTCAATTATTTTTAGTAGGCCTATTATGAGGTATTTAGGATGCTAATTGATAGTGGGTGCCCCCCCGCCCCACTGGCCCCAGTGCGGGAGCGCACTCGTCCATTTGTTTGCATTGCACAGTGCGCTATTTCCGAACGCGCCCATTGTGTCAGTGGGCGCTTCAGGCCTCAAGCACCCACGACTCGATGCCTATGCTTGGAGAAATAGGCGGCATGGGTTGCAGCAGAGCCATCTAATAGAAGAGTTACGATGAGCGGGCAGAAACCGAGCACTGTTCATGCAGCCTGAAAGGCGGACAAGTGGAGTTTCGAATACATTGTTTTCAACGACGGCAGTGCAAATAAGAAGCCATTTAGGCATGTGTGCAACATGACATGTTTTAAAAGTATTATTCAGGACGACTAAAGTCTCTGTAACGTGTTTGTCATACGATTACTACAAACAATCTAAAATAAGGGATTTAAGAATACTAAAGCTGGGCTGTTGCCTGGGTCAGGCATTTCTGCCTACTTCCGTCCTTCTACCCATTTGTAGAAGAAGAGCCACGCCATTGAACTGGCCCCATGAAGTGAACTGAGTTTCGTAACTCCGTCTTACTCTATGGGTCTGTTTTACAGGTAAGTACTTATGGTGCGCCAGGGAAGTGTTTAACATTAAATTAAACGCACAGTCTGTCTTTAAAGACAGGAATTGGCTCATTGCTAACATTTCTGCTATGCTTAGCCCAGGAACAGAGGCGTGGTGTTTTTCCTATGCTCAGCCAGGGAAAGAGGTATGGCGTTACCACGCTGCTAACACTGCTGCTAAATGATTGATTTGAATTCTATCAGTGTTACGGCTTAGATGATACTACACCGTGACTGAAGCTAATTTGCCTTAAAGTCAACTTTAGCTATATCCATGTCATTTTAAAGCGATTCATAGCTGTTCTCATGCTGCTTCTGTCTCCATTTCCTGAGCGACAGCCCTTTATACTGATGAGATGAACCTTGGATGCTGGGAAGGTCCTCCCCGTGGGTTGCTGCATACAGTCTTCATCGCAGCTGCAGCCATTATCGGATAGGCTCCAATTGGTGGTATACGTGGATCTGCTGCTACTGAAACCATGAGGCAGGTCATCAGTTAATCAATCCGCATCTTCACCTAGGCTGCTTTTGTTCTATTAATTCTATATTCACATGCAGTCGCTCAGCCACCTAAGTAGTGTTTCGGTTGAAACATCTGTTTCCTTGATATGTGACATGGACGCAGCTCCTTCTACAGTCTTGGGGGAAGAGTATGAAGGGAGATGGGTTGCAGATAAATGGCTGAATTTAATACTTGCCGGCAGATGCAAGTCTTCCGTGTTATTTGAGCTACCTTATAAGCAGCGGTAGCATGCTTTTGGTCGGATAAAAACCTGGAATGGGAAACAGATCAGTCATAATGAAGGAATCTGCATCACCCATCAATAAGGACGCTCCTCTGTTCCATCTATCGACACGTTACTCAGTGGTATAACTTGGACCTGTGTTATGGATTATTTCATTCTAAGAGCTGTTCTAATTCCAGGTTTGTCAACGTAGAGATGCTTGTCTGTTTAATTTCATGTTCTAGCTCAGAGGCCATGCTGATGGTTTCGAAGCTGCCTGGTAACCTTAAATCAAACCATGGTAAATTATTCCTGCCTTCTCTTAATTGCAGCTGCAAGCTCATGAGGTTAAAGTATGTTGCAGGGTCCTATTCATCTTTCCAAGTTGCTTTCCGTGTATCCTATCCTAGTAGTGCTTTTAGTTAATTGTTTTAAATCTCAAGGCATTATAACTGGCGTTCAGCTTTACTCCAGAGCTTCACTGAGTAATCTACTGGCATCCTATAATATATATATATATATATATTATTTTTATACTTTCTATGTGGTGAATCCTATGCATGATATTTCCACTTCTGACTTTGCTTGGATGCCCACCATAAAATCACTCAAAACAACTAATTTCATTAAGGTATATCTGTGACAGCAACTAACACTGGTCTTGCCCTTTCTCTTCCATGCCTCGTTTTCTGCCATGCTGTCCATCCGCAATGTCATGAGCCCCTATTCATGATGGATTCCGGGAAGCCATGGCCGGTCCTGCAAAAGCTGCTTCTTCTGTGTCAAAGCCGTGGGCTGCCTCCTAATCGCTACACGTCACTCTTTAGGATCGGCACAGCAGCACCGAAGTTCCAAATGCTACACTCTACAGCTTTGGGCTGGTGGTCTTCTGCAGCTGTTGAAAGCTATGCTCTGCTAAACTCGAATGCTTTTTCAGGCTCAGAACTAATGAGCTCTGAATTATGTTGGTTACATTGCTGCTGCTACATATATTCATTATTTTGCTCCTTATGCTGCAGGATATTATTAATACTCTTAAAACTGTTTTTCTGCATGATTTTCTGTTTCTTAGGCCGGTGGTCTCTGCTGCTTACGAAAGCTATGTTAGACTAGTCTTGAAAGATATTTTACAGGCTCAAATACTAACTAGTCGCGAATAGTGTGTTATTTGCTACAGATTTTTTCCTTTTTCTTACTTACTACAGAAGTACAATTATTCTTAAAACTGTATTTTGCATATTACTGTGGCAGAACTTGCCGCATTGCAGCGTTGCCGCCGCATCATGATCATGCATGCGATCATGTTGCAAGCTAAAATTTGAAGCTCCAGGTGGTAGACTACTGGGTACTGATTTCAGATATTAATGATAATGATAGAATGTCCCTTTCGGTGATCCTGGTTGAGTTGGGTTATTTGTGCACTGTGCAGTGGGTCATGTTGGTTTTGCAGCGCGCAGCGAACCAGGACACCGTTTAGGACTCCTGAATTTCAGGGATCAACAGGCGCTGTACTGTTGAACACATTGACCTAGTCATCACATAATGCTAGAACAGCCGCTGTACTGTCGAACACATTGACTAGTCATCACATAATGCTAGCATGACCTATGTCTGATCCATGTCCTATGACCCTTGTCGCTGCGCGGAATGGATATCGGTATGGTCTTCCTGTTACAGGAAACAACAGGTGCTCTGTTGTACACATGTATAGCTTAGGGTTGGTGATGATCTGCTTTTTGGGGGTTTCGGATGTTTTGCGCTGTTGGGGGATTCAGAGTCCCTATGGTTGGGACTGATGCGCTTGACCTGAGTACCTAAAAGCAGATCCAATACATCGCCAAACCATAATAAATATATTGCATTGATTATCTTATATTCAATAAATATATATTACATCCTCCTTGAGTTGTCTGACTGAAATGAGCATTTGCGCCTGTCGTAGACATGCGCAGAGCAAGTTCAGTCAGGGAACCTCAGTCAGCGCGCCGGCTGTTAATTGGGCCACCGCAGCATCACGCTCTCATCCACATGATTCACTCAGCCAATCACACACTCACCACATCTCATACCGGCTACTTGAACCAGAGGTTTGCATTCCTCTGCCTTCTTGCTTGCTTACACTGCTGCTGTATCAGCGTGCTGCTGTCATACAACCTGCGCTCAATTCTGCTGCTGCTGCTGCTATACTGTATACTCGTGCTGCTGTATACAAGTGCGCTCCCACCTCCACCCCAGCTACCACCTGTCGTTTTGGATCTACTATTTAGGTACGGGGGATTCAGAGTCCCTATGGTTGGGACTGATGCGCTTGACCTGAGTACCTAAAAGCAGATCCAATACATCGCCAAACCATAATAAATATATTGCATTGATTATCTTATATTCAATAAATATATATTACATCCTCCTTGAGTTGTCTGACTGAACATACACTAACCACTTAAACCATATCTTTGGCTATTTGAAAATAGCCGATATACAAGATCACAACGCGTCACATTGTGAGCTTGTGGATCAGCTATCTTTGAAAAGATCTTGAGAAATGTAAAAAACCTTTGAAAAGAAAGAAAAAGGCAATGGAACATTCTGCGAGTACTTTTAATCTTGGTATTTTAAACATATTTCCCCTGTAGCTATTGCACTTAAAAAGCTGGATTAGTGAAGGCTGTTGGTAAGAAGAGAGATACGGCCTGTGAGTACTCACATGTGCATTATCCTGCGGATTACACCACTACTTACCAACTAAATCAATACTTTGACAATAAATATTGATTTAAACATATAGCTTCCGCTTTCCAGAGCCATACACAGAGGCAGAGCAGTGCTCTGTTGTTTCTGAAATATTTCTCACAACAATGTTACAAGTAAAAGTCTTGTATTGAACAAAATATACGTAAAGTGCCAAACGTAAAACAAAAGTACTCCTCCCCTGCATAATGTCCCATTTATTTATTTTCCAGAGTTTTCTAAATGTGTCAAAATGATTTGAAAATAGCAGATCTACAAGCTCACAACTAGATGTGACACATTGTGAGCTAGTATGTAGATTGACTATTTCCAAATAGCTGCAAAGTACAGTATGAAATAATCTAAATCTGCAAAGTAGCGAGTAATTCAAGTTGTGAAATGTTTGTATTGCAGTAAAAATATCAATATTTGCCTCTGCGATGTAGTGTGAGAGTAGGAGTATCAAATAATGAAAAAGAACAAACTAAAAAGAATATTTTTACTGCATGATTCAAGTAAAAGTACCTAAATGTATGGTACTTAATACGTACAGTACGTAAATGTACTTACTACTTACAGTAGTTACTTCCCACCACTATCACAAAGCCTTGAGGCAGTACAGTGGCCTGTTGCTTCTCAACATTTCCCAGAATGCCTTGATCGACCAATAGAGATCGCAACCTATCCTACACAGTACACACTGTAAAAAAAAAAGCACTAAAAGTGGTCCTTTGGCTCATCATCTGGTCCCATCTTAACCACTTGAACCCTTAATTATATTCAGTTTAGAGCAGGGATCTTCAACAGGTCAGGGCCTGGGAACCCTAAAGGGTACTCAGAGTTAGTACAGGGGGCCCACCAAATATATGTGATTGGAAATATTTATGTTTTTACATTTACTACTTGAACCCTACAATCCTTACTCTAGCCGGAAATAGCACAACACCATGTTGAGGGGAAAAAGTCACGCCACGTATTGAGGGTTTAAAAGTCGGAAATTACTCTTCGAGATGATTCACACATTTAAACAGAAAAGACAAGTACGAAAAAAACGAAAAGAACACTTATTTGAAAAATTAGGATCTAATTCACGCCAGCATTTCTCCCAGTTGAGCTCTTATTTTGAAAAGCCACATTTCCAGACTTCCAGAAGTAGACATGATCCTAGTATGTTTAACAGGTCTCGTTCAACTGTTGTTTACAAGATGGATCTATGCCGGGGCACTGGAGGCCTCCACAGCGTCGGCTCTGTGCCATCAAAGAAACGTTGTTTTGACCAAAAATGCTATGAATCAAGGTCTATGAAGCGATCTATGACAAAAAAAAGTGTGACATGCATCACATTCACACATTGTATACAATATATGTAGTGAGGATCCCTGCGTCATCTGTTTCTCAGCTAAAGGGTCCTTGGCCTGAAGAATGTTGAAGACCCCTGGTCTAGAGGGTTTAAGTGGTTAACCATACAGGTGCTTAAAGCTTCTTTGTGTGACAGTGGTGCTATACACATGCAGCACCTAAATAACCCCTAACGAACCACTGAACAACCACAATTGTTAAGAGGAATTTGTCTCTCGTAGGTCAAAGTGAAAAAAAAAAGGAGATATATGTATCTCGATGGGGTATTACCAGTATAAACAACGGACAAACATAAATAACATTCAGCGTTTCCCAGTGCGTAGCGTTTCCCTCTGCAACCTGCGAAGCCGGTCCAGCACGTTGCGTTGCTGCCAAGCATGCACCATCGCTAAGTTGCCAGTGAGTCACTCAGACACTACCTGAGAGAACTGAATGTGTTCTTGCTGCTCTGCCGCAAACTGATATAAATCAGGAGGATGGGGTCTGTGGGCGCCAGGCGAATTTATGCTTGTCTGGATGAAATGAACACAATAGTGGAATGTATGGTGTGAGGGAGGAGAGAGAGAGAGAGAGAGAGAGAGAGAGAGAGAGAGAGAGAGAGAGAGAGAGAGAGAGAGAGATCAGTGGTTCTCAATCAATGCCCACTTGAAAATCCCACCCATGTGACCACTAAACACGGGCAGCCATTGTTAAATTGGCGTGTATTCTCAGAGCGGGATTATTTGAATGATCCATCAATCGACAGTGTTCTGGCATCGGAATTGATATGGAACTAGCACGGCATTCCTATAGTATGCAGTTATACAGTTTCATAATTCAAATATTTTATAATGTTTTAAAGAAAAAACTAAATTATAACCACATCATTTCCTTTTCATGTTAATGTTAACTTTAAAATCAGTGTTTTGTCAATAATTTGGGGGCCCACTTGCAATAAACTCACAGCCCACCAGGTTGATGAGTGGGAGAGGGAGAGATATATGCATATATATGAGAGAGAGAGAGAGAGAGAGAGAGAGAGAGAGAGAGAGAGAGAGAGAGAGAGAGAGAGAGAGAGAGAGAGAGAGAGAGAGAGAGATAGAGAAAGAATGAGAGAGAGAGAACAAGATAGCGACAGAGAGAAATAATGAAAGATAGAGAGGGGAGGAAAGAGGCATGGGGAGGGAGAGAGAGAGAGAGAGAGAGAGAGATTTGTCGGTGGACTCTTCGTGCTATATCATGATCATGATGTTCTGCCAGTGTAGGAGAGATGCTGAGTGAGGAAGTGGGGTGTTTATTCTCTGATCGACCCCGCTGCGTTTCCTCTCACAAGGACAGCCAGGCAGCGGCTGTGACCTCTCCTCCTCGTCCTGCACCCTGCCTGGCGTGCCCGCCGATACCACGACACCCCTACCCCCAACCCCCAACCCCCTCCACCTTCAGTAACACCTCCATACAGGATGATAGTTGGTAGTTGGAGAGAGTGCTCGAGCAGCGCAGTGGTAAAGTGCCTGCATGCCCGCCACCACAGAGGTTGGGGGTTCGAATCCATCGTGGTGCATCCGCCTTTGTCGAGTGTCTATACGAACACAATTGGGCCGTGTTTGGGGGAGGGTAGCTTGAACGACCCCTATATGATTTTCAGGGCATAACTAGCGCTGGAAACCGAAGCCAACTTTCTATTGGTTCACCAACCTATGATAACTCTCTCTCCAATTTAGAATTTAAGCATTTAGCACTGCTCATTTCCAGAGTGACTCACATTAAGCAAGGTAATAACACACATAGAATGCAAACAATATACTAAACTAAACAATATACAATAAAAAAATATAATTGAAACTTTAGGATACCAGGTAGAAAATATAAATTAGAGTACATTCTAAACATTGTGGTTAAGAAACAAGCAGCAGTAACAAAAACACATCTCTCTCTGTCTCTCCCCAATACATTTTACATGTACTGTACCTGACAAGTAGAATAGCAAAACACAACTCAACTAGAAAAAGTGCCCTTCTGGGCACAGGTCTCCACCAGGTTATCCACAGATCCGTGCAGTTAGAGGTAAAAACACTTTTGGGCCAGTTATAGCGCCACCTTGAGGCTGAGTTGAAATTGTTCATGTGGCATTTTGTCCTGGGCCTAGTGGGAATGTGGGTGCACAATTTCACGGAAATCACGCGATGTGTTCATGATTTGCAGCATTTTGTTTGAAACTGAGCACTCCTGTGAACTTTGGAAGCCAATCTTAACCAATCAGGATGGAGTCTGAGAAATCTGAAAGACCGGTTTGGTTGAATGGCTCTAGAGAGACTGTGTACCAATTTGCGTGATGTTTGGACAAAATCTGTAGGTGTACTGTGCAAAAACTTGTTTTGCACAAAGCGGCCTCCTGGTGGCGCTATAACAGGCCGTTCTGGAAAGTTTGGGGCAGAGGTTCATCGTTGGCATCCAGGGAGTGTGTGTACCAATGTGCGTGATGTTTGGACAAAATCTGTAGGTGTACTGTGCAAAAACTTGTTTTGCACAAAGCGGCCTCCTGGTGGCGCTATAACAGGCCGTTCTGGAAAGTTTGGGGCAGAGATTCATCGTTGGCATCCAGGGAGTGTGTGTGCAAAATTTGCCATCCACCGGGTTAACGGTGGCCGAGATTAGCTACTAACGGACACACGGACGGACACACAAACGGACGGACGGAGTGCAAAACATACTCTCCCCACATGCCTTCGGCCTGGTGGAGACAACTAATTGAAGGCTATAATTAGGTCCAGGTGGATTTAGCAATGTGTTATGATACTGCAGGGAGCTGTTCTGGTGATTACCTGACTCGATGCTGTGTCAGCCAAACATGACTCGGGTAAAAAGAAGGGAAAAAAAAAAGGTTATAGGCCTACACAGTCTTACTACCGAAGCTTAATAGATTGAATGTCAAAACTGTTGTGTTTTCTCCTCGAACGTAATGAGAACAATATGCAACTGAGAGCAATCTAATGTTGCTGCATTAATCAAAACAATGTTTGATGCTTCATGCACTTTATCCCATAAAAACCGGGAAAGCAAATGTGTCATTTTAGAATTCTTAGGCTATTAAGAAAATAGAAGATCTACAAGATCATAACATATGGCACGAAGTGACACGATATGATCATAATAATTATAATAATGACAACAACAATAATATCTCTCTCTACATTGTGTGGAAGTGACAAGTTACAGTGATATTTATAATGATCTCGAATGGAACACAACAAGATACGTCTGCATGGGTCAAAATGGATAAATATTACAAATAATAACTTGAATTTATATAGCGCCTTTCAAGAAAGGACGATTTACTTTACACTTTCAAATAATGCCTTTATCTCGGATTCGAGATCCGAGATAAGGTATTTGAAAGATGTTTACAACGAGTGGATACACACGGCAATCAGTTTCTGTTTACTTCATTGCCTAGCAACCCAATGCTAATGTATGTAGCATTCAGAGATCACACAAAAGTGTGTACATGCGTGCGTGCGTGCGTGCGTGCGTGCGTGCGTGCGTGCGTGCGTGCGTGCGTGCGTGCGTGCGTGCGTGCGTGTGTGCCATTTTCTGTTCAGGACATTACTGTGACAACAGCCACGCAAGCTCTACTGCTGTAAAATGTCTGAATACCCGACCACTGAACAGTTTCTGACCCGAAAACCATCAGTCTGTTGAACAAAATGCATTTTTAAGTTGATAGGTGATAACCTAACCACCGCGCTGGTTAGTAAAAACAGAGAGATCTGCTGGGGGTGGGCGGGCGGTGAGTCGCTTATCACCCACCGCGGCTCAGTGACATCATGTTGTAGTTTTCCCAACCCCCGTAGTGAGTCGCTTATCACCCACCGCGGTTCAGTTACTTCATGTTGTAGTTTTCCCAACCCCCGTAGTGAGTAGGTTATCACCCACCACGGCTCAGTGATGTCATGTTGTAGTTTTCCCAACCCCCGTAGTGAGTAAGTTATCACCCTCCGCGGCTCAGTGTTGTCATGTTGTAGTTTTCCCAACCACAGTAGTGAGTAGGTTATCACCTAAGAAGTTGAACTGGAGTATGCGTCGCCTTTTAGCCATGTGATTTATGGTTTTCTTTCTCTTTATCTTTCCATGCTGCACAAACTGGACACGGCACCTTAAAAACATATGTACACATCTGCAAGTTATGCAAATATTTCTATATGAAGATGCTTATGTTTCAAAAAGAATGTACACAACAGCATATGTTGCTAATGCTTGTAAAATAATATGTCGTGCATGTGATGGTAATGTTCGATACATCATGTATCTGCCTTTCACATACACTACCGGCATAAATATGTACATAAATGTTCTAAACTATTACCCTGTTTTCTATCTCTTGTTTTCTAATTTGGTTCTATCAGTACAGAACTACATACATGTTCAATATGATTTAGTTGAGTGAAGAGGTGGGGCAGCAACAACAGCATTAGAGCGGAGAGTATTTAATACGTCGTAAAAAATAAAATGTGACTCCACATTGTTCCCCTTGGGGGAAGTTAAACAGAGCAGACACTCCTAATGCTAAAACACTGAAGACATTAATACCGCAAATGACACCAAACCACAAGGCTCCAAACAAATACCGTCCTAGCAGTGCTGTAGCAATATTGTCACCGTCGTTGGGAAACCTTGTATGTCTGATATAGCTATTTCAGGAAATGGAGAAAAAAAATCCAATGGATCCAATGCAGTTAGTTAATCACAGGCTCTTGTTCAAACTTGTCGTTGGTTCATATGTATGAAGCCAACATGACTTAAAGCTATATAAGCAGCTTTAAGTCATGTTGTATTTTTGTATTCAGACAGACAGCAATGACTAAAACGCTCCCCCAAAAAATCTGTGTCTGTGTGACACATCTAGGGGCCGCTTCTGCATTCAAAAAATTCTTTGTCATTTTGACATATTATTGCTATTGCATATTATTGCATAGTATTATTATTATAGCAGCTTTTCAAAGTTTTCACCTTCCCTTAACCCATTTTGACCTGAGATCAGATTCTAAAAATGTCTTTTTGAAAATGACAGTTTTCTGAAAAAGCTGTGTTTCTATGTTTATTTTTTATTTTATTTGCTTTATTTTTTATTTGACAGGGCGAGTGTAGGGCGCCTGCACACAACACCATGCGTTGATGCCGTGTGCAGGCACCCAACACCATGACCATACAGGCATTCACAATACAATACAGATCAACATGGTACAGGGGACAGAACAACTGCAAAGTGAAATGAGAAATGACACCGAATACTAATTAGTGCTGATAGTTACTCATGATTACAGATTTGAATTGTTTTTAGCCACCTTTTCAGGTTGAATTTGAAGGTCAGATACTTGGAAGTCTCTCTTACTTCTGTAGGGAGACTGTTCCAGTGATGGGAGGCTCTAAACAGAGAAGACTGTTTTACCAAACACACTACGTCTGATTGGCACTTCATAGTCCCCTCTGGTAGTTGCCCTTGTTGCTCTGTCACCACTGTCCCTTCGATCTATGAACTGGTTCAGTGGTCAGTCGTTCTTCGATTTTTCAAAAATAGCAGACCTACAAGCTCGTAGCGCGCCGCTATGAGCTTGTAGATCTGCTATTTTTCAATAGCTAAAGCATAACATAATGCTAACACCAAAAGGGGTTCCCGCCCAAAATGGGTCAAATTTAGAACACAAGCTCACACCACAAGCTCAAAGCGCTTCGTGCCGCGTTTCCAGCTTGTGGATCTGCTACATTTGCTACTTGTTTGTGACGTTGTAGTATATGATCAAGTAGGGTGTAGTAGTAGTTAAATTTACACAACAAGTTAGAATATGGAGATAAGAGGTTTCTGCCAATCACAGCAACAATGTGGTGCTCTAGTGGCTGCAATTAAACCTGCGATGGGAGAAAGCGAACACAGGCCCCGTCAGCCCACACAATGTCCAGACACTCAGACACCAAATATCATCGCTGTCGGGTGAAAACCTTGTATGTCCAAAACTCATAATTTTCAGGAAATGGAAAGAAAATGTTCCAATGGATCCAATAAATGTAGTTATGATTTAGTCACAAGCTTGTGTTCATACTTTTCAATGGTTAATGTATAAGATCTACAAGCTGACAATGTATAATTCTGTAGTATGACATTGTAAGGCTCATTTACAGGAAATAACATACATTTGGAGATACTAGTTTTCTGCCCATCAAAAAAAGATATTTATCATTTCACAAACACCACAGCTTCCTAATGGATTCTGTGAGAGCGAGAGAGCGAGAGAGAGAGAGATGTTAAAGGCACAATTAGTCATTGTTATGGTATGGAACCAAATGGACCTATTAATGGTCCATTTAGTTCCATTTGTACTGTCCAAGCTACAGACGCATTAAGGTCCATTTGGTTGCTGTAGGGCTGGGCCATATGACTTCAAATAAATTTGACAATTGTTAAAGTTAAAGTTGCAGATCTACAAGCTCACGCAATACACGTCATGCAACATTCTTTTTTGCACTGCACTGTTGTGCAACGAAGCATGCTACAGGGCTTATACGTGATTAATCAGACTAATCGATTTAGTGTATTACTTACGGTATTAAGGTGCGTTCAGACATGGATGGTTAGAGCGGTGCGATTACAAGTCAATGCAAAGATGAGAAGTTGCACGAGCGCCGCTAGCACAACACAAACGGGACGAACCGAGGTGAATATTTAAATTCAAGTCTGAACCTTTAGGACTCTTTTGTGTTGTGAAATGTCCATGTCAAATGCACATAACATGGAGTCAAATGCCCATATATGGACTGATGTCAGACACTGTGTCAAATGCAAATAATGTAATATGGAGAATTTCAACATGCACACCGAGGTTCCAATTTACAATTTAGGCATTTAGCAGACGCTCTTAATCCAGAGCGACTTACAATAATCAAGAACAAAAGCATGGGAATACATCACAAAAGCATTTATCATAAAACATGCGTAAGCTAAGAAAGTAACAGTGGAATATCTATATTATGAGACTATACATATAAACTATATATATATACTACTATGCTATACATATGTACTATGGCGTGCTATGACTATATACAATGCAATTATAGTGCCGTCTACATAACATGCTATAAGTCTGTATCAGATGCTATCTAAGTCTACAGAAATGCTATCTAAGGGGGTAGGGTAAGTGCTATGGGTTCCCTGATATGTCTAGAACCTATTCCAAGTTAAGTCCAGTGTCTCTTACATTATCAACGCCAGCTTCTGAGAAAAGGGTTACAAATCATGCGGATATAAGTAAGCTTTAAGGCTTAATAGCCAGTAAGAAGAACATGCAAGACCAGGCACGTGACAAATAATCATCTCTCTCTCTCTCTCTCTCTCTCTCTCTCTCTCTCTCTCTCTCTCTCTCTCTCTCTCTCTCTCTCTCTCTCTCTCTCTCTCTCTCTCTCTCTCTCTCTCTCTCTCTCTCTCTCTCTCTCTCTCTCTCTCTCTCTCTCTCTCTCTCTCTCTCTCTCTCTCTCATACATATTCGGGTGAATTTCCCTACAGTAGCTATCAATCATCTAGCTGGAGACACCCTGGACCCCATATTAAGCACCAGGCGTGGTCCATTTATTATCATTCTATTTACTGTGAGCAAGCATGTTTATGTCAGCTGGTCACACACGCGCGCGCGCACACACAGGTGCGTGCGCCTGATGTGTAGGTGTCATATAGGCCGCATTGTGTGCAGGTTTGTGCACGTGTAGGAGAAGAGAACCCACAAACGGTTCAGTTGCAAGGTGCTGATTAGAATATATGAGTTCATATTTCACAAGATTGATAGGCTATTGCAGTGCATGGTGTGTGAGCCATCAGTAGACATATAGGCACATAGGTATTGCGTGTGCTTTCTATCACCAATAAAAAGCACAGCATCTAAATAGACAACACTTGACATAGTCCTCAAGATTACTACAGGGAGAGGGGCTTTTACATTAAACACTTGAACCCACAACCCAAGCAGCCGCACTCTGAGGGGAACAGCAATGTCTGCTCTAACATTTATGTGCACTGACAAGTCTACTGTACAAGTGTGCATGGTCGCAAATGTTGACAAACTAGGTCAGAAGTCTAAGTCACAGGTTACTAAACACAACGTTTACATCTCCAAAATAACCGCACAGTGGTTACACTGGATTTAATTCAAATCCCGGTCCCTGTAACCAGTGAACTCGTGGACTGAATGTTTTTTCATGCATTGTTCCTGTTGACTCTTCCAGGAAGCAGAGTGTTTCTGTTATGGCGTTAATGCATGAAAGATCAATGTGGTCAGTGACTGAAGAGCGATCGCACGCCCTGCCAGTGAGAGATAAGTCACGGTGCCATAACAGCGCTGTGACGGATTTCCATGGGGTGTTGAGATACGTGAGGTTGTATGAGTAGCGGATTCAATTTCCTGAAGCTGTAGTAACACAAGGAAGTCAAGCATGTTCATGCCTCCGATTCAGGCCAGGCCTGCGATTCCCAACCTGTGGGCCTTTTCAAGTGGGTCCCCAAATAACTGGCAAAATAGTAATATATATAAGACTTTATTCAGAACATAATAATATATCTCCTTAACATGAAAAGAATAATGTAAGCCGAATGGCTGCCGTGTTAAGTGCATGGTCAGCGAACGCTTTTGAGTTTTTCGGGCTTTCAGTTGTTTATGCTTATTATAGTGCACTGTGTAAGAAGTTGTCAAAAACCATAGAGTTATAAATAATAGAGACGGCACCGGAATTCCTATCCCATCCACTTGCATGGAGTTGCTCATTCATGCATACTCCCTTTTCACCCATTCTTCCGGCTCCGCCCATTTTGAACCCATCTACAGTACATCATAGAGTTGCATTCATGAATGTGCTGGGCATAAAGCATGAACAAGCACCGCAAGTCGTTTGTGCGTGTGCGTCACGTACGCACACCATAATGACGTAGATAGGCCCAGTTCGGCTCGAGCTGCAGCACGTACGATTGGCCAACATGTCCTTTTGGCTTCAATGCTTCCTTTCCGTGGTCGGGACTTGTCAAAAACACTTATATATTTATAAATGTTGTACTTAACCTTTATTTATACATCAAAGTCCCACATGAAGTCCCATCGAGATACAATATCTCTTTTATGAGAGAGGCCTGTCTGGGGGTAGATAGAAAGGTTGTTGGGAGAAAAAAGTTTGAAATGGCAGGCGCTGAACTTTGTAAAAGGGCACTTTTGGTGAAAATACTGAAAATAGATCGCCAAGCAACACCATGCGTTGCAGCACAACGGGTTGTGAGCTTGGAGATCGGCTATTGTCGGTGCGTGACACAGCACTGAACTAAGTATAATCAAGCTTTTACTGCAGAT
This sequence comes from Protomyctophum parallelum, assembly GCF_964188405.1. Classification (NCBI taxonomy): domain Eukaryota; kingdom Metazoa; phylum Chordata; class Actinopteri; order Myctophiformes; family Myctophidae; genus Protomyctophum; species Protomyctophum parallelum. Next base: position 36,057,036 of record NC_139709.1, on the reverse strand, counting down.
GTGGTGTACGGCAAGGTTTGGAAAAGGCAATTCTCTGGAATGCAGCCTTCGGGTACAGCATTGGAAAGGGGCTATTTGCATTGCTTTCCCCCATGGTCTGGGGGAGGACACTTTCTTACAGACTTTCCCCCATGGTCTGGGGGAGGACACTTTCTTACAGAACACATTGGAAAGGGGCTATTTGCATTGCTTTCCCCCATGGTCTGGGGGAGGACACTTTCTTACAGAACATATTGGAAAGGGGCTATTTGCATTGCTTTCCCCCATGGTCTGGGGGAGGACACTTTCTTACAGAACACATTGGAAAGGGGCTATTTGCATTGCTTTCCCCCATGGTCTGGGGGAGGACACTTTGTTACAGAACACATTGGAAAGGGGCTATTTGCATTGCTTTCCCCCATGGTCTGGGGGAGGACACTTTCTTACAGACGGGTAAAAGTGCAGGAGTTGATATGTACGTGTGCACGTGCCTGCTGCCTACTGATTAACCCATTTTGTGCGGGAACCCCTTTTGGTGTTAGCATTACGTTATGCTTTAGCTATTGAAAAATAGCAGATCTACAAGCTCACGAGCTTGTAGGTCTGCTATTTTTGAAAAATCTAAGAACGACTGACATTTGGGTTAAATGGGTTAATGCCACAGGTCAGACGGTCCGGAGCCCTCTGCGAACTCGGTTGCGAGTGAGTTCAGTGAGCATGGAGTGAGCGTGAGGTCTGTCTTGTTTCACTTTGACTAAATCGCTGCATATATCCTTGCAGAATGTGCTGCGTGGCCACTCTGCCGCTAATGAGCACTCACAGCTTCTAATGAGCCGCCTGCAGAGAGCTTCCATCAGACCAGCTGTTTCATAATACACCACACAATCAATAATGTGGAAAAAGTTCACACTCTGCTGCAGCGTTGATTTTGTTGACTAAAACTATGTCAGAAAATGTTCCACTCCCTTTTTTCACTGATGAAAACTAAACAATTACTTTCGTCAACATAAAAAGAACTAGACTAAATGTTAGGGAGAGACTAGTGGAAAAGAGATCCAGTAGAACTAAAAGAGAAGTCATTTTGTGTTTGGTTGTGCTTGGGTGTTGCACTCTGAAAATAGCTGATCTACGCGCTGCGACGTGTTGTGAGCTTGTAGATCGGCTATTTTCAGCAAGCAAAACATGAAAAATCAGGCATTATGATGCCATAAAGGCCTGCCAAAATTAACTAAATCAATTGTAGATTTAGTCGAGTAAAATATAGTATGATATTTAGTCGGCATAAACTAGAGTCTAGTTTATTTTAAATGTAAAAAATGTTAGTCTAGTTACTAGACTAAATTTTTTTATATTTAAAATATGACTAAAACTGGAATGGAAGTGTATTCAAAGGACTGTGCTGTCAAAATCAACACTGCTCTGCTGGACTGGAAGGCTCAGCATGGAAGTGTGCCGGCTGGTGAGAGGCCAGCGGGATAGAACAACAAAGCAGATCTACAAGCTCACGATGCATGGCGATGTGATGCATCGTGAACAATTTTTTTATTTTTGCCCAGCAACAGTCTGGCAGCAAAGGCTTCAGTGTCAAAGTGTCCAGACTGAGGACTCATCTTTAGAAAGCATTTGAATCGCATTTCAAACTATCTAGAAATGCGATTCATTGAAATATGATTCAGAAAAACCTGTGTCTATGTGTGTTTCTTCTTTTTTTTTTGCTTGGGCATGATCCAACCAATTTGACTCTCCAATCTGTGTGAACAGCCTTATGAGGTGCATTGAATAATCTGTCCAAGAATAATACAGCCAGTAGCATATTAAGTTATGTAATAGGCTAACTAAAACATTATAGTGGCTATAGGCTATTATGGGAAATGTACTGTACACTAACTCATTTACCTCAGAGAATGTTTTCATTCTGGATAAAATCATGAAATGGTCTATGGTCTATTCTAATGGAATAAATGGATAGTCAAATGCAGGTAGGTGTGGTTTGGGGGTTAAAATAATTAAACCAAATTTAACCAATCACCAGTCCACGTGCCATTGCCTTTTTTAAACTCCACGGTCGCTTTCCCAAATGTAAGTGACCAAAATAGCAATTTAGGGGAAAGCGTGCCAACACGCCCATGACCACACCTCTAGGCACAAATACCGGTGTCGGCAAAAAAGATAGCGGGTGACGCTGGACGAAAATACCATTAAGGGACAGAGAAAGCTCCTATATTCGTAATTTTCGGGCAGCGGCTGAATTGCGGCCGCGCTGCGGGTAAAGTCTGAGACGAAATTGGAGCCCTTGTCTTTCAGCACCATGGAGAGCTCTGCACGCTTTATCAGTATATGTTGTACTGTAATGGACATAAGAACATGACAAAACCTTCTAATACAGACTTCTGTCTGTCTGTCTGTCTGTCTGTCTGTCTGTCTGTCTGTCTGTCTGTGAGTGAGAGAAAGAGAGAGAGAGAGAGAGAGAGAGAGAGAGAGAGAGAGAGAGAGAGGAGGGGGGGCAGGATGCAAACAGAGACAGACAGAGAGAGGTGGAGAAACACTAGCATGGTAGATTCTTTCTGGGAAACGGCCTAGTGTCAAGAGATTTGTCACACTGCCAAGACCCACGCACACCCCCCTCTCTTTCTCTGTCTGTCCGAGGTTGTACCAGGCAACTCCCTACAACTCCCAGGGCATCGCTGTAAAGATTAATGTCTGTCGCTGTCTCTCACTCTCACTCGTACGCACGCACGCACGCACGCACGCACGCACGCACGCACGCACGCACGCACGCACGCACGCACGCGCACACTGCAGTCCGAAATGGAAGCTCAGCAGATGTCAAGGTCCCTAAAGTCCTTACATAACCTCCGGGTGTCACCCCTCTCTGATCAATGACCCTGTGACCTCCACAACACAATGTCTACACACTGACGCACACTGAAACACACCACCCAGCCTGTGACAACAGACACTGACGCACACTGAAACACACCACCCAGCCTGTGACAACAGACACTGACGCACACTGAAACACACCACCCAGCCTGTGACAACAGACACACTGACGCACACTGAAACACACCACCCAGCCTGTGACAACAGACACACTGACGCACACTGAAACACACCACCCAGCCTGTGACAACAGACACGACAGGACACGACACCATTAACAACATTCATCCTTAGGGTGGGGATCCTTTAGGATTTTAACGATTCCGATTCCTTAACCATTCAGTCTTAACCATTCCTACAGGCTGTTTCAAATGGATGCTGCATACAGGGCTGTAATGAGTTTGAGTGCGTATACATTTGGTTCCATTTGTACACTCTCAGAGTTATGGTGGTCCTTGAGTATTGTAATTGTATATAGCAGACGTGAAGTCCACATAACAGCTCTGACATTGTGATACAACCCAGTTGAGGAAACAAATGTGACGGTTCCGGTTCCTCAATGTTCCACAACCCTTTGCTGTTTTGGCCATGTTGTTATAAGTAGGTACGCTGAGCCAATTTGAGGCGGATTATTGGCACCATTATTGAGCACACACAAAACACCCGGAAGAGTCATAATCAACAACATTCACACACTTCAAACATTTTCAAAACCAAATCAAAAAGTGCCATAATAGAATATATATAGAATTATATTGTATACACATTTTTGCCTATATGCCATCATGCAACACCATGCCGAAAAACAGGGATTGTCTGAGTTCGGACTCTTGTTGTAAGGACTAATAAAGTACTGCCAACGACTCGACTTCTGGATTGCGAGGGTACCAAGCGGAACTTTGCTTGTGCGTGTACAGTATGCGTGTGTGGGTGATTGTGAACGTGAACGTGAACGTGTGTGTGCGTGTGTGTGTGTGTGTGTGTGTGTGTGTGTGTGCGTGCGTGCGTGCGTGCGTGCGTGCGTGCGTGCGTGCGTGCGTGCGTGCATGCGTGCGTGCGTGTGTGCGTGCGCGTGTGATGACACACTGTATGATGTAAGATGATGCGTAGAAGGGGTGACAGGTTTTCTTTTCATGTCGCTGCCAAGATGACTTCAGTGTGGTGGCTGTCAGCCAGGGGTGTCATTTATACAAAAAAAACAAGCTGCAATCAACATAAAACACACACACACACACACACACACACACACGACGTTTGGAATCTTGCTGATACATTTTAAGCACAAATCTCACATGGGGGTCCCTGGCACAAACTGTATTTTCAGATACGGGTCATTCACAGGTCGTTGACTTGAAACAGTTTGGGAACCACTGATCTAATTTAATGTTCAGCTGCACTTTGAGTTTGATGGTTTGACTGCTCTGCTGCAGTACAGTCTCAACAATTACAACAAACAAGCATCCATGAAGACCTCCACTGTCTACATGAGTTCCAATTTCCCTTTACACTTCCCCACACAACAGACTGATATTAAACAAAACGTTGTCACATTTGCTTACTGTAGGGTAAATGTGTGTGCGTGCGTTCCAAGTATAGCCATGAGACGGATTTACACTATCTGTGTGTTACAAAGGAGTGTGCAATAGGAAACCAAATCCTACTACAACTCACTTGTGGGTCGTAATTTAACTCAGGGAATGTCCACAATGCAACCAAATGGACCCATTGATATCACAAAACTTCGGTTACTCTGCAGAGGATCACACATCACATGAGGAACTGTACACTTAGACATCTACATGATCCAATATAATGTTTCTCCAACTGACAGCACTGATTATAGAGACAATATAGCGTTTATGTTTTCATACATATCCTGTAGCTATATCTGTGGTGCCAAAGCAGAAAAATAAATTATGCATGACTGACTTCAATACTACACCGCACATTATGATTACACTGAGGCGTTTACAGTGTATATCAGAGTCCCAGAGATTACAAATCCTATCAAACGGTTGTACCGAACCACTCTGAAACAGTTAAATGAACCCTCAAGACCTTGACAGTGCCCACAGTAAAAGTAAACAGACCGCAGCCGGGCCGTTTCATTGTCTACTCACACAAAGGCATGGTAGAGCAGCGCCCACCCTCGCGGTCTCTCCAGCACGTCGTAGATGAGGGTCTGGATCTTCCTCTTGCGGAGGTTATTCCTCTTGGTGGGACGCGTGTAGCCCAGGGGGGTCTTGGCCAAAAGTCCGAAGCCCACCATCCCGTGGATCTGGAGGGACCCCCGCTGCTTCTTGCCGTCCGAGTCCCGGCTCCCGGGGACCACCAGGAGGAAAACTCCATCTTTGTCGGCACCGGTGGGAGTTCCCTGGTGGTATAGGCAGGTCAAAGGGAGTAAGTATCATTTACTTGAGTAGCCTATTGTACTGAAGTAGCCAATGTTTTATTGAGTATCTGTACTTTACTCCAGGATGTGTATATTTCACTGCCTATCGAAAACGCACATTAATAACTGCTTAAGCATAATTTAAAATATAATGGTTACACATACACATCTGACCACATCTGCTATTTTCACTATTGATATTTTGTGGTGGACATAAACTATACATTTAGGCTACTACTTATTTGGAGGGTTATTTTTAGTTTTGAGTTATTTGGGAATAACTTTCACACTGCTACATATTTCGATATTGTAGTTTGGGACCCCCAAAAATCTATTATTATATTACCAAAATAATCACTTTGTCACAAATATTGCAACAATAGCATATCTACAAGCTCATAAAGCAATGGGTTGATTAGCTTGTATAGGTCTGCTATTTTCACAATGTTTTGAATTTCTTATTTAACTTTCAGACAATTTCAGAATTGCCTTTTTTTCCCTTTTTTTTTTTTTTTTTTACATTGTTTTGGAAATGTTCCAAATTTCAATACAATGCATTGATATGAAAAACTAAATGTAGTCTACTTCGTTATGTGTAACCTATACTTTTGAATACTTGAGGTAGGCTATAATAGCCTATACTAGCCTACTCTGTCGCCCACTGCCGCTTTGAATTGAACGGAATCGAACCGACAGTCAGTCCTACCTGGTGGTCCAGCAGGTCCCCGTGCACCACACCTCCATGGGGAGTAGCGCCGCCGGCGTTCTTGTCCTCGGTAGCTCCGTTAACGGCGGCAACATTCCTGGATCTCAGCCCCATGGTCAGCAGCACTGGCAGCAGCGGCGACGAGGCGAGGCTGTGGCGGTGTGGAGAGCCGACAGAAGCCGCATGCCATGATCTGACAGCCCGGAGGGGAGACCAGGAGGAGACGGACGATTCACTGAGGTGGAGTAGGAGGAGGAGGGTGGAGATGATGATGAGGATGATGATGATGATGATGATGGGTCATTTGAGGATGATGGTATGTCTCCACTCTCCACTCTCCTCATAGTAGAAGAAACCAAGAAAGGGAGGTAGGCTACGTGCTCTTCTCTCTCTCTCCCTGTCTCTCCCTCAACTGATAGGCTACTGATGTGGAGAGAGAGGAGATCCAGACAGAGAGAGAGAGAGAGGAGATCCAGACAGAGAGAGAGAGAGGGAGAGAGAGAGAGAGAGAGAGAGAGAGGCAGAAAAGAGTGCTGACACCTTCTCTCTCAGTAAACCTTCGTGGCCGTTATCCAAACGATCATTAGAAAAGCCATTAAACGAAGCCCGATCTCTTCTCGATCAGGTCCATTGATCCACCGTGATTGCCACACCAAAAAGCAACAATTTGCCCGCCGTCTTTCTGTTTCTTCCCGTCGCCTCCTCGCGTCGCGTTGGATCTAAACAAAGAGCCCCCACAGGGCGGTTACTATACCCTAAACATATAACAAAATAATAGCAAATAATAAAGCGGCACGACCGCGTGCATGCACGGATGGAGCATGGAGGGAGTGGTTGTGGAGATGCCCTGACGACCCATGTGCGTGTGTGTGTGTGTGTGTGTGTGTGTGTGTGTGTGTGTGTGTGTGTGTGTGCGTGCGTGCGTGCGTCGTGCCGTGCCGTGCGTGCGTGCGCTCCCGCGATGGAGGAGGTGTGCTACATGCATTTCCCAGACGGTGGGGCGGGCACTCGCCACGTGTTAATTTTACATGCTCATTTAAAACAGTGAACTCCTGAGTGATAGTGTATGGCCTGGGGCAGGCTACTAATGTGTTATGTTATTATCCTAGTCTAATAATAACGAGGCAGAGGGTGAGGTAGCTCAGTTTTTCTGTCAAAACCTCCCGGCCGTCGTTTTCGTTTCGTTCCGACGTCCCTCTGTTCACAGTTCACTCAATGACTTGTTATGGGCCCTCCTCTGTAGACTACATGCACTGTTAGCTTAGCCCCAGTTAGCTAACAACATTAGCCTCTGTTGACTGACACTTGCCACTCGACGCTCCGTCCGTTCCTCTTGCAGACTTGCGGTAGCGTTCCACTTCTCACTCGGAGGCAGAAGACTTTCAGACACTTTCCTAATGCCTACTTTATTCTGACACCATGTTATGTTATTATCCTAGTCTAATAATAACGAGGCAGAGGGTGAGGTAGTTCAGTTTACTTCAGTAGCAAGCATAGTAATGACGTGAGTCACGTGACGTAGAGTCTGTGGGGGCAACGGGGCCACGGCCCCCATGAAGACAAATTTGATTTTTAAACAATTAAATTCTTTACTGTTGAACATTGCATGCTGAAATGTTGAAACAAGATGCTGAAACAATTTAAACTTTACTATTGATCTTGATCATTGAAAATGTTGAAACAATTTAATTCTTTGCTGTTGAACATTGCATGCTGAGCCTGAAATGTTGAAACAAGATGAGTGAATCATGTGTTCTGAAATCGTACTGCTGTGTTTATTACCAATGAGTAATAAATAAAAGTACCAGCGAAAACAACAACTTATTTTTTTCCGGGGGGGCGGGGGGGGGGGGGGGGGGGGGGGGGATGCGGGGCTGTGGGGGGGAACGGGCTGGCCCCCATGAGGATTATGAAAACAATTCGGCTCTCTCATGACGATACACTCTGTGTTCTGTATTATCGAGCGTTCTCATAGTCTCTTCAGTGTTAACCCTTTACACAACATAATGAAGTTACAAATGCAGGTCAAATTAACACGAGGAGTTCATAGGCGGAAACGGAATGTTACGCATTTTGCTGACACGCCATCTCCACAGACCCCTGACTAACCCTGAATTAGGTTAGTGACGTCAATGTGACGTCAGATGTCCTGCATGTATTAGGCCGAGCTACTGTAGGTTACTCTGTCAGGATTAGATCACGCTGGTCAGGTTATGATCTCCTGCCTGCCTAGGCCTATATACCTACAGCCATTTAATGGTGGATAAAGTATAGGCTATAGGCTACCCAGAGCCATAGAGTAGGCCTATAGACATTCTATTAGATGGCTCCATGCAGCTATACAGTACAAACTACAATGTGGGCTACATTTCTTTATATAATATCAAAGCGATAATTTATTACGCCTTGTGACGTCACGCCTATACAATCCCTGTTAGACCCATGGAGATCCCTGATGTCATCAATATTAAGCCCATATGGGAATGTTGTGAGTCATACCTCGTGACACGCTCCATATTATGGAGACATGGAGGCCCTACCTGGGACCTCATCAAACTCTGTACACTCAAGACACTGCCCCCACTGCCACCCTTAGATCTCCATATATGGAGCTGACCTGTTCTGACATTCCATTATGTTGATCTGACCTCATCAAACCCTGTACACTCAAGACACGCTCCAGAATGAATATTCTCTTCTGTGGTCAGCCTGGCCGGTGGCCTTGCCTGCTCACCATTGCTGTCAATCACAAAACCTGAACTATTTCCGAGTGCCACTCTTTCAGCCAGTATAAATTCATTCCTTATATTGATCTGAGCCCCTATCCCAAAGCGCCAGTGCTCGCCCAGCAGTCTGCCGTCACCCATGGCGAGGGCGAGGTCGCTTCTCGCCCTCAGGGCCTCTTACTGGTTGTAGTGGTTTCCTTCCAAAAATCTTTAAAATAGCATAAGAAATAGCAGATCAACCAGCTCGAATGACGATGTAACGCGCAACCCTAAGGTATATACAGGGGGATTGTTCCTTTAACTGTGTTGGCAGGCTGAGGCTGGGACGAGGAGTATTATGGGATATCTTGTGTTTACTTTCTGTTCTGGTGTGCAGGGAAGCGGTCGCATTATTGAGAGGAAGAGAGATATTACTTTGTTTGTTCACTACGGAGATTGGATACAGAATTAGAACCCTGGCTGATCACGTTGTCCTTTTTAATTATTATTTTGTTCATTAAATCACCAGTTCTGCAACACGGACTCCTTTTCCTTTACAGCATAGCAAGAAAGCATAAGGATTATTCCGGAGAGGAGAGACACGGTGGTTATAACGCGTTGTGAGCTTGTAGATCTGCTATCTTCGCTATAGGCCTATACTTAAAAATGTAATTAATTTGAAATGGGCCTATAGCCTCAAAGTCCATAGACTTGGCTGGCAAAAGATTTACATCATAAGTGCTCTAAACTCTTCTTCTTTTACTTTAGGCTTTTCCCTTCAGGGGTCGCCACAGCAAATCATCTGCTTCCATCTCACCTTGTCTTCTGCCTCCTCTTCTCTCACACCAACTAACTTCATGTCCTCTTTCACTACATCCATAAATCTTCTCTTTGGTCTTCGCCTCCTGCCTGGCAGTTCTAATCTAACCTCAACATCCTTCTACCGATATACTCATTACTCACTATCTCTCCTCTGTATGTGACCAAACCATCTCAGTTCTGGCCTCTCTAGCTTTATCTCCTAAATATCTGACATGCGCTGTCCCTCCTGAGCCTATCCATCCTTGTTACTCCCAGAGAGAACCTCAACATTTGAATCTCTGCTACCTCAGCTCTGCTTCCTGTCTTTTCCTCAGTGCAGACTGTCTCTAAACCATACAACATAGCTGCTCTCACCACCGTCTTGCACCTTCCCTTTCGTTCTTGCTGATACTTTCCATCACACATCACACCATCACTTTTCTCCACCCATTCCAATCTGCTTGCACTCATGTTTTCAGTACTTAAAGTCCTCCACCTTCCTCACATCTACTCCCTGTAACCTCACTGTTCCACTTGGGTTCCTCTCATTCACACACATGTATTCTGCACCTCTCTAGATGGTCCTCTACCTGCTCTCACTACAGATCACAATCACAATGTCATCTGCAAACATCATGGTCCATGGGGATTCCTGTCTAACTTCGTCTGTCACCCTGTCCATCACCATGATGGCGAACAAGAAGGGGCTCAGTGCTGATCATAATTGATGCAGACCCACTTCCACCTTGAACTCCTCTGTCACACACATAGAACACCTCACCACTGTCTTATAACTTCCATACATTTCCTGCACCACTCTAACATACGTCTCTGTCACTCTAGACTTCCTCATACAATACCACCGTTCCTCTCTCGTGAGGACCAATTATATGAAGATAGGTTGAAAAGCGGTGAAGTGGTCCTTTAATAGATGACATAAAATATGCCTTAACATTTTCATGTATAATAATCAAACTCTACAAAGTAACTACAAATTACTCCACTACAAAGAATTGTAGTGGAATAAAAAGAAGTACAATATTTGTCTAACCCTTTGACAAGTAGTGGAGTAGAAGTATACAGAAACATGGAAAAATTGAATTAGCCTACTCAAAAGGTACCTCAAAGTTATACTTGTCTTGAGTACAGCACGTGAGTAAATGTACCATGAGAGTAATTACTTGAACAAAGAGTATGAGACGTGAATCAGCAGGTCAAATGAATGCACTTGTTTTGTCCAACTAATTATCAGGGTTAGAAAACGGTCTTGTTTTTAAACGAGGCTGTAATGGAAAAAGCAATAATTAGATTTTGCCGGTCTGCCACTGCTGTGCACAGTGAAATCCTCAGTGTTCATTTATACATGCATGACTCTGAGAGTGCACAAATGTAACCAAATGAACCTGCAAGAATGTCACAAATTAATAATAATCAATGACATTCCAAAAATGAAATAAAATAACTTTTAAGAAGTAGTAAAACAATAGGCGATCTACACGCTCACAACTGAGCGTGTAGATCGGCTATTTTCACTAGTTTGAAAATCTAGTTGTTGTTGTTATTGTTCAAATCATTGCTTAGTTTTGGCAATGTGCGTGTTAGAGCATTGTCCGCAGACTCAACACATATAAGGATTATGTTGCTGCACATTATTACATTACATAAGTGGAGAGTAGCCAAGTCATTTAGAATTCAATATAACGGAATTTGTATACCGAGTCAACACTCAGGATTTTACATGTGTGGCGCTGCTCTGCTGCCATAACTGGAAGAATACATAGGATACCGGCTTGTCTCGTATCTCCATATTTCATTTTTATGTTTTTTTCCCCTCATAACCCTGTCATACATGAGTGTCAAAAATAGCCAATCTAAACTCACAGCTTGAAGATCGCTTGTGAAGCTTGTGAGCTTGTAGATCACTAGTTTGTGAAGCGTGTAAGCTTGTGTAGCTCTTGGCTATATCCACTATTTCAGATTTTTTTTTATCCATCTGTCCGTCTGTCCATCCATCCATCCATCCATCCATACTGTCATATCATACAAGTGACTTTAGGGTGTGTGTGTGTGTGTGTGTGTGTGTGTGGGGGGGGGGGGGGGGGTCTCGGAGTTGCCACAGTGACAGGTGGAGGTGGACGGACTGACAGTCTGCCAGAAGGAAGTGACACATGATCAAATGATGGAAGGAGATGGCCTGAACATCACCATGGTACATAGTCTACATACCTACTGTACATGCTGTCGGGCAGAAACTCTATATCCATATTTGCACTTTCTTTACTCCACTACAGTTATGGGAAAACATTAGTTATACTTTGTAGATTTTGATTATTATTACAAAACATGCACAAACCACTTCTGCCCTATTTACACTAGAGGTATTTCTAGATTGTTGTATTTACACTAGAGGTATTTCTACATTGTTGTATTTACACTAGAGGTATTTCTACATTGTGGTATTTACACTAGAGGTATTTCTACATTGTGGTATTTCTACTTTTATTTAAGCACAAAGCGTGAGTACTTCTTCCACCACTGCAAGGCAGAGATCAGAGTTCCCTGTGAGTGTTGGAATGATGGATTTGGTTCACATATTGATCCACAGAGCGTTAATGTCCACACACCATAACGTCTGACTGGCGGAGGCGCTCAGCATTGGCACATGAATCAGACTAAACACTGAGAAGAAGACCTGCACATGATCCACATGCAGAGTGGTGACTATTAATACCAGTGGTGGTACTCACTTTTTCTTTACTTGAGTAACCGTATCGGTAGCACTTTACAATAATGACCCGTTTATAAGCAGTTTGTAGACTATTAACAAATCATTAACAACCTGTTTGTTGACATTCGTAAATGATTACTAAAACAGTTATAACTATGGTTACAAATCATTTATAAGGTATTAGTAAGTAGTAAACTCTTCATTAATAAGCCATTTATATACATCTGTAAATGATTATTAAATAATTTGTAATGACCCATTATAAAGCATTTATAAACGTTTATAAGCAGTTTGTAGACTATTAACAAATTAACCTGTTTGTTTACATTTGTAAATGATTACTAAAACCTTTATAACAAATGTACAAATAATTTATAAGGTATTAGTAAGTAGTAAATCTATTCATGAATAAGCCATGTATAATATATCTGTAAATGATTATTAAATCATTTGTAACTGATGTTATATAATATATACAAGCTATTTGGTATATTTGGGAAATGTGTTTGTTCATGTTTAACATATACTTTGTAAAACATTCCTAAAATATCTATAAATCCTTGTACATGTTATTAAGTGCCCTATAGTAAAGTGAAGACAGTTCATCATTTACAACTGTCTGTTAATGTGTTTGTTCATGTTTAACATATGCTTTGTAAAACATTCCTAAAATATCTATAAATCCTTAGTACATGTTATTAAGTGCCCTATAGTAAAGTGACGACAGTTCATAATTTACAACTGTCTGTTAACAGGTTAACAGGTTGTTAATGATTTGTTAATAGTCTACAAACTGCTTATAAACGTTTATAAATGCTTTATAATGGGTTCATTACAAATGATGTAATAATCATTTACAGATATAAATGGCTTATTAATGAATAGTTTACTACTTACTAATACCTTATAAATGATTTGTAACCATAGTTATAACGGTTTTAGTAATCATTTACGAATGTCAACAAACAGGTTGTAGGTTGTAATTTGTTAATAGTCTACAAACTGCTTATAAACGTTTATAAATGCTTCATAACGGGTCATTATTGTAAAGTGCTACCAAAGTATCAATACTGCAATATAGAAATACTCTGTTACAAGTAACAGTCCATCATTCTTAATGTAGGCCTTAGGGTGAAAGTACAAAGTACTGGAATCAAAATGTACTTAATGTACCAAAAGTAAAAGTATAGTTATTATGCAGAGTGTCCCATTTCAAGTTTCCAAATGTATAAACAGCTTTATATATATAATAAAAAAATTACAGGGGCCAGTTTTGAATTGCAGCCGCCCGTAAGTGCTCTTTGCGAGCAGTCTTGAAGGAGTAATAGGGATTTACATGTCTTAATGCCGTTGGAAGGCCGTTCCACATTGTAGTGGCATAGGAGCTAAATAACCTTTTTCCCTTGTTTGAGCCGAATCTGGGTTGCACGTTTGTTGAACTCCTTCTGGTGTTGTGATTGTGGACTTTGTTGACATCCAGGAAGTATTTGGACAGGGTACATGAGGATCTTAATGGTGTAGTGAATCATGTAGACTTGGCCTATTGCAAGTTGCTGTACTCTGTCATCAACCCTAAGCCATTCCAGCCTATCAAAATGGGCAGGGGTGAGGTGGGTTCTCGGAGTAAGGCCAAATAGTAGTAGCCTGACCAGTTTGTTTTTAGATGTCTGGAGCCTTGTTTTAAGGGCCTTTGATGTGCTGTGGTATCATGACGTGCATGCATAGTTAAAGAAAACTTGTATGAGGGCTCCTGTTAGGATCTTCAAGGTATTTTTGTTGACCATGTTTTATGTTGTGAAGCTTTTGACTCATCACACAAACACTTCAACGAAAGACTTCACAGCTGTCAATGTTTTGTATAGTTTTCTTCAGGATTCTGGCAACACCACGAGTTTAGCCAACAGATGGCGGCATGTAATTGGTTAACACAGGAGATGGGTGGGCCTCTGACTGTGTTTGTTTTGTTTGTTTTTAAATTGGGCCCTGACCCAGAACAGGTGTAGCGACTAGGAACCACTGCATCAGCTCGTTGCTGTCCATGGTGCTGAAATGGAATACAGTAAGATCCTGCATCTCGCTCAACTCTTAATTCTGTCTTGTCCGTTTGTATATTTGGGCCCGATGTGGACTCAACACAAATGTTGCATGTTTCATATTCACCAAATGTGTGAGGGGTCTTCTCGACCTCAGGGCAGTACTGATTATTTGGTATAAGCAAATGGTTTCAAATGTTGTGTCTCACACACACACACACACACACACGCACGCACGCACGCATGCACACACACACACACACACACACACACACACACACACACACACACACACACACACACACACACACACACACACACACACACACACACACACACACACACACACACACACACACACAGAGAAGGAGGGGAAGTGATTACTATTCATGTTACATGCTGGATGCTACTCATCCAGCACGCACTGCACTGTAAATACACTACAGCTAATTCACTGTTACATGTGACTGTTACAGTGTGCTTTGAGCTGCCTGTCATTGGGTTGTTGATCTGATAATGACATTGATCATTAGATTTAGCTGTTTCTTCTAATTCCGCTCTTATCCAAAACTACCCAAGGTTATAATAACAGAGAATGCAGAGAGATAGTGGTTATAATAACAGAGAACCGGTTATAATAACAGAGAAACCAGTGGTGCAAAGTAACATTTAATAACATACTGAACCTCTTTTGTCTTCTCTTTCTTTTTTGACTACCGGTATTTCAATTTTTTATAGATCTGCTATTTAGAGAGAATTTAAAATTTAAATTTAAAATAAGTACTTTTACTTTTGATACTTTCAGCACATGTCGATGCCAAATTGCCAATACCTTTGTACTTTTACTCAAGTCAATTTTAAATAGAGAACTTTTACTTGTAACAAGGTATTGCTACTTTTACTTCAGTTAAAAATATATATAAATGTCTTCCATCACTGTAAGAAACGGATCCCAGGCAAACAATGAACCTGGCTTCTGTCTAAACAACATCTAAATTACATTGTTAACATTGTTTATCAAGAAAAACAAGTCTAAGAAACAAACGAGTGACCAAGATATCTGCATAGTAGCAGTGGTGGAAAAAAGTATACTCACGATCTTTACTTAACGGAAAGTATCAATACTGCAATGTAGAAATAGGCCTACAAGTAGGCCTACTAACAGTCCGGAAGCCTGTGTAAACAGCAGATCTACAAGCTCACAGTGCATCGCATCGTGACACATTGTGAGCTTGTAGATCTGCTATTTTCAAATTGACGAAATGTAGGACTGAAAAGGCCAAAATGTAGGATCAAAATGTTTGGTAATATTAATCAAAAATCTACAAAATAACTAACTAAAGTTTTCAAATACATTTATTTGAAAGTATTGGAAAATACTACATACAGCGATAGTTCATGGAAGATGGAGCCACAGACTTCAGGAGGCTACATCTAATTATCTCTCCCCGGACCATCCCCCCACCCCATTAATTTGTCTGTTTCTCATTCGCTTCAAGCTAATAACACAAACACGCCCACAGTTCTCGGGCGGTCTATTTAAGCAGTCACTATTCTGCATTCACTCTAAATGTAGCTGACTCAGGTGTTGTTCAGATGTCTGCGTTCAAATCCCCTCCACCTCCCCGGCCTCCTCCCTGTGGCATTAAAGTTCTTTAATGGGTGTTTCTGTGATTATGTGTGATTTATGGGTTGTACCATAACATATGTAGTATCTAGTTCTGTAATGGGTGTTTCTGTGATTATACAGTATGTGATTTATGGGTTGTACCATGGTATGTGGTATCTAGTTCTGTAATGGGTGATTCTGTGATTTATGGATTGTTCTATTGTGATGTATCTGTGGTATATGGCATTCAATTGAAAGTTGTTATGTTGTTCATGTAATGTCTTTATCTTTTGCTCTGCGCTGGGGGGTTTGTGATTTCAGATTGTGTATGTTAATCACAATCTGGTAATCTGTAATATCACAGGAGCAGAGCCACACTGCCAAACTAAATGCAATACATAGCATTGCAATAAATGGTAATTGCTTAATCCTGAGCTGAAATGTTTATATTAATTAGAAATACAAAAGTACTGAAGTACAGTACTTAGAGAAAATGTACTTAGTTATTTTCCCACCATTGTCCACTTCATAGTAGCCATATCTTGGTCAGTCGCTAGAAGTAGAAGTAGTTTTTCTTAGATTTTAATGTATAACATTGAAAGCTCATCTGAAAGCTTGCAATCTGCACATTCATAATCCGTAAAAATAGAAAACTGATCAAATGACTGTGCCCTACTTGGGGCACATTCAATCTCTCCCTGTCAAACACTGCATGTTGAAGTAATTCAATTGGTCCTCATTCACAAAGGAGAAATACGCCAGAGTGTAAATGACATGCGTAATGATATCGTATAACAGGGGGTCCCCCAGGGTTCCCCAATTAATTTTCCTCAAGGGCCATATTTTGACTAGCGTACCAGGCTGGGGGCCGAGTCTGCACGCGCGAGGTCGAGGTCTTGCCCTGAAAATTCATTTTCAGGGCAAGACCCCATTTGAAAAGGATGCCCAGTTTGACATGCATAGGCTACTGACCCCCATTTAATGCCATTTATATCTGGAAAAATCTTTTTTTTTTTGGGAAATTCTTTCATGGGCCACAAGGGGGCGCTCTGTGGGCCGCAAATGGCCCGCGGGCCGCCTATTGGGGTACCCTGTGTACTGTACTGTACAGTGCTGTACTGTACTGTACTGTACTGTCACACCCGAAAGCATCATACAGTTAATATGTGCGTGTGTGTTAGGCTGCACAACAGTGACACTTGGTGGTGAAAAGGCTATTTTCGTGCTCGGACACAGCCACCCAGGGACGGACCCAGGGACGGACAGACCCAGGGACACACATAGCTGTCTATAGGAGTGGTTGCATCACTCAAAAAGAGAAAAATGTGTGAGTTTACCATGTGAGCATAATGAGTTTTACATATTTTTTTTTTATATTTTACATATAACAATTTTTGATGCCAGTACTTTTACTTATTAGGCTATGTAAGTAAAACACATGTGCATCTCTCTGGATGAGTGCCATGTGTTTACTTCCCTGGCCAGCACGAGCTGGCCAGAGATTGATACGTTTATCTGGAGCATTCATGCTGATTCCCTGCATCCTCGGATATGACGTCCGTCACCTCAATCTGTCAACTCGCACCACCTCTGGAGTGTCCTATTTCATGCCGGCAGTGGAAGGCATCAACGAGGTTAACAGCTTGATTCATGACAGCCCGTTTAGTCGCGCTCAGTGCCCCCAAACTGCAGCAGACACCCCCTCACAGAAACCTCTCCCACATTTATCTTACGAAAGGTTATAGCACCAAAGACAATAAAATAAAAATGTCTTTCGGTGAGTTGGACGCATTCTGCCGAAGATGTATAGAGGCACTTGTTGTTTAAATATGTCGTCTCTGTCAGGTGTGTTGAGCGCTTGTCGACCTGCTACTTTTGATGCAGGTTTTGAAGTGTGAACAAGTAGTATTAAATAAAAGCACAAGTTAGAATATGGAGATAAGAGGTGTCTGCTCGACAACAGCAATATATTTTCTATTCTCAGTAAGATGGCCGTGGTAAATTAGATTATGTAAACGGCACACTGTGAGATGCATATTTGGCCTGGACTCAATGTTTTCAGCTGCCACCGCTTTAAGTTATTGCAGAGAGCCCTGACACCACAGATAACTTTTCTTTTAAAGATACTATTCTGTTACCACTGCATGTCAAGCGTCTTTGGCAGAGGTGGAAGAAATATTGTATTACTTCAGTAAATGTAGGAATGCCACAATGTAGAAATAATGTTACATGTAAAAGTGCTGCTTGCCTTCAAGTAGGCTACAAAGTATTGGCATACAAATAATAGTGCCAAAGGTACTACCAGATCCAGTATTATAGCCTACAAAATGGTCTAAAACTAAAAGAGACAAGTCTGCAACCTTTTTGATTTCAAGGACCCCCAGTTATATATTAGATATACAAGTAATGCAGGGGTCTGCAACCATTTAAATGCCATGTTTTTAATTTCCCTGATAGTCAGTGTGCAATTTCAACATTTATGACACCACATCAAAATAAGACATTTCCAACAGATTTAGACATTTCAGAACATTGTATTGATCATTAGACAAACATATTTGATTGACTCTGCCTCCTTGATCTATGAGAGACCAATTACCCATGTTTAGTATCAAAGTGGTGCTTGAAAACTAAACCCCAGCATTCCTATTCTGGGGAGAACATTGACCAAAAATAGCAGGTATACAAGCTCAGAGCTCGGCAAACAACCTTTTCAAGACATGAACATAAACAAAACCATATTTATCCATGATGGCTGGCATCTAGAGTAGGCCTATTTAAGATTAAGATCTATCTTTCTTTGCATTTATGTGAAATTGTTCTCTAGGGAAGCTCTAGGGAACTCCGGTCAGTTAATAACGTGGCTGTGACTCGTCCATGCTGTGGAAACATTCTTGCGCATCAACAGAGCTGAAGAACGATAGCCATGAACATACAGTACATGTCAGAGGAAATGCTGAGTCGGGTCCTATCAACCAGAGCCTTTCTGGAAGGGTCCCAGTGGAGCTGGGTCCTCGTGTAACAAGCTGGGTCCATCGTGTAAGGCGACACCACCGCTGGTCTGGGGAGCTTTTCTAAAATGAAGCTGCTGACCCAAGGGTTTCTTTTTCTGCTGTCTCGCCGTTTTGTTGAAACCAAACCTGTCTTCAATGATCTGAGAACGACTGTTTTTTTCCCCCCACCCTTTCCCCTTTTTTGTAAGAAATTCCTACATGTGTCTGTGTGGTTGTTGATGCTGTCGCTGTCCGGCAGAAACCCTGTAACTCTATTTTTTTTCCTTTTTGGGGTGGGGGGGTAAATTAATGACGTATATTAATGACGTACAACGTGTTATGAACTTACAAGTAGATTGGCTATGTCAAAAGATATCAAACTAACGGTAGTCGCACACACCATGACTTCAGTTCAAATTGTTTATTTAATATTTGAACAGGACAAATCCAGCCTTCATCAGTGTGACACTGATCTGGTCTAGCCCTATGGAATGTATGGAATGCATATGCTAAAAGAAAAACAACGTAATACTTTCTAAGGTTAATATGAGCATCAAAGCAATATTTTAAATACTTTTTATTAGTATGTGCATTCCATAGGGCTGGACACACATGGACAATTGGACATATGACAACATCAACTCGCGATTGATTTAGCTATTTATGAAAGAAATAAAATATCTAAGGTGTTTTTATTTTGAGTTATAGAGGGCAAGTATAATGTTTTAAGGCATATTTGTCTTATTAGCCAGGGATCCTTCCAACAAAACATTGTGACTAAATGATAACGACATCTACTTATGACTTCTTTCCATTTCCTGAAAAGTAACAAGATTGGACATACAAGGTTTCCACTTGACTGATGCCAATCTGTCTCACTGTCTTCTACTGAGTGCTGTTCATTGTAAGGGAAGCCTTGGGGATAGAGCAGACAGCTTGTGACCAGCTGGTCACATGTTTCAATCCCTGGATAGACTCAGAAGAGGGACTGTGTCACGATAGGCAGAAGATAGAACCCAAATGCAAGAAGACACAAGCAGCAGAGTTCAAATTAACGTAGTTATTCATTCAAACTAAAGTACAGCTTACAAAAATAC
This sequence comes from Protomyctophum parallelum, assembly GCF_964188405.1. NCBI lineage: Eukaryota > Metazoa > Chordata > Actinopteri > Myctophiformes > Myctophidae > Protomyctophum > Protomyctophum parallelum. The sequence continues at coordinate 36,037,110 of NC_139709.1, read as the reverse complement.
GTTTGCAAGCAGAAAAACAGAAAAGTAAAAATCTAAACTGATTCAAACACAAAAACAGGGATGCACAAAATGCAAACAGTTGAAAATGTCCAAAAAGCAAACCTTACAAGAGGCGCAAGCAGTAAAGTCCAAAATCTCTCAGAGGCACAAGAAGAACGAGGAACATCACAGGAACAGAAAGTATGTACTGGCAGTGTGTGTGTGGAATGAGGCCAGTCTTATGGGGAGCAGGATGATGGAGAAATGTCCTCAGGTGTGAAAGGGGCATGGCACTGTTGGGTTAATGAGGGAGTGTGAGCAGGTGTGTGGCAAGGACTGAGAGATGGAATGGAATGTGGGAGTGGCTGACATGGAAACATGGTCTGTAGGGAGACAGACCATGACACTGTCGGGGCACGGTGGCACAGTCGGTAGTGCTGTCGTCTCACAGCTAGAAGGTCCTGGGTTTGATTCCCGCTAGGGACGTCGTGGGTGCTGGGGGCATGCTCCCTCCTCCACGTCATCAGTGCCCATACCCGAGGTGGGGTTGGCGAAAGGGCCCTTCTGTGTGGAGTTTGTGTGGGGATCTTCTCCGCGTGTCCCCTAGGGTAGGTATACCCCATAGACTGTAAAAAATATGGACAAAGCGTTCGCCGGGTCTAACATGGACGTAAAATGAAGCCTGTTATTCCTGCACTGTAAGTCGCCATCTTTCTAGATCCGTTTGGTACCAGCTGGCCATTGGCTGGCTCCGTTTTGGACCAGCTGGCCATTGGCTGCCCAGACAACGAGGCGGGACTTCCCCCCCTTCTTCTCCGTTGGTTTTTATTTTGACTCGAGTGGGAGGGGAATCCCGATCATAGACTGTAACGGTAGCCACGCCCCTCAGAACATACGCAATGTTTTTTTTTCTTCATGGTCATTTTTTTAATTAATGGGACCATAATTTTCCAAAAAGAATATTATGACATTAGAAATGAGACTTTAAACTATAGTGACTGGAAGAAGAAAGTATTCATGACCATGTTTATTAAGGTAATACAGTCTAGGTGAAGTTGGGCCAAAATACATGGGCCTCTATGGAGCTATGGGGCTTTTTGGGTCCAGTCCAGCGCCACAACAGGCCATTATATGAACTACCGATTTCAAATGAGGCTTCACGAAATATCTGGCTGACTGCCCCCCTGGTATACCCTCACAAAAACATGCAGTAATCCTGGTCTCTAAAACTTCCTCCCCCTGGCCAGCCAGGGCGCCTGATCCCTGATGGAGGGGAAAGGAACTGGTCGGAATAATGGGTTCCTTCCACACGCTACATCCAGCCAGGGAAATTACCCCCTGTCAGGTGAAAAGAAGCAACTTGGACTCCTAATGCATAGAAGGAGGCATGAGGTCAGTCCGCTGCCCCCCCCAGGTTGGCAGAGGAAGTGTAGCACCCAGGATTACATTAGATAATTGGCACTGGGTGAAAAAACTGGGGTGCAAAATCATGGGATAAAAATAAGAAGAGGGACTGTCGAATGAACAGGCTTTTGTACTGGTCAGCTCCCAGTACAACAGAAGACTGTAGTGATACTGGTCAGCTTCCAGTGGCCAAAAATAGAAGGTAATGCATGCACATCCAAAAATGTGACAGGCGCAGGATGTAAATTGCACAGTTCAAGAGACAAATGAGATTGGTACACCGCTGTGAATGCTCCCAGAAATTAATTAATATGCTGCATTGTGTGTGTGGGTGTATTCAGTGTGTGCAAGTCCCACATGTCATTCGCTGATGTGGCAGTCAGCTGACCAATTGGGCGGGCTACTTAAGCTCACTAGACTGCATGCTCTTCCTTCTGCTTATGGTTCCTGGTTGCTGTCAAGGAAGCTCTTAGAAGGAAGTGAAGTGGTCACGTGACTGGGCTGCGCCATGACACTTTCATGGACACTTTCATGGGAGCCAAACTCACACCGGTAGTGCAATGAATACATGGCAGTGAATGGAGCCGGCTGGACCAGCTCATAACAAACATTATACATGAACGATTGCGAGCTTTGTCATATAATTGGTTCAGGAATATGAAAGAAGACATAAGTGATATCACACATTTTTTCAGAGTGGTTGTTTTTCGACTTAATAACTATTTATTTTTATTGAGGTATTTATAGAAGAGCACATAGTAAGTTTTCTGCCTGGGCTGCTCTCTGCTCTTTGAAAAAATAAATCACATTAAGTAGTATGCACATCAAAAAATAAGACATCCTAAAATAACGTGTTATATATATTATTTTATTTTCCAGAAGCGATCACTTTACAAAAGGTCTCAGTCATTCATAAATAATGTTTGTTCATGAGCTGGTCACTGAGCTCTCATTGACTCCAATGCATTCTGCCGAACTTCCGGGTGTAGTTTGGCTCCCATGAAAGTGTCCATGAAAGTGTCATGGCGCAGCCCAGTCACGTGACCACTTCACTTCCTTCTAAGAGCTTCCTTGGTGTAGTTTGGCTCCCGTGAAAGTGTCATGGCGGTGATGGCGCAGCCCAGTCACGTGACCACTTCACTTCCTCCTTGGTTGATTTTATGTGACGTTTGCTCCCACCACCACCCCAGCACCACCGGTGGGCGCTGTTATTTATGTTCCCCATGGGGGGTTTTATTGTACATCTATCTCCCTGCTCTTAATGTTTAACGATGGTGTTTGATTGTGCCGAGCAGGGAGAAAGATTTAGCAGAGCCGAACGCCAAGATAAAATATTATATGCACACTTGTATTCTCATTCTATAATAAATATTGGTTAAATCTATTCGTGAGTGGTCTGACTGAAATAGAATAGCTTCTCGAGTGCACTTTTTGACATTTCAGAGTCCAACTGAAAAAGCCTTCAGAGAGTCTGACATCTAACCTCCTGTGATCAAACTTGGATGAAACATTGGATGCATAAAACATGCTCTGTGTACAGCACTGTGGAGGAGGCCCAACCCAAACACCATCCAGAGATAAAAACCTGGCACACACACATTAATAATTCACAAGCATGCTACTGTGACAAAGACAAGACGCACAGCGTTCAATGGATCACACACTGCTGTTGTACTATAGTCTCAATTCTGAATGGTATAAAAGATTTCCCTTTCTATGCACAAAATATCTGGGACACCAATGAAAGATGTGTAGAACACTGTATAAATTTCAAATTTTAAATTAAATACAGTATAGCAGGCAGGCAGACAGACAGACAGACAGACAGACAGACAGGAGTGGTGGAAAGAGAAGATTGACGGAGAGAGGCATTTACTCTGGATGGATATGTAAATAATTCATGTAAATGCATTGGTGGGGTTGACGTCATGTGGGGGCAGGAAAGAGGAGAGAGAGAGGGGGGGGGGGTACTGTAGGTAAGAAAAGGTTTGGAAGAGATAGAGTCAATCAATGGTGAAGCAACATGACATCACACTGTGGAAATTTTGTTTAATGTATAAAACTATTACATCTTGTGAAACTTTTTTTTTCTTTTTTTTTCTTCTTTTTAAAGACAAACTACAAGCTCACATTGAGATATGAGCTCATCTCACCTATGTTATCTATTCATCAATTTAATTCAATCTTTATGCCAGACTCAGGGCATAATACACAATAAAATAAATAAATAAATAAATAAAATAAAAAAACAATAAAAGGGAAACATAAAGAATAGGTTCACAGACTGTAGAGACTGTTAGAGTGGTTATTGCACGTTTTGCAATAATATCCTGCATCTACAAAGTAACGTCTAACTTAAGTGTTTTAATTATTGTAGTGGAGTAAAAAGTGCAAGTATAGGTATAGTGGTATAGTATTGAAAATGTAAAAGTTCCACTAAAGTAAAAGCACACACAGTTTTGAACTGTACTGAAGTATAGTATATAGGCCTAGACAGTATACTGTATTTGAGCAATGTACATACAGAAGCCTAGTTATTCCACCACTGTTTAAATTATGAATAGGATGATGCGGATGAAGGTATAAGGAGAGAAGTGTGGATAGATTCATGGCGAGCAGGAAACCATGGAGCAAACCGAGAGGGTGTTTGCCATCAGTGCCATGGCTGTGCTATAGGCACAGCACGGAAGAGTACTGCTGTCCTGCCCTGCTTGATGATGCTTAGAACAGTGGTTCTCACAGTGGTTCTCAAAGTGGATTCTTGAGAGGATAGTTAATATAAGTCCTGACGTCACTGCCGCTAGATGGCGCTATTCCCCTGGTGTGTGTGTGTGTGTGTGTGTGTGTGTGTGTGTGTGTGTGTGTGTGTGTGTGTGTGTGTGTGTGTGTGTGTGTGTGTGTGTGTGTGTGTGTGTGTGTGTGTGTGTGTGTGTGTGTGTGTGTATTGTGGCAAACCAGGGGAAACAGCCAGGCCTATTCCCCACAGAAGGAGGCTGGGGGAGGTTATAGAGGGAGTATATCACCCTGTAGGCCTACAGGTAGCCAATGGGAGCCTGGACATGGACACACCTGAAGCCAGTAAGGCAATCAACAGAAGCTTTTAAATAGCCGACGCCCAAGCTGCCTGGTGAGTGTTTGGACTAATGGAGGAGTGAGGAAGCAGGAATCACTCTGTTCATGAGGAGGCTGGTATGAGGGATATCTCACAAGTGAGTACAAGATTTAACTCAAACCTGTGGACCCACTTGGATGTGCTGTGCGTGTATAGGCTCACCTGGTCTATATAAGTAAACAAGAAACCATAACATGTCAATTTAATTTGAATGTCAAATATTATACAATTCAGAACTTTCTCTTTCTCTGCTCCAAGCTCCCTTATTGCAAGATCTAATGAATGATTCCTACTTCCAAAGAAGTACAATATGCATCACTGTGAGCGATGTGTTGCGATAATATGGAACAGTATCTTGACATGAAACGTGACATGACAATCAAACTAATCTCTATAAAGTTAGAATATGGAGTTACATTTGTCTCTTTATTAACCAAACAAAAGAAAAATTAACCAAACAAAAGAAAAACATTTGAGAGAGAAAAAATCTAAACAGAACAAAAAACTATTTTTAATTCAAACAAATTAAAAACGCAATCAAAAAATATATTTGCAAGCAAAAAAAAATAAGATTTGAAAGAAAAGAAAAAATAATTGAGAACAAAACTTTTAATTTTTTTTTATTATTATTATTATTTTTAATTAAAAATTAAAAATTAAACTACATAAAACAAAATACTTACTAAATGTTTGGGTAATAATAATATGTGTTGTGCTAAATAAAATGTTTTTAATGTTTTTTTTCCTTCGTTTGCGAATGAAAGTTTTTTTTTTCTCATTGCAAAACGCCTTCTCTCTCAAAACCTATGTCTTTGGTCTCGTTTTTTTCTTTCTCTCTCAAAACCTATGTCTTTGGTCTCGATTTTTTTTTTCTCTCTCTTGGATTATTTGTGTGAGGGGTGAAAGTTCAGAAGGCGGGTCCTACGCTGAAAAGATGTAAGACACCTCTCCATTGGCCACTGTCTTAAACCCTTGCTTAGGGTGCAAATCTCAACAGTTTTGGACGGGGGTGGGCTCGTTGGAATCGTGTCGCCCCCCTGGGGGCGTCTTTGGGGGGCTCAAGGTTCAGGGACCCCCAGGGACCCCCTGGGACCCCCCAGGGACCCCCAAATGGTAACTCTGTCATTTCTCAACTGTTTTGGACGGGGGTGGGCTCGTTGGAATCGTGTCGCCCCCCTGGGGGCGTCTTTAGGGGGCTCAAGGTTCAGGGACCCCGAGGGACCCCCCGGGACCCCGAGGGACCCCCCGGGACCCCCCAGGGACCCCCAAATGGTAACTCTGTCATTTCTCAACTTTTTTGGACGGGGGTGGGCTCGTTGGAATCGTGTCGCCCCCCTGGGGGCGTCTTTGGGGGGCTCAAGGTTCAGGGACCCCCAGGGACCCCCTGGGACCCCCCAGGGACCCCCAAATGGTAACTCTGTCATTTCTCAACCGTTTTTGACGGGGGTGGGCTTGTTGTGATTGTGTCGCCCCCCTGGGGGCGTCTTTGTGGGTCCCAAGGTTCAGGGACCCCCAGGGACCCCCCAGGGACCCCCAAATGGTAACTCTGTCATTTCTCAACTGTTTTGGACGGGGGTGGGCTCGTTGGAATCGTGTTGCCCCCCTGGGGGCGTCTTTGTGGGTCTCAAGGTTCAGGGACCCCCAGGGACCCCCCGGGACCACCCAGGGACCCCCAAATGGTAACTCTGTCATTTCTCAACTGTTTTGGACGGGGGTGGGCTCGTTGGAATCGTGTCGCCCCCCTGGGGGCGTCTTTAGGGGGCTCAAGGTTCAGGGACCCCCAGGGACCCCCCAGGGACCCCCAAATGGTAACTCTGTCATTTCTCAACCGTTTTTGACGGGGGTGGGCTCGTTGGAATCGTGTCGCCCCCCTGGGGGCGTCTTTAGGGGGCTCAAGGTTCAGGGACCCCGAGGGACCCCCCGGGACCCCCCCCAGGGACCCCCAAATGGTAACTCTGTCATTTCTCAACCGTTTTTGACGGGGGTGGGCTCGTTGTGATTGTGTCGCCCCCCCTGGGGGCGTCTTTGGGGGTCTCAAGGTTCAGGGACCCCCCCGGGACCCCCAAATGGTAATTCTGTCATTTCTCAACCGTTTTGGACGGGGGTGGGCTCGTTGGAATCGTGTTGCCTCTCTGGGCGCATTATCAGGGTTTTGGAGGTTCGTGGACCCCTGGGGACTTTCACATGGTAACTCTTGACATTTTTATGATAGATCTTCATTGATGGGAGGGAGAGACAGAGAGAACCATTTATATTCATCTGCATATTCTTCTTACTATAGCTCTCTCTCTCACACACTTTGAGAAATTACAGAGTTACCATTTGGGGGTCCCTGGGGGTCCCTGAACCTTGAGACCCCCAAAGACGCCCCCAGGGGGGCGACACAATAACAACGAGCCGTCCAAAACGGTTGAGAAATGACAGAGTTACCATTTGGGGGTCCCTGGGGGGTCCCGGGGGGTCCCCGAACCTCCAAAACCTTGAGAACGCCACCAGGCGGGGGCGACACGATTCCAATGAGCCCACCGCCGTCCAAAACAGTTGAGAAATGACAGTTACCATTTGGGGGTCCCTGGGGGGTCCCAGGGGGTCCCTGGGGGTCCCTGAACCTTGAGCCCCCCAAAGACGCCCCCAGGGGGGCGACACGATTCCAACGAGCCCACCCCCGTCCAAAAAAGTTGAGAAATGACAGAGTTACCATTTGGGGGTCCCTGGGGGGTCCCGGGGGGTCCCTCTGGGTCCCTGAACCTTGAGCCCCCTAAAGACGCCCCCAGGGGGGCGACACGATTCCAACGAGCCCACCGCCGTCCAAAACGGTTGAGAAATGACAGAGTTACCATTTGGGGGTCCCTGGGTGGTCCCGGGGGGGTCCCTGAACCTTGAGCCCCCCAAAGACGCCCCCAGGGGGGCGACACGATTCCAACGAGCCCACCCCCGTCCAAAAAAGTTGAGAAATGACAGAGTTACCATTTGGGGGTCCCTGGGGGGTCCCGGGGGGTCCCTCTGGGTCCCTGAACCTTGAGCCCCCTAAAGACGCCCCCAGGGGGGCGACACGATTCCAACGAGCCCACCCCCGTCCAAAACAGTTGAGAAATGACAGAGTTACCATTTGGGGGTCCCTGGGGGGTCCCAGGGGGTCCCTGGGGGGTCCCAGGGGGTCCCTGGGGGTCCCTGAACCTTGAGCCCCCCAAAGACGCCCCCAGGGGGGCGACACGATTCCAACGAGCCCACCGCCGTCCAAAACGGTTGAGAAATGACAGAGTTACCATTTGGGGGTCCCTGGGTGGTCCCGGGGGGGTCCCTGAACCTTGAGACCCCCAAAGACGCCCCCAGGGGGGCGACACAATCACAACGAGCCCACCCTCGTCAAAAACGGTTGAGAAATGACAGAGTTACCATTTGGGGGTCCCGGGGGGTCCCTCGGGGTCCCTGAACCTTGAGCCCCCTAAAGACGCCCCCAGGGGGGCGACACGATTCCAACGAGCCCACCCCCGTCCAAAACAGTTGAGAAATGACAGTTACCATTTGGGGGTCCCTGGGGGGTCCCTGGGGGTCCCTGAACCTTGAGACCCACAAAGACGCCCCCAGGGGGGCGACACAATCACAACAAGCCCACCCCCGTCAAAAACGGTTGAGAAATGACAGAGTTACCATTTGGGGGTCCCTGGGGGGTCCCTGGGGGTCCCTGAACCTTGAGCCCCCCAAAGACGCCCCCAGGGGGGCGACACGATTCCAACGAGCCCACCCACGTCCAAAACAGTTGAGAAATAACAGAGTTACCATTTGGGGGTCCCTGGGGGGTCCCGGGGGGTCCCTCGGGGTCCCTGAACCTTGAGCCCCCTAAAGACGCCCCCAGGGGGGCGACACGATTCCAACGAGCCCACCCCCGTCCAAAACTGTTGAGATTTGCACCCTAAGCAAGGGTTTAAGACAGTGGCCAATGGAGAGGTGTCTTACATCTTTTCAGCGTAGGACCCGCCTTCTGAACTTTCACCCCTCACACAAATAATCCAAGAGAGAGAAAAAAAAATCGAGACCAAAGACATAGGTTTTGAGAGAGAAGGCGTTTTGCAATGAGAAAAAAAAAACTTTCATTCGCAAACGAAGGAAAAAAAACATTAAAAACATTTTATTTAGCACAACACACATTATTATTACCCAAACATTTAGTAAGTATTTTGTTTTATGTAGTTTAATTTTTAATTTTTAATTTCTTTTAATTTAATTTGTTAAATTTAAAAAAAAAAATTGTTCTCAATTATTTTTTCTTTTCTTTCAAATCTTATTTTTTTTTGCTTGCAAATATATTTTTTGATTGCGTTTTTAATTTGTTTGAATTAAAAATAGTTTTTTGTTCTGTTTAGATTTTTTCTCTCTCAAATGTTTTTCTTTTGTTTGGTTAATTTTTCTTTTGTTTGGTTAATAAAGAGACAAATGTAACTCCATATTAGAAAGCTTAAGGGGCACTATAATAAATGAGGGACATTTTTCCCTGAGGAGTAATTCCAAACAGAGTTGTTTCTTCAGTCTTATCTGGTTGTAAATATCTGCTATATCCATTACCAAATGGAGTCGAGTCTGATTCTAAACTGCATGAGCTCTGGTCTGTCTGTGGACACTCAGCAAGCCAAGGGCTTGTGGCTTGAAGTGTAGGTTGCAGTATGCAAAACAGATGGTTGTGTGATCTCGCAAGGCCAGCTGCTGTGCAAGGATCCGCAGGGCCTCACAAGGACTTGCAAGACAGACTATTCTAGAGATGTTTTGCAGAATTTGCACCCTGTGAAACTGTGCACTGCACAGTGCACACACACACTTCCTGGATGGCAGCCCCACATTTTTCACATATGTTGTGCCACCAGGAGGCCGACTTTTGCTTTACACATTTTTTACATTACAGATTTTGTTGAAACATCACGCAAATCATTAAACCAAAAGTTTGCAGGAGTGGTCCTTTTTTAACAAACTGACTCAAATCATGAACACAGCATGAGGTTGTCATGAAACTTTGCACATAATTATTACCACTAGGCCAAGAAAGTAATGCCACCCTTCATTTTTCAATGTGGATGGCAATAGTGGATGGAAGGATGGGTGGATGTGTAACTTCAGTGGATGGATGGATGGATGGATGGTTGGATGGATGGATGTGTAACTTCAGTAGATGGATGGTTGGATGGATGGTTGGATGGATGGTTGGTTGGATGTGTAAATTTAGTGGATGGATGGATGGATGTGTAACTTCAGTGTATGGATGGATGGATGTGTAACTTCAGTACATGGATGGTTGGATGTGTAACTTTAGTGGATGGGTGGATGAATGGATGTGTAACTTCAGTGTATGTACTGCTGTGCTTAATTCTAGTGGGACCATGGGTTGCCGTGGCAACAGACAGAAATCAATGAGGCAGCGAGGAAGAGTATAGACGAGTGGATTACACGCACACACACACACACGTGTGCATGCGCGCGCGCGCACACACACACACACACACACCGGAAGCGATCACAGACAGTACAGTAGACAGACGGTATAAAGGAGAGGGACCTTTTTATTGAATTTTATTGTGTTTGTCTTTGACCAGACAAAACACATACAGAACAGATTATTCTTTTATAATATTGTCCTGGCAAAAGAGACGAGACCTTTCGAGGGAGAGAGGAGAAGCAGGGACTAAAGGAAATAAATCAGCTTAAAAGCAAATTAAACACAGATGGATCCTTCTTTATTCTTTAGCCATTAGTTGCCACCAGAGCAGCAGCTCTACTCTTCCTGGGGCCACAACAAACATAACACAACAGAAGAAAAACATGTAGGCCTACAATCTACAAAAAAGGAAATAAATAAGTATGACAATCCATTAAATTACAAGTCAGTCCACTAAACTTTTAATTATAGTAATTGATCTTAAGCATGCCTTAATGTGTGCTTCAGTGATCATAGTTGGTAACGTGTTCCTATTGTAATTGTCCTAAACATGACAGATCTGCTTACTGCATTCTGCCGTAATATTTCATACAGAAGGATGGTCTTCCTGCTTTCTTCGTCACACCTCCAACGGTGCCATGGCGGACTATGCATGGCAGGGGCGTCCTCTTCCCTGAGTCAAGCCTATAAGCCTGACTGCATACCAAAAGGTTTTACTGCAAGGACATCAGCTGGGGACCACCATTCATGGATGTTTCGCCCCTTACCCAGAACATCTCTTGGTGGCGGGGCAGTGAACAGGGACGTCTCCCTGACACCCCCTACAGCGCAATTTATTTTGATGTTCCCCCCAAGACTTGTCTCGTCGTCTCAGCCAAAGCCAGTGGCTTGCTTTCTCTGCTTCCTCTGCCAGTTCTTTAGTGGCCTTGCTCAGCCTGGCTCCCCGTAGCCCTACTTCCTTGAGCAGGCGTGACGTGGAGCTACCAGCAAAGCCTCTAGCTCCCACATCCACCACGTACGTCCTCCCACTCCATCCACTCTCCCTGCACTCCGCAACCAGGTCTGCATATTTTGCCATCTTTCTTTCGTAAGCAGTTTCCAGTCCCTCCTCCCATGACACTGTCAGTTCAATCAGCAGTACTGACTTCACTGCTGCAGACCTCAGCACCACATCTGGTATTAAGGTGGTGGTGCAGATTTCCTCTGGGAACTGGAGCTGTCTACCCACTTCCATCTTCCACTCCACCCCTGGTGTTAACAGCTTAGAGGGTGGTGCTCCCTTGCTGGAGTGTTCTGCAGGTTCCCCCTGCCTGAGGAAGTGGACCCTCTGTTGGCTCCTTGATGGACTGATGGGTTATTGGCCTCCTGGCGACATTTCTCCAGCGCCTCTGCCAGCTTCCTGAGCACTTGGTCATGCCGGCATGTGAGCCGGCCCTGTGTCAGAGCTATAGGTTTGTAGGTTCACACCAGCTATAAAGACCTAGATATCTCATTCGCTGCTGCAAAAGTGCACATGGAGGAAGAAGTGCGGAAGGAACACTTCCTACTGGCCAATTCCATTATTTATCCCAAAGGCCTTTTTCAGGGAACTTAATAAATACACATCTACGTTTATTTGGAATAGCAAAGTGCCCCGCATAAGGAGAGAGTTTCTAGAGCGACGAAAGGAGGAGGGTGGCCTAGCATTACCCAATTATCTGTATTACTACTGGGCAGCTAATATCCATATGTTAATGTTTTGGGTCTTCAATCTACCTGAGAATGAATCCCCGATGTGGTTGAGCATGGTACAACATGCAAGTAGCCCGTTATCACTGGGCTCTTTGATATGTGCCCAATTACCTCTAAGTAAACGTCAAAAGACAAATAACCCAGTTGTTCAAGGTTCCCTGGAGATTTGGTCTCAGTTCAGAACCCACTTCAAACTGAAAAAAGCACTTGTCACCTCCCCCATTCGTCCAAACTGCAATTTTGTTCCATCTCTGACAGACCCTTCATTTCAGCAGTGGCATGGAAAGGGAATGAAATGTGTAAAAGATCTATTCAAGGATGGGCACTTCCTTTCTTTTGAGCAAATGAAACAGGTTTTTAATATTTCACAGTCAAACTTCAGGTATAACTTTAGGTATTTGCAAGTACGTAGCTTTGTTGGAAAGTATTTCTCTTTGACAACTCCACCAAGTACTTGGGTAGACGAGTGTTTGAGTTGGGATCCGGTTGACAGGGGCATAATTTCTAGGCTATATGACTGCATTCAGAGGGTGGCTTCCCCGTCACTTGAGCGTGTGAAGGGGGCATGGGAGGAGGAGTTGGGTATGGATTTACCAGATTGTACCTGGCAGATGGCAGTCTCACTAGTACACTCATCCTCAATATGCATTAGACATGGTTTGTTACAATTTAAGGTTTTACATAGACTACATTTATCCCTATAGCAGACTAGCCACATTCTATCCAGACTCAGATCCAGCCTGTGCCAGGTGTGGTCAGGAGTCCGCTACGCTTAGCCACATGTTTTGGTCGTGTCCCAGATTGACTACATTTTGGACAGAGATATTTAATACCTTCTCATATATTTGTAACTCAACTATAGATCCCAATCCAATAACGGCGCTGTTTGGTGCCCCTCCGGAGGGAATACAAATACCAACTCATCAGGCTGAAGCTATAGCGTTCTCCTCTTTACTTGCCAGACGCCTGATACTATTTAATTGGAAAAAAGCAGCACCGCCATCTCACAAACGTTGGGTGGAGGATGTTAAGTCACATCTCAAGCTCGAAGAACTTAAATATACGATCAGGGGCTCCACTCAGAAATATACCAGAGTTTGGCAACCGTTTCTAACCTACTTTGCGGTAGTATTTTCTACATAATCATTGGCCACCCCCCCCCCCCCCCCCCTTTTTCATTTTTATTTACCCACTTGTTTTTGTTTGTTTTCTATATATTTTATTTCAGTTATTGCTGATGTCATAAATGTACAATTTGGAGGGTTTTGTTTTACATTGTATTTCAGACTTTTATATTTTTTACATGAATGTTGAGTACTGGTGTTGTTGTTGTTGTTGGTTTGTCCTGTATCTGTCTTGTATCTGTTGTCTGTCCTGTCTTCTGTTCAAAGAAAAACTTCCTACTGGCCAATTCCAGCACGTCTTTTACGGGACTTAAATTCAATCCAAAGGAGCTTTATTTGGCATGAGGAAACAAACGTTTACATTGCCAAAGCAAGTGCCTCTGAGTCCTACCTCTGATTGGTCTACAGAATGTCCGCTTAGAAATCCAGAAGCTTGCCTTGCACGTTGCCTTCCCTTTTTTTTACAGATGCCCCAGAGCCGGAGGAGGCGTCTACCTGTGGCTCACCCTCTGTGAGACTTCCATTATCCTACCTATGGCTCACCCTCTGTGACACTTCCATTAACCAGAGCCGGAGGAGGCGTCTACCTATGGCTCACCCTCTGTGAGACTTCCATTAACCAGAGCCGGAGGAGGCGTCTGTCTACCTATGGCTCACCCTCTGTGAGACTTCCATTATATGTTGTTATCGGGCAGAAACCTCATCTCCATTTTTTGTTTAGGCGAATAACCATTTCAGTCTGGCCCCTCCCACCAAAAGCCCTATGTGTACTGACCCCGGGCCGTATCCATAATTTATACATTATGGATAATTAGCATGGACTTTAATGGTTCTTCATAATGCCATAGTTTTTATTATTTATATAATTTTTATCCCACGACTTTGCAACCCATTTTTTCACCCAGTGTCAATTATCTAATGTAATCCTGGGCGCTACACTTCCTCTGCCTACCTGGGGGGGGGGGGCGGACAGACCTCATGCTTCCTTCTATGCATGAGGAGTCCAAGCTGCTTCTTTTCACCTGACGGTGGGGGGTTTCCCCGGACGGGACTTAGCGTGTGGAAGGAACACGTTATTCCGACCAGTTCCTTTCGCCTCCATCATATTGTGTTTAGTGTCATGATTTGTCACGATCCAAGTTGGCTTTGTCCGAGGCTTTCCTTACAGATCTTTAAATAAATACTTTTTGAAACATCTATGGGAAAAATGCATGGGAAATTATTTTCCGGGTCTGTCGTCGTCATGAAAGGGGGTGGGACTGCGACGCTCTATATGCTGATGGAACATGTCAGACGACATGACAGAAAGCCTGTGTGTAACGCGACCGGCCCATGGTCACACAGCTTGAACACTAAGGAGATAAAACTCCAGATTCCAGATTAAACTCCAGTCTAGGTCATCCGCTAAAGTAATCTCCAGCCTCCATAGGAGTCTAGCCAGTCGATGGCTAGATCGTCAGTATATACTGTCTTTCCGCCCCCGCCATCTGTCTTTAGTATCCTATACTTCAATATACTGTAGGTAGGTGTATAGTCTCTCGAGACAAGACTGTTGGCTCGCACAATTATACGAATGCTTCCAACATGCAGCCACGTGCAACGTGCTCTGACAATGCACAGACTGTAAAACAGTTGTCTGCCTCCCCCCGCTTCTCTTTCATCTCTGCAGTCGCGTATCCTCTCGTGAATCAAATTAGTTGAAGCATATACTATAGGACTGCTGCTTAGCGCACAATGGACATTCAAAAAATATTTTTTAAGACATTTTAAAATACTATAGATTTTCAGACCACATTAGGCTACGTAACACAAAGCTTAAAATCCAGTTTGGGATGCCTGCCGTCCACCCACACATGTGCAAGTTTAATATAATCTATTATTTTAATGAATGGAAATGAGATGCTCACTGCTTTCAGAGTGCATTGTTACAGACTATGTCAGTGGTTCTCAAAGTGGGTCCAAGGAACAGTTAATCAGTTTAACCCCTGGCTATTTGAGAATTCACAAAAGTGCGTTTGTGAGTTTGTAACAATAGCTGATATAAGCTCACAACACTTTTTTGTTTTGTTTTGTTTTGTTTTTTTCTTCTCATGACTAGTTTCCACACGACAGCGACAACATTGTAATATTCTGTGGAAACAATGAGACGAGAGAGGGGGGGGGGGGTGCACTGGGGTCAAAGTTCAACTAGAGTGTCATGTGACGCTACGGGACCTGTCAGTCAGAATGCCGCAGCGTGTCGACTCCGACAAACTACCCATAAATCATAGCACTGGAAGGAGGGAGGTGGGGGAGATGTGTGTCGCTGCGGTGTTTCATAATCACATGCTGTGTTTTGAGATAACGCTGCAACGCCATGGGAGCTCCACCCGCCTGACAGCAGGTCACATCTGTACTGCAACACAATGCGGAGGAAAACAATGTCTCTTAAACAGGGCTTTAAAAGGCTATTATGCTAATATGCTTCACAGAGAACCATCACTAAAGCAGCGGTTCTGTTTTTTTGTGAAATTATGCGAGCTTGCAGTTCAGCTATTTTCACAATATTTATTTGTGGAAACGAGTCAAACTAAATGTAATGCCTACAATTCCAAGTGCTTCAAATATTATTATGGGCGGCCTCAAAGAGTATGGGAACCCTTATTAGAGCAGGGGTCTTCAACATGTTCCAAGCCCAAGCCTCAAACTGGGCGGTCCTTGAAATTAAAAAATCACACCCGTGTGAAGTGAGGGGCGCTGTTATCATCTTCCAACATCGCTACCAATGTATACGCATCTTTTATGACGCAATTATCAGACAAAACAAACATGGACAAATCAAACATTAAACTCTGTCCATTTCAATGGCGTTTTTAATGTTTGTTTAAAGAAATACAAACATTAAACCTGTATTTAAAAGGTTGAAAATCACTGATCTACATTGGAGTCACAGCTATAAGAGAATCACGGTTCACCCGTGAACCCATTGAGCTGTGACTCCATGAGCCTCGATCCCCTGCAGGACCATACTTTTAATGAGGTTAAATGAGTCATTACATCACTAATTAAAGCATTGTCCCCCCCCCCCCCACCTCCAGTGTCACCTCACCCTGCCCCTCCCTTCCCAGTCTCGACGTGCATGGCGTGACTATAAAAACAAGCGGCCATCATTAAAAGTGCCATCGATCACTGATGCTCCAGTCTGCCTCAGAAATGAGTCTGTTTGAAGATACACACACACACACACACACACACACACACACACACACACACACACACACACACACACACACACACACACACACACACACACACACACACACACACACACACTACACACACACACAATATTACGCATTGTGTGAGCTTGCAGAGTCGCCATTTTCAAATTCCCTAAGTATAATTAATAATAATCCTAAATTGCCTAATGCTGTACGGTTGTACGATGAACGTCACAATCACCACATTGTTCCCATCTGCACAAACATGTTCAGGGGTTTGGCATAACAGGGGTCAAATAATATAATAATATAATATATAATATAATATAATATAATAATTGATTGTACACATACTATGGGGCATTAGCACTGTTAAACACTTGGACATAGATTGCTCTGATCAGCGCAATATAGAACCAATATAGGCCCTGAAATCTATATCTAAACTAAGTAACTTAAGGAGAGGAGAGGAGAGGAGAGGAGAGGAGAGGAGAGGAGAGGAGAACTCCAAACAAATGAAAGGTCCAAGGAGACGTGAACTGTTCAAGGAGGACCAGCATGTAGTTCTCGGACCTCTGAGACGGTAATGATTGTTCATGTCTGAAAGAAAAGCTCACAGATTAATGGCTTGTTCTCATAGGTAGAGAGCGCTGCTGAGATCCAGAGAAAATGACATTAAAGTAGAAAGTCAGTCCAAACAACCACCGTCCGGTCCTGCCACTCCTTTCCTTTCGTAAAACAAAGTACTATATAGTACAGTATAGGGCTCAAGTTTTTATGCCGCAGTTATTCAATTTTATTACTCTAAGTATATTATACTTACATTACGTAAAAGCACTGATTATGCAGAATGGCCCATTTCATTCCAAAATCGTATTATTGGATGCAATTAATAACGCATAAATGTGTTCATCACTTTAATGGCGCAGCTGGTAAAGTTGGGACTGATTTAAATGAGTCTGTGTGCTGCTGGGTAGAAATTATTAAACTAAATTATTGCAATACATCACTACACATCATGTATCACTTAATGAATCACTGCCAGTTGGTGGACAGGAACAATTTTTTTTTTACATTTATTGGAGTACAGTACTTGAGTGTGTTTTTGCATATCTTAACTTTACTTTATTGGAGTTTTGATTATTATTATTATTTTATTCATGTATTTTTTTTTTTTATTATCACCATTACATCACATAATCAACATGAGTTAGACCCCTCACTTCACACGGGTGTGATTTTTTTAAGTAGGTTTGCTAGTTTAGATTTTATTTTATTCTTCTAGAAAAGGCTTAGTTTTATTTTTGAGGGGCGCTTTCCGGGTTTGTGCAAACAACAAACATTGAAGACAAAAGTGAAGACAGAAAAGTGAGGACGCAAATTGTGATTGGCCAGAATGAGATGATGTTGATTGATTGAATCAATACAAAACTCAATACAAAATTGTTAACTGGACGATTATAAGAGTGCCCATCACTTCACACAGGTGTGTTTTTTGAGGGGCGCCCCTCCTATATACAGCTTTTGACCCCACACGTCTCAAAATTTACCATTGACAATGAAAGGAGAAATTAGGTCAAATGTCCGCCAAATATGACGTAAGTTTGAGGCAAAAGGCATTCTGATTGGCCATGCAGTATGAGATAATGCATGATGATGTACAATGATAAGAGTGCCCCTCACTTCACACAGATTTTGACAAAGACAAAGTTAGCTTCAGTTAGTTTTACAAACAAACAACACTGTTTCAGTTTAAGTTTTAATTTCAGTTAACTATATGTTTGTTATGTTATGTCTGGCAGACAGCGCAGCATGCGAGTGTGGCGAGCCTGAGCAGACTGCCGACCACATCATTACCACCTGTCCTCTGTACAGACCTCCTTAGAGGCTGGCCTCTTCCAAGTGGGACCAGAGACAATGCCGTGGCTTTCTGACACTGAGCTGGACATTTGACGACGATACACGAAAGAAGAAGACCAGTTCCTTATTTTGTAAATTTTAGTTAACTATTGTTGTAATCTGATCGCCCATGTGTACTTGAGCACAGTGTACTTGTTATGTATTGAGTACTGCCTGAACTGTAGCATAAATGTAATAGTTAGGCTACGAGTAGCCTGGGGTCCACCTATGCTTTCTATGGCATAGGCAGCTCCCGGCAGGATCCGCTGGGAGAATCTAAACGCAGCTGTGCGACATGAGACTAATTAGTTGGAGCGACAGAGAGAGAGAGGAGTGTGTGTGTACGTGTGTGCGTCAATTTAACAAAGGTGCAGACGATCAGAAATCAGCAGAGAGTGATCTATGCCGAATTGAAGTGGTCTCAGACCCAGACTTTTTTTTTTCTCTCCCTGGAAATAAAAACGCCTGGGTTTCCGAGGCTAGGCTACGAGAGACATCTCGGTGACAGCAGGTCAGCCTTACTGCAGTAGGCACGTTATTATGTCTGATATCTTGTGGTCACGTCAGTTGGGATCCAGCTCTATATACTGTATGTTCCTGTATGTGTAATAAACTTTGTGAACCTTTTAGCGTGATACTGTCTCGTATCGCGTTATTGTTCTCCCGGGCCCGGGAGTGCCTACTGCAGCAAGGCTGACCTTGCTGTCACCGAGATGTCTCTCGTAGCCTAACTAATAAAGTATGCTACAGTTCAGGCAGTACGCAATACATAACAAGTACACTGTGCTCTCACGTACAAGTACACAGCCATGGGCGATCAGATTACAACAACTATAATAACATGAGGAAAGTGATGTTTGCTTATTTACATGCTAATGAGCACAGCTCCCAGCTGCTTAGTGGATCTGTGCAGAATCACTTTGGATTCATTTAATTACAACTACATTTATAGTTCCTTACAGCAGCATTAGCTGGCTAACTGAGACAAACTGAAATGTGTCCCATCCCAATGGCCACCCTGTGTGACAACAACAGAACATGATTAAATCACGACCACGTTCCAAGCACTTTCTGAAACCTCTCACTTTAATTCAGGCAGCTGCAGTCTACTGAGACATTAGACCACACATATACCACACAATAATACATGCATTCCACTGATGCAGGCAGCTGTATTGTACTCAAATGTACAATACATTTGTACAATATCAAATGTTTACAATAGTGAAATGGTGCCCACCACCTGTGCATTCGACCCTGGTGTCGGGAAGGAGTTTTTTTTGTAAATGAATACGCATATGAATGTGACACTACTGTGGTATCACACGGAAGCATTCTACAAGCTGAGAATGTTCAGCATTGTGATGCATTCGTGAGCTTGTATAGTGTATACCATGTTGTGCTGTGTGTGTAAGTTGAAGTTCCTATGCAATTCCTATGGTAAGCTGTGGTGTTTTCACCCCATTAAAGAATGACGGATTTTAGCCACACCCCAAAATACCTGTATGTGTGTCTCAAAGAATATCCCAAACTAGTACTGCTTTCAGTACAAAATAGGGAATTTAGTCAATGATCAATAATTAACAAAATGATAATGGAAATGGGGATTCTTTACTTTGTGAAACCGTGTTACCACGGCCATGGCAGTTGTTATCGCTATCGACCACATATGAAATGATTCTCATATTCCACACTAATTTAATCAGCTGGAGTGCTTGTGTTGGTGTATGTTTATGAACAATATGCTCCAATGGCCTGTGATCAAACACGCGGGGGAGAGGGAAGATTAGGAAATTGCCCTCAAGCCATCACAGGACAAACACACTGCTGCTACAATACCATCCTCAATGTTCATTTATCCAATTAGTAACTGAAAGTGAAAACCTTTTTTTATATGCTTCCAGATACCGCCTCTCATGCCTTTGGTTGTAACATCACAAGGCTATGGTCTGAAGCCAAGTCTGCAGTCTGCAGTGAGGGCCGCTCTTATCATCATACATCATCATACATCACATTCCGTACTCAGCCAATCAAATCATCACAAATGCCATTCCGGCCAATCACTTTTGGCTTCTTCACTTTTCTGCCCTCACTTTTATCTTCAATATGTACTTTGCACTTACCCACTTTGAGAACCATTGCACTCAAGGACAGGATGTCCCATGAAATGGTTTTGAAGCTATTTACCACAGAACTCATGGGATGGCGGTGTGGTGGTGTGCTCTCTCTGGATGAAGCCATCATATTAATTGATGGAACGAACTGGTTATGTGGGTCTGTGGAATCAATCAGTGTTAATGCGAGAGAGTGTTTGCTCCTAATGGAACCATCGAGCCCTCTGGAGACCAAATTATGGATGTTCTCCACCACCAGAACATAATGTCTCTGCTCAATGACCAACCTTAATTAAGTAGCTTCATCACATGTTAAACCGTACTCTGTTTTCAAAGTTTGAAAGTGTCTTGTTATGACTATTCTTACACACGCTGAGTACTGATTTTATTATTCTCGCACCTTAACCGATTTACACCAGCTGCCGCGGTAACATTACTTTATCTTCGAAGCCGGGATTCAAACTTTCCCGCGTGAAAGTCCAACATCTTAACCACTAGACCAAAAAGACCGGGGTAGATATTAGACTTTTGAGGCCATCAGGCAGGCTCTGAGCCACTCTGCTACATGTGCACATCTCCTTGTAGTTTTGTAGTCTTTTTTGGTACTCATCAGACATAAGACATCAGGTTTTAGACTGATGCATGTCTTTCATAAAACTGCCTTAGGTGTAATGTCCATAGCCTATTATGTACAGTAGGATTTGATATGCTCACGCACCTCATACAGATGTGCTATGCCAACACTTCAGGCTTTCCTGTACCTTTCCTGCATTTTTGAGTGGTGCAACCACTCCAAGGAACAGCAATGTCCCTATGTCCCTATAGACGCCTTAACAGACGACGTCACACTGATAAGAAACAGCATGCACGTGCATACCGGCAGCAGAAGAACCCTGCCTCTCATAAGATGCAATGGAAAAGTTATAGCTGCACTCACGTGTAAAAAAATGCCCCATCAAACTTGGTGCTGTTTTTCTCCCAGTGTGGAGGAAGAATGATTGGGATTTGTATTGTATTCTCTCACTCTTGAAATATATAATCCATTGGTTTCTGTTGTGTGTGTGAACAATAATAGTAATTCAAAGCAGTTGTCCTCAAAACCACACCACATAAGTATGGCAGGTGCGCTCATGATAACGGGAGCAGAGCCTGTTTGTCCATGAAACAGTCACCTGTGCGCCCAGTCCCAATGTTTGTAAACAAATAATTGGTCTCTGTCCCTGTCTGTCCCTAGACTGGTCTTTTTTTCTTGTTTTACCAAGGTTCTTTTCACTGTTTTGCCTTGCCAATTCTTCTTTTTTGTTACTGAAAACAAGTGGGTCAACACTTCTTTACATTGTAAAAAATAATCTGAATAGCATTTGCAAAATGCCCTCTTTTCTCACTGACAATGCTCTGACAAAATGACTGGCAATCCACTGTCTTGCCAATGGCATGACGTGTGAAATTCTCAAATGGCACATCTGTATCTTACCTCAGGTAGCCTATACTTACAATAAATAGTTGTTTTTATTGATCACTCTCTTTTCTTGACGTCCACCGTCGATCCACCCTCCACACTAGCCAATTTTGACATTGCTGCTTAATTGAAAAGGTTACTCAGTATACTTTAAAATCTCATTGAATTGACAGTTCATTGGCAGTCCGCCAATGTTGTGGGCTGTGGCCACCTCCTTCAAATACCACGTCCTTCTAACACCACCTCCTTTCATGCGTTGGTAGCAGCTGATCTGGAGAAGACGTATGATGAAGGTCTCCTTGACATGAACACGTTTGAAACCCATGCTCCAATGCTACACTGTCCTTTCTTTATTATTGAGACACAATACAATCTGCAGTGTTCATTGTCTCCACCAGGCCAAAGGCATGGGGGGAGAGTATGTTTTGCACTCCGTCCGTCCGTCCGTCCGTCCGTCCGTGTGTCCGTCCTTATGTGTGTCCGTGAGCAGCTAATCTCGGCCACCGTTAACCCGGTCGATGCCAAATTTTGCACACACACTCCCTGGATGCCAACGATGAAGCTCTGCCCCAAACTTTCCAGAATGGCCTGTTATAGCGCCACCAGGAGGCCGCTTTGTGCAAAACAAGTTTTTGCACAGTACACCTACAGATTTTGTCCAAACATCGCGCAAATTGGTACACAGAGCCATTCAACGAAACGGGTCTTTCAGATTTCTCAGACTCCATCCTGATTGGTTAAGATTGCCTTCCAAAGTTCACAGGAGTGCTCAGTTTCAAACAAAATGCTGCAAATCATGAACACATCGCGTGATTTCCGTGAAATTGTGCACGCACATTCCCACTAGGCCGAGGAAGAAATGCCACATGAACAATTTCAACTCAGCCTCAAGGTGGCGCTATAACTGGCCGAAAAGTGTTTTTACCTCTAACTGCACGGATCTGTGGATAACTTTGTATGCCAACTCCCTAGTTTACTTTTGTTGCCCTTTTATCCAACCACCAGATGAAGGCAAGCTGCAATGTCCTACATTCCTATCCTGGTGGAGACCTGTGCCCAGAAGGGCACTTTTTCTAGTTTATCCATGATTTGTAAATTGAGAGTGTACAAAATAATGTATAATAATGCGTGACCATCTCAATGTCAACTGAAATCATTGAATTAAATGAACACTAAGGTTCCGAACTGATGCCGTGGGACCAACAAAAGCGGTCTCTCTCTCTCTCTCTCTCTCTCTCTCTCTCTCTCTCTCTCTCTCTCTCGGAGGTTCACTGCTTTTTTATGACAGATTGCTCCTTGTCCTTGGGCTGGCCCCCATTGAGCTCCCTCAATCCTGTATGTTGAAATTAAACATTGGATAAAATGCTAAGAGCCTCCTGCGCTAAGATGAGATGACAAGTGAGCAGAATTATTGTCCCGTTCGCACATGATTAGGGGCCGAACTTTGACCCTCCTGCCACTTATACTCACCTATCGCACGCTTGGCTCGGGGCGGAAATGGAAATAGATCCAGTGAGGGAGAATCATGGGGAGGGATTGAAATGGGGGGGGGTGGTTCTGATACAGCGTTATGAAATGTAATCAAGTTGTCATTGAAAAGAGTGTTAAGGGTCACGGCGAGCGAGGGAAATAACCGTGCGTTATCATAAGTGCAAAGGTGCATCGAAGGTAATCGTCCCGGGTGCCCATTGTCGCCGTCGGGCGTTTATCCGTCTTATCAAGAGTGATTCATACAGTGAGAGAGCCACTCAGGACTCCTCAAGGACAGTTGTGTAAAAAGTACTCAAATGTAGAAATACTCTGTTACAAGTAAAAGTTCAGAATTCCAAATGTACTTGAGTGAGTAAAAGTACAAACGTATTGGCATCGAAATGTACTTAACCCTCTAAGACCCGGATTAATTTCTACTTGCAAAAAAGAGATTTCAACCTTACTAGTACTTTGTACTACTAGGAATTAGGATTAAAAAAGATAAAAATAAAATAAAATAAAGTTTGATGAAAATTTTATGCACATATAATAATTATAATTAATAATATAATAAATTAATAATTTACATTTGGGGGATATCTTTCACAATAATGAATAAAACATGTTCTAGACATTCTAATGATCACAAAAAAACATATATTACAATAATTTTACTTACTTTTATTAGGGTTAAAGGTCAAAAGTCATACGTTCAAAATTGTTCAAAATTGCACAGAGTCCAGACATTCTTAATTTGTGTGAATTTCAGCCTCTGTGGGGGGTATTTATATGCAAATATCATGACCAATGGCATTGAAATGGCATTGCAATGAACATCACTGATGACGTTTAGGTGAAAAAAGAACAGAAAAAAATAATTAAGTAATAATTAAAATAAAATTGTTGCTATAAAGCAACGCTGGGTCTTAGAGGGTTAAAGTACCAAAACTAAGAGTATTCATCATGGAGATTGCCCGAAAATAGCAGATCTACAAGCTCACAATGCAAGCTTGTAGATTGGCTACTTTCAAATGGCTGAAATGTATAGGGCTGATGTGGTGTAGGTCTATGTTTTGTCATAATAATCAAACTCTTCAAGGTAACTAGTAGCTAAACAGTTCAAAGTACAGTACTTAAGTAGATGTTCTTTCCACCACTGCTCAAGGACACACACTGCACACACGCAGTGCTGAAGGACACGTTGGATATCACGCCGCTCCGACCTGCACGTCCACTCCACATGATAAACGGCATGCATTCCTGGTGTGTGTGTGTGTGTGTGTGTGTGTGTGTGTGTGTGTGTGTGTGTGTGTGTGTGTGTGTGTTTCGAGCTTAGGTGACAGAGACCGTTTTTTCCCCTGCTATTTATCTGCTATTTTAAGCTACTTTTGATGCTGTCCAAAGATGTCCTCACAAGTTTACTACTGAAAATATGTGCGTGTGTGTTGTGTTTGACAAGGTGTCCAGCGGTTATGGCTCTCCAGGCGACAGACATGTCAGTCTTCACTTCAACGGGATGAGCCAGTTGAAAGAGCCCGTGCGTGCCTGCCTGCGTGCCGTGTGCGCGTGTGTGTGCGTGCACTCTGCAACATAAATTATTCACACATTTAATGAACATGACGAATGCCCCGCCTCCATTCCCTGGGTGACGCCCTCCCCAGCCTGTCACGTGACTTTACTCATTATCCAAGGGGATTTTAATAGACACACTTCTTGAGTAGCTTTTACTGTAAAGTACTGTAGCCTACTTGAGTACAATTTTGAGGTACTTTTACTTTTTTACTTTTTTAAGACCTATATACTTCTACTCCATTTACATCTACATCTCAGAAGATAACTTTTTTTTACTCCACTATCATTTCATTACTACTAACTAGTTACTTACTACTACTATTTTGATTATTAATTCAACACTTACAATACTATACTATATACTATACTATTCTCAGGTTTGGTTTTGTATTACAGATTACAAATGTAGTGCAACTGCATGGATTAAGTCATAAACGTAGATAGAGTGAAAGTCATAAGCTTTAAAATAGATTCAAGTAAACAACAGTTTCTCAAACAAAATATAAAGTACTTATAGAAAGAAAGAAACTCAAAGTACAGTACTTAATATGTATCGTACTCAAGTACATTGCTTTGGTTAGTGTCCACCACATGGAGACATGCCCGGGGTCTCCTCTGTAAGGAGTAGTTGATATATGAACCCGACACCAACGACAGCCCCAATCAATCCCGCATCCCCCTAAACGAGATCATATTAGGATGGAACTTCAAAGGCCTGTAAGCTGATGTATCTTCTGATAAACCCCCTCCCCCCTCCCTCCGAACCCCCCACCACACACGAGAGAGAGAGAGAGAGAGAGAGAGAGAGGTAAATCCTCCACGTTCGGAAAGGATTCCCGAGCTATAGGTATACGGAGAGTCAGGAGTAGAGACTGACACAGGAGTTGATTTTCACTCCCGTCCCATCCCACTAACCCACTGCCACAGAAAGAAAAACTGTAAAAAATAAATCCCATACTGCCCACTCCTGAATGACTCCCTATTCCATCCTGTCCCACTCCTGAATGACTCCCTATTCCATCCTGTCCCACTCCTGGTAGAATGACTCCCTATTCCATCCTGTCCCACTCCTGAATGACTCCCTATTCCATCCTGTCCCACTCCTGGTAGAATGACTCCCTATTCCATCCTGTCCCACTCCTGGTAGAATGACTCCCTAGTCTATCCTAGCCTGGCTATTAAGCCAGACTCAAATCACACTGTCGTGTGGTATTTGAGTCTGGAGATGCTGTGTATGGATCTTGTTTCCCGGGGGGGCGGGTTCAAACTTTGACGCAATTGGTCAGAGCTACTGTCAGTCAAAGGTCTCAAGCATTAAATGTCACTGTAGCAAAGCCTGCCCATATTGCATACCGTGTCCCGATTGGCCACACCAGTTATCTGGTGTAGGAAATGGGCGTACAATTGAGCCTCTCCAGACCGTAATCCGCCGGCAGGCAATTTATTTTGCCAACGGCTGATTCGGTCTGGTTTATTAGCCAGGCTAATCCCAGTCCTACTCAAAATTACTCCCACTCCCATCCCGCTCACGTAGTTTGTTTTGTTTTTATTAATACATTTGTCATTAGAAAAGGCAATGGATTTTGATGTTCTTTTTAGATGACTGTGTCTCATTACTCTTAAATAGGATGAAAGATGCAGTTGACCCACACCTCCGAGACCACCAAGCTGGATTCCGAAAGAATAGATCTTGCACGGACCAGATTGCAACGTTGCAGATCATTCTGGAACAGTCACTGGAGTGGAACTCACCTCTTTATGTCAATTTTATTGACTATGAAAAGGCGTTTGACAGTGTGGATAGGGAGACAGTCTGGAAACTACTGAGGCACTATGGGGTTCCTGAAAAGATAACCAACATTATCAGGAACTCTTATGAGGGGATGACCTGCAGAGTGATACATGGACAGCAGCTCACAAATGCCTTCCAGGTGAAGACAGGAGTGAGGCAGGGCTGCCTGTTGTCACCTTTTCTGTTCCTGTTGGCCATCGACTGGGTCATGAAGACATCCACAGCACAGAACATAAATGGCATACAGTGGACACCGTGGACACGGTTAGACGATCTTGACTTTGCTGATGACCTTGCTCTTCTATCCCACACCCAACACCAAATGCAGGAGAAGACAAACATAGTCTCAGCCATCTCAACACGCCTTGGCCTCACCATCCACAGAGGAAAGAGCAAGGTCCTTAAAATAAACACCAACAACGCTACTCCCATCACATTAGAGGGCGAAGCACTAGAGGAGGTGGAGAGCTTTACCTATCTAGGCAGTATCGTGGACAAAGTGGGCGGGACAGACGCTGACGTGAAAGTTAGGATGGGAAAGGCAAGAGCAGCTTTCCACCAGCTGAAAAATGTCTGGGGATCCTCAGATCTTCCCAAAAAAACTAAGATCAGGATCTTTAACTCCATGGTAAAGCCTGTTCTGCTGTATGGAGCAGAAACTTGGAGAACAACTGTTAATACCATGAAGAAAATCCAGACTTTCATAAACACCTGCCTGAGAAGAATTCTCCGAATCCACTGGCCTAATACAATCAGCAACCTGGAACTGTGGCAGCAATCAGGCCAACACCCTGTGGAAAAAGATATACTACAAAGACGCTGGCGATGGATTGGCCACACCCTTCGCAAGCCTGCCTCTAGTATCACAAGATACGCCCTGTTCTGGAACCCACAAGGGAAAAGGAAAAGGGGCAGACCAAGAAACACCTGGCGGCGTGACCTAGACGTAGATGTGAAGAGATCTGGCCATACATGGGGACAGCTGGAGAGAATGGCCCAGGACCGGGATGCCTGGAGAGCTCATGTTCGTGGCCTATGCCCAAGGTTGGGCGATAGGCGATAAGTAAGTGTCTCATGCAGTTTTAATTTAAAATAAATGGCACCACGAACAGTAAATCTGTGGTAATATACTGTATAATGAGGCTAGTTCCTCGCTCCTGCCCCCTCCCGTGGATTTTTCATTCCTGTCCCAATCTCGGGATTAATACACATTTTAATCCCATCCCGCATCCCCCAAAATATTCATCCTAATCTGGAGGTGCATGGGTTCAGATGAAAGGTTCTGAGACCGCCCACCCGGAGCTCGGAATGACATCAGTGAAAATGATTTTGATGCCGGAAGGAGTATGTAGTCTATGTACAGTATGTATGTATTGTATGTCCTCTGTGAGTCGTTTGAAGTAGAGGAAAACATGGAAAAACTAAAAACGTAACAAAAGTTAAAAAAAAAAAAATGTGACTGCTTCCATTGAGATTTACAGCTGAGCAAACACCTGTTCAACAAGGCCAAAAGGACGAGCTGCTCTGTGCTACTCTCTCTCTCTCTCTTTCGGGCCTCCGGGCTGGAGCGAGAGATAGGCTTCACACCAGACCATTACTATGACTGCATGTCGCATCTTGCTCGGGAAGAAAATAAAAACAAGTTACAAAGTTTACGGGAAGTGGGTGAACTTCAGCATGGACTCTGCAGGTGTCATAAATCTGAGCCTCTATAAATGTTAACAGGGGCTCTCTAACGAAGCACTCTGTCACAAAAGACTAGGATTCAGCAACCTCCTGACAGCCCTGGACCGCTGATAGATGCCATAAATCTAAACAACCCCTTCATCCTCTCACGCCTTCGGTTATTTACCTCCCCTTGTCGCCGTCATCATCGTCATCATCATCATCCTCATCCTCATCCGATCCAATCATCAGATTTTCTACTCAAAAGACAACTTTTACTATGTTCATGTAATTGGTCCTCACTAATGCTCATCATAAGATGGACACGTCTGCACACGTTCAGTGGAGGACTGTGGACAGTTCAGCATGTTTGGTTACTTAGTTCAAACACGATTATATATATATATATATATATATATATATATATATATATATATATATAATGGGTGAAGTGCTCCTATAATAGTCCACCATTATTATATATATTAATGATAAATATTTAATAATAAATAAGTGGCAACTAATTGTAGCTATATAAATGTAGTGTAAGAGGTACACTTTGAATCAATAAAATACATCTACGAGAGTCTAAATCTTAGGCTAACATCAGTTTATGGCTACATGGTCACATGCCAGTGAACTGGTGTTCACTCACAGTGAGTCGCCCCGAGTGGATTTCTCCCTTTGTTTATTCTCTTGCTGTTATCTTTCACAGTGTCAAGGTGTCAAAACAAGGCGTGAGATCTCTGTCACACCATTGATTCCCAGTGGTTACAAACTAACTACGTGCATTTTACTCAAACGCTACAGTACTTGAATCTTAGCATCCCTTTTCTGGGTTCAAACATTCAGCGAAAGACAGCGGATCGATCTACAAGCTCTTGTCAAGGACCCCCAAATTGATATATACAGTATTTAGCTTTTATATGACGTTGTAGTACGATGAAGTATGCCTGGTGTTGATTTACGGGAATATATATATATATATATATATATATATATATATATATATATATATATGGAAATTGTTGGTGCAACGATATTCTGCGTCACTTAGCTCATTGGAGTGTGCAGTCCCTGCATGTGTGTGTGCATGCAGACACATGCACAAACATGCATCCTCTCAAAAGTGAGGATGCAAATTGTGATTGACCAGAATGAGATGATGTATGAGGACGTATGATAACTTGAACCATGCACCATCCATATGTTGAAGAGAACTTCTGCCGAAAATATCCTATCTACAAGCTCACAATGCCTGGCACTGCAAGGTGTTTTGAGCTTGTAGATCAGCAATTTTCAACAAAGAGGTTTGGTCTTGAACAGCCGCAAGACAATGCCTGGATGGAATGTAGAACCCAGAGTGCACAAGACAGCCACATGAAACACAGAATGTACTTAACGGTAAATATAGTCTTAAGTCAGGTACAACTTTGTCACAGGCCAGGCCAGCCCGTGCCCTATAGACAAAATGGTTGAAAGGGTTTAAAATGTTTATTTGTATTTAATGACACTGAAGTTGCATTGGTCTGTTTGTGAGGGTGATTGGTCTGTTGTAGATTGGAGGGTGCCAAGTACTGTAGAGGAGGAGGGGTGTTTGTTCCTGTGGTCTTTATGTTAGGCCCTGTGAATGAATTGGGCCTTTGAAATATGTTTGAGTGTATATTCCTCTAAAGTATAGTGGAAGATTACTCGTAGGCCTTAGTTGGCCGTGTGGTTGAGTCAATTGATTGCCACTTGCTGATTAGGGGATTTTGCCCCACCTGTATAAAAGCAGGATTGCTGCAGTTCAGTATTACTGATTAGGGGATGGTTTGCCCCACCTGTATAAAAGCAGGATTGCTGCAGTTCAGTATTACCTGAGGCAGCCTAGGAGAGACATCAGGGAGAGCTACAAGCCACTAGCCAGGACCTCATCGAAGGTTAAATAGCCTGTAACAGTCTCTCAAGATCTGTTGTGTTTTCTTAAAGTTTAGCCAGCAGGTGTATTTTGTTTCCTATTTTTGGAATGTTATTTTGGCCACTATTTATTACTTTTTGTATTGTCACTGCACTTTGGTGGTAAATAAAATGCCTGATATATACCTGTCTACTCCCTGGAACCTCCGGCCAACAGCCAGCATTATCACAAACTTCACGGGGAAAACGTCAAAACATGCACATGCAGGGAAGCAAACTATACATCAGACAATACTCCAGAAACGAAACACAAGACAGAACACTACTTAAATACAGATCCAAGTCCAATTACAAACAGTCTACAGCTGGGTTGCCCAGGTGGAACCAGTCTCTCAATCAGGCCACACAGGGAGGGAGGAGGTGAGCAGTCGAGTCGCAATTTAGAGTCACAGGGCAGTCGAGTCGCAATTTAGAGTCACAGGGCATTCCACATTTTAATACTGGAATGAATTCTCCATCCCCATGAGAACATGTTTGTGCTGTCTCTCTCTCTCTCTCGCTCTCTCTCACTCACTCTCACACACACAATTTGCTTTGAGAGTTCTGTTTTGTCCACATGGCATTCCTACTGACCAATGAGGAGATACTGCCCAAGAAAAAAAATATTCTGTGGTTGACTTCCTCGATTACTTTTGTTGCTAAAGATTGTTATTTAAAATACAACCCAGGCAGGTAATGTCTGATAACTTTGTCGCCCACTCTGATCGTAAAGTCTGTGGCCTTATCCTGCAGAGGTTAATTTTGGACCCAAACAGAATGGATTCAGTTTTACCTCTATGTGTGATGTTTGTTATCAGCAAGCCTTGTGCAGAATTTAGGGTTTTTTCAACCTGCAATTTGTTCCTGGCCTATGCCAGGAAAGCTGAGTCATCCGCGAACAAGAACAAATTGCAGTTGCAAGCTGATGTCATGTCGTTAATGTAAATTAGGAGCAGTAAAGGCCCCCATAAATAGGGCAGAAGAGACAGAAGGACAGATACAAGAAGCAATAGCAACAGCAATAGTAAAACTATGATGAAGCGAACAAAAAAGAAAGAGAAGACTTCTGTCAAATGCTGACAAATGGAAAGATCCACTCAGCAGCCCGTCAGCAAATCGTTAACCCTGCTGTAGCCAGCCAGAAACAAGGAGACATCAACACAGACCTCTTAAGTCCTCTTCAGTGTACCAAGAGGTCTAACCAAGGACAAGTGTCTTTCTGATTCTGATTGTATTGGGTGTGTATTGGGTGTGTGTGCGTGCATGTGCGTGCGTGCGTGTCATAGATAGGCTATACTTGGGTTCAATGGCATTCATCACGCGTCCATCAGCAGTGATCAGGGACCTTGGAGCTTTGAGCATATTGCCTCTCATTCGATGCAGTGTGTGTGTGTGTGTGTGTGTGTGTGTGTGTGTGTGTGTGTGTGTGTGTGTGTGTGTACAGTGTGTAAGACAGACTGTGACAGGGTCAGAGTTATGGGACCTTGGGGTGAAGGAGAGGGCCAGCAGTGTCCTGCAATGCAAACATCCATAAATGCACGCACACAACACACACAAGAGAGGTCTTTATCTTTTTTTTTTTTTTTTTTAAGGGCTACAGTTTACTTCTGGGACCCTACAATTCTGCAGATTTGACATTTACAACTAAAATCTATTCAGCAGCTCAGCTGGACTGGTGTCCTGGGTCCTGGTGTTGTGCCGCCATCTACTGGCTTAGACGATACAGTGCAGCTGTAACCCAACAAGGTTATTATTGTTAAGTGTGTGAAACGCGCCTCTAATTGTGCACATAAAAAATATATAGGATTCCATGAGTTAGTTTTGAGGAGAGGTGATGCAAACAGGTGACACAAAATCTTTCTTTATTTCTTTATTATTAAAAAAAAAGTGTCTAGGCTTTTCTAGATTAACAAAAACAAAAGCTGATCTTCAGGATTGAGTCGCAAACCTATTTTGAATAGCTAAAGTATAACAGGGTCAAAGAGGTTAAACTGAATTCCATACATAACAGTACCGCATATTTCTGAGGACCCCCAAAGTCACACATATGTAAACATGCGGCCGAAGAGAATGTCAAAATGCTGTATGCTGGTTCCTTTTCATGCATCCAATCAGTCATGACTTACAGTACCTTCACATAGTCACACTCACTTAACCTCCCAGAATGATGCTGTCACATGATCATGCCCAAGATAATGCAATGTTTTCTTGTATCCTTTGCCATTACATTTGTATCTCTTGATTTCCTTCAGAACTCTGCATTCACTCTTTACTTACTTTCACATCATAACCATTATCATAACCTTCTGAGATGCAGACCTTCTTGATAGGCTACCGAATCAAATGCATACGCTGTAAAAATTGGAAATGGAACACTATAAAAATGTAAGCTGATGCGTATAGGTTTTTTCGCCTGATTGGATGAAATTGGAACCCACTCGAAAATGTTGTTTTCTGTTTGTTAAGTGCTGGATAGACAGCCCGCCCCGTTACTGAACAAACACTCTATAGCAATTATTACAGAATAATCAGAATAATATTGCTTTTTAAGAAAATAAAAGAAACAAAGGGGAGAAAATCACTTGTTGTTTCAAAGAACAAAACGGAATAAAAACACAAAAACAACTGACACTTAACACTACCTTTATACATTGCAAAGAAACTAAATTTCCTTGTGTTTATTAAAGAAATTAATACATACAATACATTTCGCATACGGTATTACCTAAACACCATGGTATTGACTAGGCATAGCCTATTGTACATACATTTTTAGTCATCTACATTTATTGTTTGCATTTCTTAGTTACTTGTCTTCAGAAATGTCCAGATAGTTTGTCACATACTATACAAATGTACGTGTTGATAACACACTTGCTACAGTGATTGTGTTTATGGACCCTGATTTTGGAGTAGTTTTGACCAGCAGTGTTGTGCTGAAAATGGAATTAGATTTTATCAGGGTGCTTGTGCGTGTGTGCGTGCATGTGTGCGTGCATGTACTTGAGGCTTATTACTATATGAGGGCCAAATATCAACATCAAGTATAGTAGAATTGTAAAGATTTTTTTAGATTTAGGATTTTTATAAAATAATAGGGTTAGGATTAGTAATTTGTTTGTGTGTGTGTGTGTGTGTGTGTGTGTGTGTGTGTGTGTGTGTGTGTGTGTGTGTGTGTGTGTGTGTGTGTGTGTGTGTGTGTGTGTGTGTGTGTGTGTGTGTGTGTGTGTGTGTGCGTGCGTGCGTGCGTGCGTGCGTGTACATGCGTGCATGCGTGTGCGCCCGTGCTTGTGTGTGGGTGTGAGAGAATCATTGCATCAATTTATAATGGAGGCTCAGTCCCATTCCTCTTCTGCATGTGTCCTTTTATAATGGAGGCTCAGTCCCATTCCTCTTCTGCATGTGTCCTTTTATAATGGAGGCTGAGACCCATTCCTCTTCTGCATGTGTCCTTCTTGTGCCTTCTGTTCTTCCTCCAGTTGCTCTTCCTCCTCATCCTCGCTGTCAGATGATTGGCCGCTCCAGACGTCTCCCGTTGGTTCATCCTCTCCCTCCGTGTGTGTCTGCCCTCTGACGGCGCCCCCTACAGTCTGTGGGGCTCCCGTGTTCTACAGGGAACCAAAACACCCAAACAACAAACATGTTTTTTGAGTGGTGCAACCACTCCTATAGACAGCTATGTGTGTGGCTGGGTCTGTCCCTGTGTCCCTGTGTCCGAAAATAGCGTTAAGTGTCACTGTTGCACAGCCTAACACACAGACACATATAAAGGCCAGGGAGGAGGGCTAGTACAGTACAGTACAGTACAGTACAGTACAGTACAGTACAGTACAGTACAGTACAGTACAGTACAGTACAGTACAGTACAGTACAGTACAGTACAGTACAGTACAGTACAGTACAGTACAGTACAGTACCACTGACTTCAGACGGGTCTGAATTTGTATATAGAAGGGCAGGCTGAACTGACCTCAGACCCTTTGTCTATTCTAAAAGTGAGTCAGCCAGTGCAGTCTGCACAACACTGCTCTTGCTTTTTTGTGTAATATCACAGACACACAGCCTCACCTCCATGGGGTTAACAGTAATGGTGAGGGCAGATGTGTCCTTGCACTGTGTGGATGTGTCCTGGTGCTGTGTGCTGTGGATCCTGTAGATGCCCATCACCGCCATGAGCACTAGACTACTGATGCACACCACTATCACCACTGTCACTGATGGAGAAACAGCAGCACCTAGAGGACAGAGAGAGACATCACCACAATGATGGACCATAGCACTGCTACATAGTACATATACTACAAGTTAATATCGTTTTGGTAGGAGGCGAGACGTAAGAGAGAATTGAGGAAGAAAGAGAGAGAACAACAACAACATATTTGAAAGTCGAATTTCCAATAAACAAGTAAGTTTTACACATCAGGGTGGCCGATGGGTAAGACGCCCTCAGGCGTCTTACTGGTACTTTTACTTAAGTAAGCTTCTTTCAACACTGCTGTTTGGACACCGTCATGCTGTCTAGCTTTACCTGACACATGTGCGTCGAGGGTGTGGAACACCACCGGATGATGAACAGGTCTCAGGTACTGTGATTGGGCAGCCATGTGATTGACATGCTCCACGGGCACCGTGTGATGAAGAACACTGACCTGAAGGGGTGCATGGCGGGACAATTACAATTACTACACGTTCAGTATTTCAATGAACTCTCCAGATTCAAGGGTTCCCAAATCCTCCCCAGTGTATGAACCACTGCTGTTTGCAGAAATAAAGTGACGGGATGAGGGCAATAAAAAGAGACCTTAGAACTGAAGAACTAAAACACAAACATTATGCCTATACGTTATCTTACGAGGTACAGGCTGTACGAGGTACAGGCTTTCTTTGCTTTGTCAATAACAAGATTCCCATAGCAGATACAAATAAATGCAAAAATGGCAACCCTATCATACAAAGTGAACTACAGAATAGAAAAGAGTAAGAATAATCATCCAACACCACACAATACTGAAATTGTGATAAAATGCTTTGAATAAAATGTTGAGTAATTCAACCATTCTAACACTGTTTCTCAACACAGGGTCCGGTGACTATACCAGAGGCCCAAACGGACCCTCACTGCATGTATCTCTGAGAGTGTACAGATGGACCCTTTGGCCTGACTCACACCTTTCCATCTAGCATACAACATTGATGCATGCTAGATGTAAGCAAAGGGTTTGTTTACATCTTGCCCCAATGCATTTCCAATGGAAGTCACATGGTTTGACACAACATTTTTGTTCTATGGCTTCCGGCTGTGTTTCGACTGCCCCCCTCCCCTCATACAACAAAAATGTTGTGTCAAACCATGTGACTCCCATTGGAAATTCATTGCGAGCTTGCATCAGTAAATAAGTCTCATGCATCAGCTATACATCAATCTGTTGTGAAGGTCTTTAACTGGCCTTAAACTGGTAGTCCTTGACATTAACAATGTTGGGAATCATTGTACTAAACTATACTGGAACCCTGTATGAGTATGAGTCAGGTTGTGTTGTATTTGCGTGGACCCAGTGTTAAAGTCATACGATTTGCCACACACGTTACCGCAGTGACATTTGTTCCCCACATTTGACCCATCTCGGACCAGTGAGCCGCAGCTGGAGCCGTGCCACGTTCGGAAATCATTTGACTAGTAGATTTAACCCCCCAATCCAACCCTTTGATGCTGAGTGCCAAGCAGGGAGGCATTGGTCCCATTTTTACAGTCTTTGGTATGACCCGGCCGGGGATCAAACCCCGACCTCCCAGTTTCAGGGCGGACACTCTAACTACAAGGCCACAAGGCCAGTGTTGTTTGAAGGCAAGGCACTGACCTCCATGTTGAACCCTGTATGAGTCAGGTTGTGTTGTGCATTGTATTTGCGTGGACCCAGTGTTGTTTGAAGGCAAGGCACTGACTGACCTCCATGTTGAACTCGTTGCTGGTGTAGCGTCCGTTGAGTTCAGAACAAGTGAGCCTGAACTTCCTGCAGCTCAGTGCAGACGGACGCCAGTTCCTGTACCGCACCTGTCTCACAGCCTGCTCATAATGAAGCATGGAGTCCACACCTGGTAGCAACCGCATACACAGGAGAGCAGTGGTGTAAAGTGCATGTACTCAAGTAGGCAACTGTACTGTAAGTGGAGTATGTCCAATTTTCAATACTTCTACTTCTACCCCATTACATCTCAGATGTAATGCACTTTTTACTCAACTATTTAAATACTTTAATTACTAGCTACTTTGAAGATTTTGAAGATTTTTTTTACAAAACTTACCACTTCAACCCTATACAATATACATACTTTGGCTATTTGAAAATAGCCGATCTACAACGCGCCGCTTTACATGACAAACTTGTGAAATGGGACACACTGCATTATGCATTTTGACGCCAATACTTTTGTAATCTTATTGATGTTGAGTATTTCAACATTGCGGTATTGGTACTTTTACCTAAAACATGTCAATACTTCTTCCACCACTGCATGAGAGCATTCAATCCTCTCATGCCTTTTAGTTTGGCGGTTCCCAAGTTAATTCTGGTCCCTAGACCCTACTAGGAAGGAACTGCTGATACTGCTGGGTTTAGGTTCTAGACCCTACTAGGAAGGAACTGCTGATACTGCTGGGTTTAGGTTCTAGACCCTACTAGGAAGGAACTGCTGATACTGCTGGCTTTAGGTTCTAGACCCTACTAGGAAGGAACTGCTGATACTGCTGGGTTTAGGTTCTAGACCCTACTAGGAAGGAACTGCTGATACTGCTGGCTTTAGGTTCTAGGACATTGTGTTCCTCAAATGTCCCAGCATGTCTATAACTATATAGTCTCGGCAACCCAGGTGTTTTGGTTTAAAAAAAAAGAAGAAAAAAAAAGCCTGGGGGAAATATGGTCGAGGAGTGGGAGTGAACTTTCCTAACCAATCAGAGTGCAGATGGGCATCGCGCAAATTTTGGTGACGTCAGTGTTCTCCCGGGGAGGGGAGGCGGGCACATACCAATAGGGAGCCGGCGTCGGGTTCCAGCCCTATAGTTTGAACCAGAGCCATCTAATAGAAGAGTTGCGATATTGAGGGGGCAGAAAACAGCCCGGTCACGTGGTTCATGTACTCGTGCGAGCCCATAGACTCCAATGCATTCCGTAAACTTCCGGTTATCTCCATGCGCCATGTCTTGTGAAAAATGTTGCATATTTTCAATATTTTAGGAACTAAACCTCATACAGTTAATTCAATGTGAAAACACATGCATTTATTTAGTGAGATACATGACTCACCCTTGCTATTCAGAGACTATAATCCTACCCCAAGGTACTTTGCATGAATGAAGGTGTGAAATTCTTTATTTTCTCTATTTGGGCTCTCTTCTCTCTCTATTGTCCATGAGGAGTGCTCCCAACCTCCTGCAAACAAAGTTCTAGAGTCATTGTTCTCCCCATGAAGTATAGTATAAGAACTTGGAAAACACACATTGATTTAAATCATTATTTAACGTTACGTTGTGGTGTTTTTTTTTCTTTTGGACGGACATGATGCTCAAACAAAGGGAATAATAATCAAGTCAAAACAGCAATAGGCTGGTTTGGCAAAAGCATGACGGGAAGAGGATTGTTGCTAGCAGATTGCTATGGAGGATCAATATGAGTTGTTATTTATGCATTGTTCATTTGTACACACAACAACTTTTCGGCTCCCCTAAATAGTTCACTGCAAACCGCCTCCCTCCCTCCCTGCCTCCCTCCCTACCATATATCGAGATTCCTGAGGTAGAGTTGGTGCCATCCTATCCTATATGGAAATTGCTGAGGTAGAGTTAGTGGTCTCCTAGCTTGGAACTCACCTGTGCTTTCTATGGCATAAACAGCTGGCAGGATCCGCCAGGAGAAACTATGCGCAGCTGCTAGACTATGAGACTAATTCATTAGAGCGACAGAGAGAGAGAGAGTGTGTGTGTGTGTGTGTGTGTGTGTGTGTGTGTGTGTCAATTTTTACAAAAGTGTAGACGATCAGACATCAGCAGAGAGTGAGTGATGTTTGCGCTACTCTATGCCGAATTGAAGTGGACTCGGACCCAGACTTTTTTTTCTCCCTGGAAATAAAAACGTCTGGGTTTCCGAGGCTAGTGGTCTCCTACCTTATGGAGATTCCTGATAGAGTCTCCTACCAGTGGTGGAAAAAGTTTAGTTTAGTAAACTTAAGTATTGAGCTTGTAGATCGTCTTGTAGATTGGCTATTTTCAAATGGCCAAAATGTACTGTATATAGGGCTGAAGTGGTTAATGTATGTTTTGTAATAATAATCAAAATCTACAAAGTAACTACCGGTAGTAACTAAAGTTTTCAAATAAGTGAGTAAAAGTACAATATCTCTGAAATGTAGTAAAATCACTTAAAATTGGAAATACTCCAGTAAAGTAAAAGTAGCTCAAAATACAGTATAGTTAAGTCATTTCTTTCCACCACTGCCTCCTACCATATATGGAGATCATGAGCCTCCTACCATATATGGATAGTCCTGAGGTGGAGTTGGTGGCGTCCAGGTGTTTCCCCAGCAGAGCGTTACGTGTGATCTCCAGACTCTC
The DNA here is from genome assembly GCF_964188405.1 of Protomyctophum parallelum. NCBI lineage: Eukaryota > Metazoa > Chordata > Actinopteri > Myctophiformes > Myctophidae > Protomyctophum > Protomyctophum parallelum. The sequence continues at coordinate 35,998,621 of NC_139709.1, read as the reverse complement.
TCGGTCAGGGTCCAGCTCGTCTCCCATCAACACCACATCACAGTAGTCCAGGTTGAGCATGACCTCCATGACCCTGGACCTGGGAGCTGACATACAGTATACACAGGGGTTGTAACCAGTCTATCACAAACCATTACCGTGTGTGTGTGTGTGTGTGTGTGTGTGTGTGTGTGTGTGTGTGTGTGTGTGTGTGTGTGTGTGTGTGTGTGTGTGTGTGTGTGTGTGTGTGTGTGTGTGTGTGTGTGTGCGCGCGCGCGTTGCGTGCATGCGTGGTGTGTGCACGCAAGCGTGTTTCTTTTTTTCTGAAATTTGTTTAGAAACAGCCTATTGTCTGTCTGTCTGTCTGTCTGTCTGTCTGTCTGTCTGTCTGTACATGTCACCCTGTCCTCAAGTGTGTCCACTAGAGGGCCTGCAAATGCAGCTCTTGTGTGTAGGAATCATGCCAGCTGTGTCAAATTGAAAATAATTGAACTCTGGAAGTAATTGTAGCCTCTAAAGCTAATCTCTGGGACGCCAATATTGTTTCTACTCTGTAAAATGTCCAGTGTTAATGTACTGTAACTCTGAGAGTGTAGAAATAGAACAAGGGGTCAATTTGGGTCCATTTGAAACCCAATGGTCTCCAGACCAACATTGTGCTATCTAACATTACATTTAGAATGTATTGACATCTGCAATGGCAGACAGTGGCGCGCCACACACCTGCACTGAATGGTGAGCTGTCTCCCTTGACTGTGGTGCTGGTGATGTGCACCTCTTTGAAGGGAGCTACGCCAGCCGCCACGCGCAGGTCTGCGGCAGGCGTGACAAGCCGATGGGATCCTATGATGGCGATCCTGGGTTCGTCGGGTGTTAGGGCAGGCCTGGCGAGTCGATGGGACCTCGTGTTGGTGCTCCTGGGTGGCAGCACCCTCAGTACCACGTCGACGTCTGGTATGGACATACAGGAGTCCTCCCCGAAACACCTGACACACAAACAGTAGCAATGTCACACAATGCAGAAATTCTTTGGTACAAGTAAAAGTCGTGCATTCTGAGTGAGTACCTGCAATTATATGAAGATAATGGTTGAATATATGAGTAACGTCAACTCCTGCACGGCCCCATCGGATGTCTAACTATTACACACTGCTGTCTGTGTGTTCCTAACCCGCTTCATCACTTGTTAAATCACTTGAATGCCAGCATCCATTTTCTGGGGGGAACATTAGCCAAAAATAGCAGATCTACAAGCTCTCAGCGCATCATGTAGATAGGAAAAAAGCGGACCAAGTGCAGTTGCAACTCAGGTCCGTTTCAGTAAGATTAGTGGGTTTAAGTAGCTAAACTACATGCTCCTGTGAAATGTGTGCTTTTCTGCAGAATGCAAGTACCATACAAACAAGACAGGCAGAGAAGCAGGCTTTGAACATTACAGCAGCATGGACAGAGACACTGGCTGGTTGGAAACGCAGCAGGACTGACTGAGACGTGTCAGCACCATGGAGAGAGACATAAAGGGAGACAGACTGCTCTGAAAAGATGCATAGCTATCAGTAAACACAAAGTAAGGAAATAAAATGTGCATATTGATTTTAAGTCCACTTTATGCCCCTCCAAGTCTTTCCGTCTTTGAAAAACAGTGCTCCAGAAGGAGCTTCCATAGAACCCAGGATACCACTAAGTGAAACTTTTTAATGAGGTAACAAGGCGTACTGTTTGAAAGTATCTCTGGCTTGGGCTGTCACAAATTGTCTGGTATGATCCTACACACAGTAAAGTCACAGTATGGTAATGAAGCATTATGTAATTGTTTCTGGTTTTCCTGACTGCAGTCGAAGGCAGAAGAGCATTTCGCACACCATAGCTGATGTTGGTTATTATACAAAAATACACTTTGTAACTGACTAAGTATGATAGTTACTGTGCTGCATGAACAGCGCTCGAGCCGCTGTTTTCTGCCCCCTCAATGACACCACTCTCCTAGTCTTCATCACTCTGGGTAAGGCTATCCTGAAGAGGTGGGTCTCTCCTAGTCTTCATCACTCTGGGTAAGGCTATCCTGGCCAGGTTAGTCAGTGTTACCACATGTTATAGCCTACTATAACACTGTCAGACTGACAGAGAGAGAGAGAGGGGAAGAGAGCATCAGCCATTAGCCAAACATAGCAGATCTGAAAGTTCACATCGCGTCACGTTTTGACACGTTGACAACTTGTAGTTGTCAACTATTGTTTTTGAGTGTGATTTATTTTGCCTTTATACGTCACAGGGGGTCAATAGACATGACTTGGTCATGGCCACGTTGTAATTTAATGCCATAAGTGCCCTAAACAAACATTAAAAATCACACTTGTGTGAAGTGAGGGGCACAGCGAGGGCAATATTCACCCCGATGATGAATAAATAAATAAATACTTATATACCCTAAACAAAGCCAAAGTCCATAGACAAAGCCAAACAAAGCCAAGTCCATAGACTTGGCTGCCACTTTACGTCATTTTGGAAAGTCATGCATTGGAGGGGCTGGGCAAAAATCCCATAGACTTGGTTGCCACATGACGTAATCTTCAAAAGCCATTCATTGGAGGGATAGTGGTGCAAGTCACAAATCCAGTTCACCAAGTCTAGAGGGTTGTAGTGGTTAACACATTGTCTGCTGTTGATGTTTTTAATAGCAATCTGATGTCTGCGATTGATGTACATACAGTGCGTTTTATATCGCTTATGTGGATCTGAACCGGCACCGTTAAAAACTACTTTTAGCCCTGAGCCGGTTGCTAGGCAATGCCTTTCTCACCCCTGCAGATTTAGACTAGCCTACTGTTATAATTAGGATCTTACTTTTCTCGAAAACTATGTCGCTGTCCGTTGTGCTGATCAGACATGCAAGGTTTGGATCTGATTTCTGATTTTCGCATCGCCATTGAAATATAAACGTTTCTCGAGAAAGAGCTAGTGTGAGCTAATGCTAACATTAGCCTTTTCTTACAATGGTGGTGTGCAAGCGGGGTAAATGGAAGAACTTGAGTAGTAATCTTCCCAATTCCGGCCCCGCGCAAGCTATTTACCACTTGTGGCCACACGGCTAAGTGTTAACGCACTGTTTGGCTATAGAGTAGACCAAGCGGGGGCCAGCCCCGGAGATGAACCTTTCTTTGACTGACTGAGTGATGAGCTCACAGCGCTGGGCAGCTCGCCGGTATGGATCATTCAGTGAGTTATGACTTTAATTGTGTAGAGACCTCCTGACTAGTATAAATGCATTCAATAAGAGGCGCGGCCTGGACTAAAATGACAGCAGCGTTGATGCATGGCTCCAATGAACAGCTGCGCACAATGTGGAATCTACTTCTACAGTGTACTACTACTATACACATAAATATATATGCCTACATGTGTGGTTGACATAGGTGGCATGTGGGAATTACATTTAGGTAGGCTACAATTGCGTTGGGAGGGATTTATTTATTCCCCCAGATGGTCTAAAAATTGTCTAAAAATGTATCATAATTCTACCAATTATTTATACACAGTGCCAGGATGAAAGGTTTCTGTTTCAAAATGAAAAGGGAGGAGGACATTATTAAGACGATGTATTAGTTTACTTTACTATTATGAAATATTAATCTGTGCTGTCATGTCAAATAAAAAATATATAAAATAAAATAACAGTTTAACCATACATTGGGGCAGGGATCATATCCACAATGATTGGACATGTGGTGAGCTTGTAGATCAGCTTTTTAAATGTAGACAAAACGAGAACCATTTGGAATCATGAAAAATAAAATAAAAGGGGAAATCAAATACAGAAATCTTATCTGATGGTGGTCCCTGCTACAAATTATTTTCAGAAGGGGGTCCATGGCCAAATACATGATGTTTGAACCTCCCCCCCAACCCCCCCCCCCCCCCCCCCCCCCTCTATCTCTCTTTCTTGAGGGGGGGGGGGGGGCTGTGATGTGTTGTTTCGTTGTGTTTGTGTTGTTTGCTGTAGACAGTTGACACATCAAGCCATGCACACATGACTGATTAATGTGCCTTCCACAATCCACACTTTCTGTTTTGAAAATACAAATCTTATTTCACGGCAGTAACCGCGCCTGGTCTCTCATTTCTAGGAGTCAAGCTGTGACAAAGTAAACACATTCTGCTCTCACACACCATTACTCCCAACAGCCTTATATTAAAACTATGGAGGTGTAGCGCAGAAAAGTGTTTCCCTTGCTGGACGACCAGTTCTTCATGTCATTTGGAGACAAAGGTTAACAGACAGAACATCTGACAAAGAACAAAACACGGAACTCTGTGTGTGTGTGTGTGTGTGTGTGTGTGTGTGTGTGTGTGTGTGTGTGTGTGTGTGTGTGTGTGTGTGTGTGCGTGCGTGCGTGCGTGTGTGTGTTTCTTGAGAAGTGTACTGTCAAGTGTCAATACTTCATACTACAACTCCAATAAATCTCAGATGCTAATATTGTACATTGTAGGCTACTCCATGACAACTTTAGTTAGTTGAAATTGTTGATCCATCCATCCATCCATCTTCAACCGTTTATCTGGAATGTGTGTGCTGGGGGCGTGTTCTCTCCTCCGCGTCATCAGTGCCCATACCCGAGGCGGGGTTAGTGAAAGGGCCTTTCTGTGTGGAGTTTGCATGTTCTCCCCGTGTCCATCACCATCACAAAAACATGCAGTAATCCTGGTCTCTAAACTAGCTCCCCCTGGGCAGCCGGGGTGCCTGATGGAGGGGAAAGGATCTGGTCTATGTCCGGCCGGGGAAACTCCCCCCTGTCGGATGAAAAGAAGCAGCTCCTCATGCATAGAAGGAAGCATGAGATCAGTCCGCTGCACCCCCCAGGTTGGCAGAGGAAGTGTAGCGCCCAGGATTATATTAGATAATTGACACTGGGTAAAAAAATGGGTTGCAAAATCGTGTGATAAAACAAATAAAAAAATATATAAAATAAAATAACAGTTTACCCATACATTGGGGAGGGGGGTCATATCCACAGAGATTGGACACGTGGTGAGCTTGTAGATGTTACGGCTCACTCCTCCTCACCTTCACATGCAAGCACTGCTTAGCCACTCCCCCCTCACTGACTATTCAGTATTTTAGCTGTGACGTGAGCGCCCCCTCCTGAGATACTTCCGGGTCCTACTTTTGTGTCGCTTTTGTGTCCCCATGGAGTTATACTGTGACGCTCCGTCGGACTAAATCTGAGACGAAAACAACCACGAAAGTCTCATTTTACCGCTTTCCTCGCAACAAGAAAGCTGCGCTTCTCTCCAAAATCTGGCTGTGACAGGCCGTCTGCCCCACATGGAATACTATCGCCATTTTATTTGATTGTGTCAACTAAATCCTCATTAATGCAAACTAGATTCAACATACTCAAGCCTGCACACATTGTAAATATCCCCCGAAATATTTTACCGAGCAAATGGACTGTTGCCACCTTCAATAATAATGATAATAATAGTCTTTATTGTCTCCACATCATATATTTTTGTTGTCATGGACATAATTCTACTCGAGTTGGAAGCATTAAGACCCATTTTAACCCTCTATGGCTTCCTTTCTGAAAAATAACGTAAATTTAAAAAGATTCACGCGTTTAGATATTCTATTTACAATGGGATGCGGACGGGAGCTGGTGCCACTTGGAGAGACAGCGAAATCCCTTCACGACGGACGACGTACGTCGCGACGTATATTTTTCCGTCGCAACGTATATTCGAGTACGTCCTGGCGTAAATATCAATTCGTCCTGGCAGAACGGACTCGTCGCGGCTATATCTACCCGTTTGCGACGTAATAGGTTGACTATTATTTTCCGTCGCGCCAGAACGGGACTCGTCGCAGCTATATCTACCCGTTGTGGCGTGAGCTGGACTCGTCGCGGCAGAACGTGACTCGTCGCGACTATATCTACCCGTTTGCAACGTGCGCCTCGCCGGTCCGGTCTCCAGGCGAGCCTGCGTCCTTCATATATTTTTTTTTCTGCTCTCGTTGGACTTAACTTTAAAAGTCCAATGGAACACCTCTTTGTAACGGGCCGCTGTAGCATAGTGGTCTAATCCCTCGCCTCTCTATTCTTTTTTGCTGAGGACGCTGGTTCAATTCCCGCTCGCGGCAGACCAAAATTATTATATTTTAGACAGACACACAGACAGACAGACAGACAGACTGCCTGTCTGCCTGCCTAATGTATTGTAAATAATGTATTCATTCCATACGGCTATTTTTTTTTAATATAAAAACTTTTGTCTTTCGCGCGATTCGAACCAGCGTCGTCAGCACCAAAACATTGAGAGGCGAGTGATTAAACCGCTAGACTACAGCGGCCATACGTTACAAAGAAGTGTTTCATTGGACTTATAAAGACAATAGCACCCAGCTGCAGTCTCGCAAGGGGAGGGACCGGAAGTGCTTTTATTTCCGGCTTCCACGTGCACAAGCGCACATACACGCACGCGAAATATAATGCAATATGTAATAATCAGCTCATACATTATAAAGACATTATTGCATTATGAAGTTTTATTACAGTATGAGTCGCCTATGTGGAGGTTCTTAATGTAACACATTATTACATTATAGAAAAATCTATTAAGTTATGTGCTCGTCTTTTAATTACATTATGAGCTGATTATTACATTATGAGGTCAGATGTAGAGTTGCTGGCCGCCTCAGCTCCATATATGGAGATCTAGGTGATGATCCAGTCTTTTCAATGTATGGCTATCCAGGGTTTGATGAGGTCAGTGTCGGGATCTTATATCATATGGAAACGGCCATATATGGTGGTGTGACGTGTCATGAGGCGTGACCATATATGGAGGCATGACACGAGGCGTGACATGACACACTTACTGACTGACTGACGGGAAATGCAGGTTTTCATAGTAAATTAAATGCATATGGTCGTGTGTCTGTGGTCTATGGTCTGGACATGGTGTGTGTGGGACAGGGGTACGGGGTTATAGCAACTTATTACATTACTTAAATGCCTTGATATCATTATGTTATAATCGACCATATAGGCCTAGCCTATTATTGCATATCATTTTATTATTGTTAGATTTGCATTTCTTCAAATATGCACACTTATACCACCAACTAATAAGCTTTCAATTAAAATATTACCTACAACAAACTACTTCAAACTTTTCCAAACCGACCACGTAATTATGTTTAAGCACAGATGGTACTATATACACCCGGCATTTAAGCGCGCACCAGCAAGTGCGTGTCGTGCACGCGCATTATATTTCGCGTGCGTGTATGTGCGCTTGTGCACGTGGAAGCCGGAAATAAAAGCACTTCCGGTCCCTCCCCTTGCGAGACTGCAGCTGGGTGCTATTGTCTTTATAAGTCCAATGAAACACTTCTTTGTAACGTATGGCCGCTGTAGTCTAGCGGTTTAATCACTCGCCTCTCAATGTTTTGGTGCTGACGACGCTGGTTCGAATCGCGCGAAAGACAAAAGTTTTTATATTTAAAAAAAATAGCCGTATGGAATGAATACATTATTTACAATACATTAGGCAGGCAGACAGGCAGGCAGACAGGCAGTCTGTCTGTCTGTCTGTCTGTGTGTCTGTCTAAAATATAATAATTTTGGTCTGCCGCGAGCGGGAATTGAACCAGCGTCCTCAGCAAAAAAGAATAGAGAGGCGAGGGATTAGACCACTATGCTACAGCGGCCCGTTACAAAGAGGTGTTCCATTGGACTTTTAAAGTTAAGTCCAACGAGAGCAGAAAAAAAAATATATGAAGGACGCAGGCTCGCCTGGAGACCGGACCGGCGAGGCGCACGTCGCAAACGGGTAGATATAGTCGCGACGAGTCACGTTCTGCCGCGACGAGTCCAGCTCACGCCACAACGGGTAGATATAGCTGCGACGAGTCCCGTTCTGGCGCGACGGAAAATAATAGTCAACCTATTACGTCGCAAACGGGTAGATATAGCCGCGACGAGTCCGTTCTGCCGGGACGAATTGATATTTACGCCAGGACGTACTCGAATATACGTTGCGACGGAAAAATATACGTCGCGACGTACGTCGTCCGTCGTGAAGGGATTTCGCTCCACCTGGCCACTTGGACCCGGACGTAACGTAGCACTACAAAATGACGTCGGACTTAAATACTGAATACTCCATGGCTCTACTCAGCACACCTGCTGCCCTTCACCAATTCACTGCACCTGTCTTCCATCCTACAATCAAGCACTGCCTCTACAAAGCCCAGTCTGTCGTTCATTCCACGCCAGAGCTTCACATGTCTACTGTACATGTATGGTAAACAAGTACAGGCCAAGCTTATAGTATTGTTAAACTGAGTTATAGTGCTAGTTACAGTTTTATCTTTACACAGCTATTTTCCCAGCTGTTCAACTTTACACAGTTGCAGCTCCTGCCTTTGTTGTTTTTCTCTGAAGACTGACGCTTCCTCTCCTCCTCCTCCCCAGTGCTTGGATTCCCACGTTGAGTTTGGCCAACCTGGAGAGCCACCACCAATCTACTACTATCCCACTCCTTTCCCTAAATACGTTTGTGAATAAACCTGAACAACACCTGAACAACGCCTCCTCTCTTGCTGTGCACTTGGGTCACACTTAAAAGACCTGGAGGCGTGATCAATGCCATTTGGCTATTCTGAGTGGCCAAAGAGCATTGACCACGCCTCCAGGTCTTAATTTAAGTAATAAGACCTGGTACTTAAGACACGCAAAATACAGCCCAGAGTGTTTACTACCGCGGGTAAGCAGCCGCCGGGCCCTACCACCTACGGGCCCTGATGCGACTGCTTCTCCAATTCCCCTACAGCTACGCCAGTGGTTCTGTTCAGAAAACAGCAGATGTACAAAGTGAATGCAAAGTGTTCATAAACTTACTCAAGTGCGACACATTCCGTACTTCTTCCACCACTGTACAGTGCGTGTGTGCATGCGAGTACTTACTGCAGGGTGGTGCTGATGTGCAGCGTGCGGGGGCCAGGCGAGGGGAACTGCAGGGAGTTGATGTAAGACACTCTGCTCATGACAGCACTGAGGCTGCTCGCTTCACCACTGTCCGCCACCAAGACTGACTGAGCGGGGTTCAAATGGAACTACACACACACACACGCACACACGCACACACACACACACACACACACACACACACACACACACACACACGCACACACGCACACACACACACACACACACACACACACACACACACACACACACACACATTTGATTTATTTTATTTGGATCTGCACAAGAGGCGTAATACAATAGACCCAAACACTGATCAGAATTAGGTTATACATTATATGGTCCAACCAGATATAGCTGCTGCACATGCTGCTTAACACACAGAGGGAAAAGAAGAGAAAAAAATATATATATAGCACATTGTTGACATACTATTACTTGACACTACTAGACAGGATGTTTGTTTTGGGTTTTTTAAGCCACCTAGGGATAAATGAAACAACGCCTTCTCCAGACAGACAGACTGCCCATAGTAGCTGAGACAGAACAGTATTTAGCCAGCTTTTTTGCATTTGTTTTTAGCAATCCACCCAATTGCAGACCCCTGAGCACAAGTTTATGGACATGGCCCAGACACACACACACACACACACACACACACACACACACACACACACACACACACACACACACACACACACACACACACACACACACAGTCTGTCAAAGTCAACCAACATCATTACAACTAGGCCTATAAAATTTCAATATAACTATTGATTTTCAAATCCAGTCCTATTGGGCCGATCAGAGCAAAGGTCACCGGGTTATGACCATTTGAAATGCTGGACACTGCAACACTGTAACACTGTGAGTCGTGTGACTATTCTTATGTTCAACCACTGAACAGTGTTTGTGCCAAATTGGGTGCTTATTGGAGCAGGTCAATGGCAGGGTCCCTGGGCTGCATATGTGGCCCCTGGTGTGAGTATTTGTCATGGCAGACCACTCAGCAGTGTTTGTACTAAGTTTGGTACGGATCGGAGTCATCGGACCAATGGTGTGCCTCGCAGCTAGGTGGATGTTACGTTTGTGTCCTCTACCTTCTGGAAAATATAGACCCGTTGATCAGAACATTACATCACACGAAGCTTGGCCAATCATATCTGAATGCTACATTTGTGACGCCCACCCGCAAGGCAATTTCACCACACACCACACTTTTTTATATTAGTATTATGTTTATTTATGTTTTTTCATTAAAAAACTTACATAGAATGAATATGAGCTTAAAGGACCACTTCACAATTTTTCAACCTATCTTCATAATTGGTCCTCACGAATGTTCAGGATAAAATGGCACAATTTTTTCCTAGTTGGTCTGCGTCTCAGGAGGGCTGTGGGCAGTTCAGAAACCCGTCCACCAGTGACGTTTGGCAGATTATTTTTAACCAATATTAAAAAAATATATATATTTCTATTTTTATTATCGGGAGATCGATGGCTTCCATTTTCGCATTGCAACTTTTCAGGAATAGAAAGCCTGCAGTTTCTATTAACTTATAGTATGTATAGTTGACATAGATACTCCACTGTTACGTTCTTAGCTTATACACGATTCATGATAACTACTTTTTATATATGTGATGTATGACATGCTTTGTTTTTGCTTAAATGTAAGTCGCTCTGGATCAAGAGCGTCTGCTAAATGCCTAAATTGTAAATTGTAATTGTAATTCCCCAACGATGATGTCACTGGTGGACGGGTTTCTGAAGTGCCCACAGCCATCCTATGAGACACAATCTGAGTAGGAAAAAAAACGTGCTATTTTATCATGATCATTAGTGAGGACAAATTATATGAAAAGTGGTGAAGTGGTCCTTTAAAAACAAACTGCTAGAGAGAGGAGAGAAGAATGGTGATTCACACTCTCTATCCAGACAGTTGAGCCTCTCTAAAACTGTACCATAATGGAATTAAGGTGTAAAATTATTCTTTGTTTCCGATTCTCTGACAAAAGCTGAGATCCCTTTCACACATACACACACCTCGCGATACTGTATGCATTCTAGACGTTTGCGTTGGGAGATTGTAGACTGTTCTGTGTGAAACATGCATTTCCAAGGGGCAGATTAAAAAAAATGCTTCTGGTGATAAACCCTCCCCATATTTCTATTTACATCCCTGCTTGGTGTCCCACAACTTTGGGGGCAGGAAAATCCAATCACAACCGAGTAGGGCCAGACCATATCTGCCAAGGGCATTTTTATTACATGTTCTGCACTGCGAGATTCGTCTTGTTTCCAGGCTAATGTTGGTCTACCTCTGAACAGAACACAAATCTTGTATGGGGGTTACTGGCACAACATATTTTCAGATGGGGGTCCGCAGTCAAATACATATTAATGCAGTTGTCCTTGATATGAAAAACACTATAAACAATGCAAATATAATGGGTCTAATTTAGATACAGCACAGTTCCATTCTGTTTGTGTAGGATGTGAAGCTACTGTTAACTACTAGGCTACTTATTAGGTTACCATCAATAAGAACTCAAATGCTGCTCATTTATTTTGAATAATCTACAATATACTATTATATTAGACTGACAAGCTTGTCATATGGCGGGGTATCCTCTTTCTTGTCAATTTTGGCAAACTAAGTAAAGCATTATGCTTCAGTCTACTTTATAAAAATAGATAGCTTACATTCTCCTGAAATACAACCCCTTGGAGTCATGCTGTCTCTTTGTTGGATTTCTGTGAGCAGCTTTCAAAAACAAGACTAAGTATATGACGTCAACCCCCCTTCCCATCTCAGGAACATCATGGCAAAATGCTCCCTTTAGTGAAGTATTTATTTTTGTACACACTGGATAAACGAACACTGAGGATTTTACTGTAGCTACAGCAGCAGACATGAAAGAATGTGTGTGTGTGTGAGAGAGAGAGAGAGAGAGAGAGAGAGAGAGAGAGAGAGAGAGAGAGAGAGAGAGAGAGAGAGAGAGAGAGAGAGAGAGAGAGAGAGAGAGAGAGAGAGAGAGATAGAGAGAGAGAGAGAGAGAGAGAGAGAGAGAGAGGGAGTGAGGGAGGGAGAGAGAGAGTTCTTTCTATATATATAATTCTGATATAGCTACATCTTGTTTACATTGGCGTGTGTGTACAGTATATGCTTGTGGAAGCTGCTGCTGGAAGCTTCAGCTCCGATGAATGCAACGCCCTGGGATGCAACGCAATAGCCTCTGTCGGGTGGAAACCTCATACAGTAGGCCTACGTCCAAACGTGTTACTTTTCAGGATTCAAATTTAAAAAAATGGGAAAAGCAACAGACCGAATATCTGCTACTTTTGTGTGACGCTGTAGATGACAAAGTAGGACGTTAATTTACAAAAAATAAAATAAGATAAATAAAAACACAAAATGTTATGGAATCTAGAGATAAGAGGTCTCTGGCCAACAGCAACGATTTGGATGTGTGCCATTGCTGGTGGAAGCTGAGGCTCTGGACAGCAACAACATGGAATGCAATGCAAATGGGGCTGATTAGGATTATAAAGCATGTGAGCCAGTCCCCAAGTATTCACGCCATATCAAACGTGGGAAAGACCCTCAAAAAAGCCAGCAGACTTGGTATAAAAGGGCCATATTTCAATTAAAAAAGAGAAAAATAGATAATAAAGTCAGACATACAGTGAACAATATACAGTGTACTTTAAAGCGCTTTGGATAAAGGCTAGGGATGTGCCGATGAGACATTTTGGCTGATATCGATATCCGATATAATTAATTTCTGTTATGGCTGATAACCGATATTACCAATGTCGATATGATCTCATTCTGTATTGAAAAATGATAATAATTTTGTCTATTCTGAAAAATACATGTAACAGGGTGTCTGCACTGCAGGCTTAGGAAAGTCAGATTTAACTTAATATTGTGAGCTTGTAGATCTGTTCAAGCTGTTACTTTGGGCTTGTTTATCTGTAAAGACAAACCGATTAATCGGTCTGATTGATTAATCAAACCAATGCCGATTAATCTAAAAACAACTCAAATCGTCCGATACCGATGTGTTTGCCGATTAATCTCACATCAGTAATAGAGGCGCTATATAAATGTACCATTTACCATTTAAATATATAGTGTTGTCTCCTTCTCACCTTGACGTCCTTGGCTAAGCTCTGCAGCAAGGTGATGTCCAGAGCTTCCCTGCAGGCCTGCAGACAGGAGATGACCTTCTGTCTCTCCGTCCCACCCGGTCCGATGGTCAGGCCCGACAAGCTGCCCCTGAAATACTGATTGAACCTCGGAGTGTCCCTCTCGCCACCTGATGAAGGGAGAACGTGTAAGAGCTGAGGAGGACAGAACGGTGGTTCTCAAACTTTTACATTTCAAGGACCCCTCTTTGCTTGGAAAGGAGCCAGGTGGTCCGGGCATCTGGTTAGGACTTCAATAAAATTCATTATATTTCGCATGTCCTGATCTGAGAGAAATATTATTTAAAAATAAAGTCCATACCCCTGATTATAATTTGATTTAGAAGGCACAGAATAGATAAATCGACCATCAAGAGCTTCTGCCAGAAATACTGGGCAGGGCTTCTGCTGGGGTTACAGGAGTTGGGCGTTGTCATATCTCAATACAGACTGCCCCATCTCAGCACCGCCTCAGTGGCTTGGCTCGCTAATCATTAGACTCCTAACCCACACCTCCTGGCATAGAAACCTGCTTATGCCACTAGTTTCCCATAATTTGTTTTTGCCGATAAAGTAAAGTTTTAGACTGCAACGGAGGGGTACCATAGTCCGACATACATGGCCGGTTAAGACTCACCCGTGGCTTCCACCTGTGGTTAGGGTTAGGAATGAGGCACCCTACTACTACTGGGGCCCAACTGACTACTGGGTTGGGCTGCTGGATGCAAGGGGTTGGTTGGGCTATGTCTGGCAGATATATGTATAGGAGTGACGTCCCGCGTGCGGAAAAGGCAGGGAGGAGACCCATGATGTGACACGGGTTGTGACAAAGCTCTTACAATTAGCCCATGGAGTGTAATCCTCAACCTGGAGAGTTTCGTGTTTTTTTTATTGTTATGAGCAAGACATTCTCGCTAAACAGATTCTCGATTTGTTTTAAGATCTCATACAGTAAGTGAAAAAAACTGAGTACTTCCTCTGCTACACCCCTGATGTCATCAATGTGACGTAATGGACCGTCCTCCAAACTATTATAATAATGTGCACTGCACCGAGTCCATGTCAGTCATTGCAGTGCATCATTATTAAGTTGTAGTTTCATTCGATAACAGTAAAGCAGTTTATTTGACTCCAGTTAATTATTTAAACGTAGGAGAATAATGACAGACGCTTCACCCGCCGTTTCGGGGACCGCTACCCCAACCAAAGCACCAGCTAGGAGGAGGAGGAGGAGGAGCGCGGCGTCCGCAGGTCCCAAGAGAACGGTCAGACGCAGGAGGAGGACCACCAAGAGACGCGCTGCATCCGCCAAGCCCAGGAGGAGGAGGCGACGCTCCGTGGCCAAGAAGACCACCAGGAGACGCAGAAAGTCCACCACGCGTCGCAGGAAGGCCAGGAAGCCCGCCAAGAAGGCAGCGCCAAAAAGGAGAAGGAGAAGGGCGAAGGTGGTCCAGGAAGAGAATGCGTAATCGAATCGATTAATCATTTACACGTTATTCTATAAGTCGCGCAACGGTGGCGTGCAAAGAATTGCGCAAAAGGTCGATGGACATTCTGAGCTAAGAAAACAGTGAAACACGCAGAACCAGCAGCCAAGAAACGCACTGCGGCTACCAGGAGACGCAGAACGGCTACTGCCGCGTTGCACGAAGGCCGCAAGGAAGCCTGCAAGAAGGACAGCGCCAAAAAGGCAAATGAGAAGGCTGAAGAATGTGGTCATCTAAAGTAAGCCATTAGCCATTCAAGCAACATCTTACACGCCATCTTTTCGCACAGCAGTGGCGTGCGAATTTTTTTGAAAATAGCCGATTGACATTCACTGATCGGCCACTTTCAATTTTGTTTTTATTGATTTTTCTAAGAAAGCAGTCAAACCCATGAAGCCAGCCGACAAGAATAAAGCACAGCGTCCAAGAGGACCAGAAGAGCCAGCGACCGTTCGGCTGCGGAGAAACGACTGCCAAGAGATACTGAAGTCGACAAAGAGACACAGTAAGTCGACAAGGAATCCTGCAAGAAAGAGTGCAAGTGAGAAAGAAGGAGAAAGGACAAGAAGTCGATAAACCATTTAAGGATTTTTTTTCTACTTATTTTTGTATTTGTAAAAATAGTGAAAATAACCGATCTACAAGCTCACAACGTTTTTTGTTTTCATTTTATTTCGCATCTGTAATGGCATGTCCAAAACAGGCATTGATTATTAATCAATTATTAAAGAAACAACGCGTGCCAAAAACGTAGGAGGCCAGCCGCAGCCAGGAAACGCATTGCGTCTGAGAGGACCAAAAGAGACAGCAAACGCATTGCGTCTGAGAGGACCAAAAGAGACAGCAAACGCATTGTGGCGAAGAAAGTGGCTGCCAAGAAACGTCGAAAGTGAGGACGGGAAGAAGCATAGTTTTATACTTCGCCTCACAATTGTACCGCATAGAAATAATGAAAATAACCGATCGACAAGCTCACAACCTTTTTTTTGTTGTTTTTGTTTTACTCTTCATCTGTAATGGCACGCCCAAAATGGGCAATAATTATTAATCTATTATTTCATCAAATTAATGAAACACGCAGCGCGTTGCGCGCTAAGTAAGTGAGAAGGAATGGAAAAGGGCAGACCACGATGACATCGCCTAAGATGTTAACTTCCATACTAGGGCTGCAACTATGGATTACTTTCTTAGCGATTACTATATCGCAGATTAAAATTAATCGAATATTTGAGAAGCGTGTTTTGTATTTTTTTTCATCAACGAATCATAAGTAACGCCACAAGTGTTATATTTTGTTGCACAACGTTGGAATGCAAAAATAGTGAAAATAACAGATCAACTTTTTTTTTCAATCATTCGCTAATCATGCCCTGGATATTTTTTTTGGCGCCTATAATGACCCAAAAGTGACTTATTAATCAACTATTTCTCATTAAATTAAAGAAACAATACGAAAACAGTCAAAGTTGCCAGTCGACAAGAAATGCTGTGGTGAAGAAACCGACCGCCAAGTTGGACCAGCTTACATACGCACTCACACGAGAAACACACACAGAAAAAAAGATAAACTAATAATAATAATAATATTATTATTATATAACACATTCCTAAAACGCTCACTCATACACTCAGATACAGATTCATTGTTGTGTTTTATTTTTAACTAAGGAACTGCAATGGAAATAAGCCGTTGGCTTTCTTGTATTTATCCTTTTGTTTTTTGTTTGTTTTTATCACACGATTTTGTAACCCATTTTTCACCCCTGTGTCAATTATCTAATGTGATCCTGAGCTCTACACACCCTCCGCCAACCTGGGGAGAGCAACGGATTTGAGCTCATGCTTCCTTCATGCTTGAGTGTCCAAGTTGCTCCTTTACACCTGACAGGGGGGAGTTTCCCTGGTTGGACATAGCGCGTGGAAGGAACACGTTATTCCAACCAGTTCCTTTCCCCTCCATCAGGCGCCCCAGCTGGCCAGGGGGAGGCAGTTTAGAGACCAGGATTACTGCATGTTTTTGTGAGGGTACCTACCCTTTTGATGGTGATGTATAACTATGTGCATTTTTCTGTACATGTAAACATTGTCAATAAACATATCAATCAATCAATCAATAAACGAACACTATTTATCAACAGCTGCATCGTTTCTAGCTCGGTAGTATCGTGAGATGTTGTTGTCAGCCAATATCTCGTGATAACAGCACATACTTTTTGGCACAGTCAAATGTACCCTGTATCTTTTTAGATACCTCAATAAACGTATACAGTGTGCACATTGAAAAGCAACATAGCAGAACATAATGTGTGATATGTCTTATTTCCCTGGACTGAGTATTTTACAAAGGTTGCCGTCATTCAAAAATAGTGTTCATAAATTGCAATGCATTCCATCAAACTTAAAGCCTCAATTTGCCTGTGAGACAAATCTGCCAGTTGGAATTACTGGACAAAGAAATTACATAAATTACAGCAGAGGCTCAGGGGTAGAGTGGCCGGTAGTCGCTAGAGTGGCTAGATGGGAACCGCAAGTCTCACCCAGAGTGCAGGTTGGTGCCTTGCATGATCTCCGCCATTGGTCTATGAATGTCTGAGTGAATGGAAGAATGTAATGCACAATCTATGCAAAGCACTTTGGATAAAAGCACCATAAATGCACCATTTACCATTTGACCATTTACTGTACCTTATACCTTCTAAAAAATACCTTTAATTACGGACCAGAAAGAGAATTTTAACATTTATTTTATATATACATTAATTGATTAACCATTTAAGATTGAAACTTTTTACTTGTATCTGCTATGTTTACTATTTAGTATTTATGAATATTTTTTGTTTATTTGCTTTTCATCTAGTGATAGATTAGTAATCAATTATTTTATTATATCTAAGAAATGTCTCCCTTCACCTTCTGTTGTGACCCGAATAATATGTGATTATTCCACAAAGACTGGGCCAAGAAAAAAACGTTTTGTTACTTAGCTTGTTTAGAATGTAATTTAGAATACATAACATGTTATTTAAACTGATACAAGGTTCATTCATGGTATCAACTTAGTTTCCAATGTTCATTGAAATTACTGCCATCCAACCCATCTCACCACCACTGGTGATCAGTTGACTCGCTTCACCTGACTGTCCAAAGCGTGGCCTCAAATATGATTATACCATTCGAAAAATTACCATTACTCTGAACATGGTGCTTGCTATGGACAGTCCATGACTAACAGAGAAGGCCAATAACAAGACACATTACTCTGAACATGGTGCTTGCTATGGACAGTCCATGACTAACAGAGAAGGCCAATAACAAGACACATTACTCTGAACATGGTGCTTGCTATATGGACAGTCCATGACTAGCAGAGAAGGCCAATAACAAGACACAACTCTGGTTCAGAGCAGGGAGCCAGTCACGCTATTCCTGTCTTTGTCCACCAGTGTGTTTAAGTTTCTCAGAAGAACAACAGATTCTCCCCCACCAACGCACCATGCAGGACAGTATGTAAGGCAGTGGTTTTCAACCTTTTTGAGCGGTGCTAACCACTCCAATGTGTGGCTTTGTGTGCCACACATTGGGTGGGAGTTCTGGTCTGGTTTTGATGAATATTAAGTAGTTGCGATCATTTGGTGGGTGTCTGGGGGTCACTCATTAAAAATAAATAAATCCACAAAACTAGAATCATTTGTATTGTTGACTTATTTCTACCATATAGCATTACTTTCTTTAAACTTTGAACCTTTACACAGGTCAACAGGTAGCAGGACCCGATGGGATACCAGGCCGTGTCCTCAAAGCATGTGCAGACCAGCTGGCAGATGTTTTTGCTGACATCTTCAACCTCTCTCTCTCCAATGCTGTCGTCCCCGCAGGTTTCAAGATATCAACATCAAACACTGGCACTTTGATCTCAGGAACAAGGAGACCTGAAGGAGTTGATCGTGGACTTCAAGAGGCTGCGGAGAGATCATACACCCATCCTCATCGATGGCGATGCAGTGGAAAGGGTCAGCAAGTTCAAGTTCCTCAGTACACATCCAAGAGGATCTCAAATGGGACTCCACACAAAAGGCCCAACAGCGACTGTACTGTCTTCGACACCTGAAGAAGTTTGGAGTAGGACACCGCATCCTCAGGTTGTACTACAACCTGGTATTTGAACTTTACTGTCCTAGAAAAGATCATCGTACAGCGAATAGTAGAGTAGAGTAGAGTTTATTTGTTTTGGTCATTATAACAAATCAATCAAATCAATTCATTTATTTATTTTTTGCAAAAGAGTGCGTTCAGCGGAGTACAAAAACGGAGTCAAAACCGTATTCATAACCACCAATTTCAATGAAACGCAACACAGGAACCCCCGCTAGTGTTTTTGGTCGTCCAACAGTTTCTTAACCACTACAGATCCAGTCGGAGATCAGTGGTGATCGTGCTGACGGTGACCACTTGCGTGGTCGTGCACTGAACACACACACACGTTTTGATTCGGTGTAGCGCCAGGGCCTTAGGAGGGTTTGATCCATCAGTGACTGTACAACAAGTGTGCGTATATAGCCAAAGATAAGATAAGATAAGATCTTTATTGTCACTGTATGAGACATACAACGAAATTCTGTTTAGTGCAGCACAACATATAACAGTATCAGGAGAGGACGCAAAGACAACGAAAAAAACACTGAAGGGGCTAAAACTTCATGGCATAAAACTGTTAGTCCGTCATAGTCCAGTCCAGTCAAGTCCATCATCAAGGACAAGCACCACCCAAGTCACAAACTCTTCAACCCCTCACAACGCCCACGGAAGGCCTACCGCAGTATTAAGAGCAGCACCACCAGGCTAAGGAACCGTTTCCACCCGACAGCCGTCAGATTGCTGATGCATGGCATGAGTCTGCCATCAGGGCGCTGAGCAAGGCATGAGTCTTTCTCAGCGGCCGTCGGCCTGATGGTGGGCGATGCCGATGATAGGCAATGCCGTTAGGCTGTCCTTAGACCTTCTTTTTGCTCTTCCTGAACCACTGTGCATTATACCAGGGACTATAGTGTTGACTTGGATTTTAGCTCGTCTTGAACCACCCGTACGGCCATACATATAAGAGAGACCCTATGGTTGTGCAGTTTGTGAAGCAAGCTTGTAAATAACTGGAAACCCCTTATTCACATTGAAATTAAGATAAAAAAATACCCTATGGGCTATGGCAGATGCACAATGGAGAGCGCTTGTTTCACCTGGCAGTTAATGATACGTGTGTCATTCTTGTTACTTGTAAAACTGTGATGTGACAATAAAGATGAAAGAGGATTAAAACAACACGCTCCCTCAGCGAGTTCCATGGCTCCTTGTGGGTGGCCATACATTCAATCTGGTCAAAGTTTGTGTCAGATCCTGTGTCTATGTGAGACATGACCTTTGACACGATTTAAATGCCACAATAGAAGAGGAGGGAGCCCAAATACAACCAGCCCAATTGTATAAAATATATTGTATTAACCTAATTAATAAATTATCTCTAACATAGGCCTACAGATTGGACAAAATTACATTTTATTCATCAAGTTACACATACAGTAGTGCCGTTTTAAGTACATTTTGTGTTTATCTTTACTATAAAGACAGATTTTGTACAACATTTCTAGGAAGGGACCCATGGGACCAAAACTTACACAATATAATCAATTATATTTTTTATGTGAAAATAGTTGATTTCCAAGCATACAATGTTTCTACATTTAAATAAGGCAATGCATTAGTATATTCATTCACAAAGAGAACGCTTTTTAAAAGCAAGGACTCCGGTACTTTGGCTCAAGTCAGACGATCTGCCATGTTGTTCCAATTAGCGAGTCTCTGAATAATACAAATAAATTCACAAATCTGGGAGTGTCTGTGTCCCGTTCACGCCCATGTATGGATGGATATCCCTGGTGTCATCTACTGTATATGACATCATTGACGGGCTTCCAAATACAAAGATAATGGGGAATGCACTGCGTATCTGTGTCAGAAGTAATTTGTTTAATTAAGAAATTAATAATTAATAATTCAACTTCAGGAACTTTTTAGCGTTTAAGAATTATGGCAGACGTGGCCCCAGTTGCAGAGACCGCTACCCCAACCAAAGCACCAGCTAGGAGGAGGAGGAGGAGGAGCGCGGCGTCCGCAGGTCCCAAGAGAACGGTCAGACGCAGGAGGAGGACCACCAAGAGACGCGCTGCATCCGCCAAGCCCAGGAGGAGGAGGCGACGCTCCGTGGCCAAGAAGACCACCAGGAGACGCAGAAAGTCCACCACGCGTCGCAGGAAGGCCAGGAAGCCCGCCGCTCCAAAAAGGAGAAGGAGAAGGGCGAAGGTGGTCCAGGAAGAGAATGCGTAATGGAATCGATGAACCCTTTAAGCTCTATTTCACAGTTTGTTGCACAACGTTGGCATGCAAAAAAATAGAGCAAACGATCGATGGACATTCTAAGCTAAGAAAGCAGTCAAACATGCAGGACCAGCAGCCAAGAAACGCACTGCGGCCACTAGGAGACGCAGCATGTCTACCACTGCGTCGCAGGAATGCTAGGAAGCCTGCGAGAAAGACGGCACCAAAAAGGCAGGTGAGGAGAAGGAGGAGGACGAAGGTAGTCCAGGAAGACACTGCGTAAGCAAATCGATTAATCATTGTGCACGTTATATTATTTTTATTTTCACAACGGTGGTTTGTAAAAAAATAGCGAAAGTGGCCAATCGACATTCTAAGCTAAGAAAGCAGTCAAACACTCAGGAAGCCAGCTTCCCAGGAATGCACAGCATCCAAGGGACCAGGAGAAGAGTCAGGAGGCCCGCCATGACACGTATAGAAAGTCAATCGTGCGTCACAGAAAGGCGAGCAAAAGGCCAGGAGAAGGACAGTGCCATAAAGGCAAGTGAGAAGGAGAAGGTGCGAAGAAGGTGGTCCAGGAAGACACTGCACTGCGTAAGGTAAGGTAAAACAAATGAATCCATTAACCATTCAAGCGTTGTTGTTAGTCACGCAACGGCGGCGTGCAGCTAATGTGAAAATGTTTCGACCGACAACCTAACTCTGCTTGGGAACCCACCAAACTAATTGCAGCACTCGCGCTTTACTGTGAGAACAGCGGTTTGTGCGCCACTGTCCTCGACAAACCTGGCCACAGCGGGACGTCTGGCGTTTCAATGAGTCATTTTTTTTCCACTTGCATTAGTTGAGTTTCCGCACATGGCAACTGAATGGAAGAAAATCTGCGCCTGCAGTTATGCTAACGTGCCTCGTGGGTTTCAAACGTTTGATAAGAAAGTGGTCAAATGCAAGAGGGGCCAGACATGCACTGTGTCTAAGAGCCCCAGGAGACACAGTCATTGTAAGATTTCGGCTGAGAAATAAACTTCCACAGTAGTGCTGCAACTATGGATTATTTTCTCAGAGATGATTCAGAGGCGTGCTTTTTATTTATGTATTTAACTTGTCACCTATAATGACTAAGGGTTACTAAGGTTATTAATCGATTGTGTTCTTGAATTACAATAACGTGCTAAGAAAGCAGTCAAACACAGGAGGCCAGCCGTCAAGGATCACATTGCGTCTAACAGGCCGAGAGAGGAAACTAGGAGATGCAGGTAGTTGACCAGGACGTCGCCAAAAAAGATAAGCATCTATCGATGATTTATTTTTATTTTGATCAACGAATCAACTAACGCTCTTAGTGTTACTTATTACTTTGTCGCATGCAGAAGTAGTTGAAATATTTTCTTTTGGATTATTCCGCCGACTGTAAATCTGCTGTTTTCACTTTTTAACATTTTTGTTAATTGTCTATAATGATGACCGATTATTAATCGTTTAAAAAAAAATATATATATTTAAGAACCCAAAATGCCGGCCGCCAAGATACGCACTGTCAAAAGAGTCGAAGAGGACCAGAGTCAGGGTGTCGTGACACAACCAGAAAGCCCACAAGACGGACAGCGCCAAAAAGGTCAGGACAAAAAAAACGTTATCTTATCCACAATTCTATTTAAATGAACACTTAACAATGTAATTTTTATTAAACTATTCACTCTCAATCCGCAAAGTAACGCACAGCATCTAAGAGAACCAGAAAATAAACATAGCGTTGAAGACACACAGGAACTATAAGTACATCTATATTATCACAGAAAGTAAAAAATATTTTCTTAGAAATTATTCCACTGATTAGTTCTTCAAATCATTGAGGCGCACTAAAATATGTTTGTTTGTTTGCTTTATTTATTTAGCTTAATAACCTTGCTACAGACAAAAGTTACCATTCCAACGCAAGAAGGAAACCAAGAAGTGCCAGGCAGTGAGCCAAATGAGCATTTGCGCCTGTCGTAGACATGCGCAGAGCAAGTTCAGTCAGGGAACCTCAGTCAGCGCGCCGGCCGTTAATTGGGCCACCGCAGCATCAAGCTCTCATCCACATGACTCACTCAGCCAATCACACGCTCACCCAATCTCTCATACCGGCTACTTGAACCAGAGGTTTGCAGTCCTCTGCCTTCTTGCTTGCTTACACTGCTGTTGTATCAACGTGCTGTTGTCATACAACCTGCGCTCAACTCTGCTTGCTTTAGCCTACTGCCGTTGTATCAGCGTGCTGCTGTCATACAACCCGCGCTCATTCTGCTTGCTTACTGCTGTTGTATCAGCGTGCCGCTGTCATACATCCTGCGCTCAATTCTGCTGCTGCTGCCTTTTTGTATACTGCGTGCTGCTGTATACAAAGTGCTCAATTCTACTACTGCTGCTAATGTCACCAGTTCGCCACTGCTGTGGCGTCTGGGCGATTAGGCTATGCACTAAACGTTGCTTTCATACAATTCTGGTAAGTCAGTGAGTTTAATTGGTTGGAAGAACGTGCACTGCTTTTGTTCACCGACGGAAATAAGTTGAAGCTGCTGCTTAAATGTTCTCTTCTGTTGCTTTTATCGTTGTGCCTCGATCACACCGAGATCGCGTTAGCCAATGCATTTCACGTCGGGTCCTGTCCTGCTCACAACACTAGTCAAGGAAGCATCTTACCTGCCGTCTGCTCTGCTTTCCGCCGTTCTTCACATGTAAATCCAGGCAAAGTTTATAATCAGTCTTATGACGGTGGTCACGCTTGGTGCGCATTCTTGTCTCGGCTGCTTCTAGTCAATATGTGGACGTAATATAGATTCAAGGCAACGGGATTAAAAGCATACATTCGTCCACAGTATAGAGTAGGAGAGTGGCGACACGCTTTGTATAGTTCCAACATTGTTCCTTTGGCTGGAAGTTGGAACTATCCCTTGAGAGAGAACGAGCACTTCCGCATTCCATTGTTGCCAAGTGAGTCAACACTAATGTCGCCACTATTACTAGATTACTCGGGAGTATGTCCGCATCGCGTCTGTCAGGCATGTTGCCACGTCTGCACATTATAACAGTCAACGTTGTTTAAACCCGCGGTTCATTTGAGGCACCCTCAATTTTATATGATGATAAACTTATTTGACGTTGTTGGATTGTTTCCATAATGATTCAAGATAGTTTGTGGCTTGTTTTCGTTGACCCAGCTGCTTGTCTCCTCCATATTGAAGGGTCTGCCGTCCACTAGGGGCAGTATATCTTTAGCTTTCCTGTTCTGTAGAGTGTAGAAGAGAGCCGTCTTGTTTGTTGTCAGTTTCATGTTCACATTCAGAGATGCTTGTTGTGTTGTTTGGAGGTTCTTCACCTAATACTTGTAAGTTTGTTTGTGTTATGCATATATATGGAACTATGATATAGTTTTGCCTCTTTCTTTTATTTACATTATGTGAGTAAATGTTTGCTTGTACATTTTCTTATGTTAATTAGCCTGCTTATTTTAGTTAATGTTTTTCTATTATTGTTTGTTTGTACTGCAGTGTATTTTTCTTCACATATGGCAACACAAGTTCTCTGATCAGAATGAAACGTCCAATGCAGCATCAGTTAGAAGTAAATGTAGTTGACCAGAGCAACTGAGAGAGCAGTGAGGTTGCTCTTGGTTGCATAGGCCCACATGGCACCTGGGTCCCAAGGAATATGTCAGTGTGAATTGTACCGTATCATGCACCTAGTGTTGGGCAGAGCCATGCTGGATATTATTATTTTCATTTTGGCTGGAGGAATCAATATCATGCCATTGATTCATGCTAACTACCTATAAACTAATTGATCCTGCTGTTCAAATAAATGATTTACCTGGCATAAGGTGGATGCTTGCACATTCAGGGATCTCAATTATTTTTAGTAGGCCTATTATGAGGTATTTAGGATGATAATTGATAGTGGGTGCCCCCCCGCCCCACTGGCCCCAGTGCGGGAGCGCACTCGTCCATTTGTTTGCATTGCACAGTGCGCGCCCATTGTGTCAGTGGGCGCTTCAGGCCTCAAGCACCCACGACTCGATGCCTATGCTTGGAGAAATAGGCGGCATGGGTTGCAGCAGAGCCATCTAATAGAAGAGTTACGATGAGCGGGCAGAAACCGAGCACTGTTCATGCAGCCTGAAAGGCGGACAAATGGAGTTTCGAATACATTGTTTTCAACGACGGCAGTGCAAATAAGAAGCCATTTAGGCATGTGTGCAACATGACATGTTTTAAAAGTATTATTCAGGACGACTAAAGTCTCTGTAATGTGTTTGTCATACGATTACTACAAACAATCTAAAATAAGGGATTTAAGAATACTAAAGCTGGGCTGTTGCTTCTGTACCCTTCTACCCATTTGTAGAAGAAGAGCCACGCCATTGAACTGGCCCCATGAAGTGAACTGAGTTTCGTAACTCCGTCTTACTCTATGGGTCTGTTTTACAGGTAAGTACTTATGGTGCGCCAGGGAAGTGTTTAACATTAAATTAAACGCACAGTCTGTCTTTAAAGACAGGAATTGGCTCATTGCTAACATTTCTGCTATGCTTAGCCCAGGAACAGAGGCGTGGTGTTTTTCCTATGCTCAGCCAGGAAAAGAGGTATGGCGTTTCCACGCTGCTAACACTGCTGCTAAATGATTGATTTGAATTCTATCAGTGTTACGGCTTAGATGATACTACACCGTGACTGAAGCTAATTTGCCTTAAGTCAACTTTAGCTATATCCATGTCATTTTAAAGCGATTCATAGCTGTTCTCATGCTGCTTCTGTCTCCATTTCCTGAGCGACAGCCCTTTATACTGATGAGATGAACCTTGGATGCTGGGAAGGTCCTCCCCATGGTTTGCTGCATACAGTCTTCATCGCAGCTGCAGCCATTATCGGATAGGCTCACATTGGTGGTATACGTGGATCTGCTGCTACTGAAACCATGAGGCAGGTCATCAGTTAATCAATCCGCATCTTCACCTAGGCTGCTTTTGTTCTATTAATTCTATATTCACATGCAGTCGCTCAGCCACCTAAGTAGTGTTTTCGGTTGAAACATCTGTATCCTTGATATGTTGACATGGACGCAGCTCCTTCTACGGTCTTGGGGGAAGAGTATGAAGGGAGATGGGTTGCAGATAAATGGCTGAATTTAATACTTGCCGGCAGATGCAAGTCTTCCGTGTTATTTGAGCTACCTTATAAGCAGCGGTAGCATGCTTTTGGTCGGATAAAAACCTGGAATGGGAAACGGATCAGTCATAATGAAGGAATCAGCATCACCCATCAATAAGGACCATCGCTCAGTGGTATAACTTGGACCTGTGTTATGGATTATTTCATTCTAAGAGCTGTTCTAATTCCAGGTTTGTCAACATAGAGATGCTTGTCCTGTTTAATTTCATGTTCTAGCTCAGAGGCCATGCTGATGGTTTCGAAGCTGCCTGGTAACCTTAAATCAAACCATGGTAAATTATTCCTGCCTTCTCTTAATGCAGCTGCAAGCTCATGAGGTTACAGTATGTTGCAGGGTCCTATTCATCTTTCCAAGTTGCTTTCTGTGTATCCTATCATAGTAGTGCTTTTAGTTAATTGTTTTAAATCTCAAAGGCATTATAACTGGCGTTCAGCTTTACTCCAGATCTTCAGTGAGTTATCTACTGGCATTCTATAATATATATATATATATATATATATATTATTTTTTATACCTTCTATGTGGTGAATCCTATGCATGATATTTCCACTTCTGGCTTGGATGCCCACCATTAAATCACTCAAAACAACTAATTTCATTAAGGTATATCTGTGACAGCAACTAACACTGGTCTTTGTCCTTTCTCTTCCATGCCTCGTTTTCTGCCATGATGTCCATCCGCAATGTCATGAGCCCCTATTCATGATGGATTCCGGGAAGCCATGGCCGGTCCTGCAAAAGCTGCTTCTTCTGTGTCAAGGCTGTGGGCTGCCTCCTAATCGCTACACGTCACACTCTTTAGGATCGGCAGCAGCACCAAATGCTACAAGCTTTGGGCTGGTGGTCTTCTGCAGCTGATGAAAGCTATGCTCTGCTAAACTCGGATGCTTTTTTCAGGCTCAGACTAATGAGCTCTGAATTATGTTGGTTACGTTGCTGCTGCTACATATTTTCATTATTTTGCTCCTTATGCTGCAGGATATTATTAATACTCTTAACTGTTTTTCTGCATGATCTTTCTGTTTCTTAGGCCGGTGGTCTCTGCTGCTTACGAAAGCTATGTTAGACTAGTCTTGAAGATATTTTACAGGCTCAAATACTAACTAGTCGTGAATAGTGTGTAATTGCTACTGTTTTTCTTACTTACTACATAAGTACAATTCATTCTTAAAACTGTATTTTGCGTATAACTGTTGCAGAACTTGCCGCATTGCAGCGTTGCCGCATCATGATCATGCATGCGATCATGTTGCAAGCTAAAATTTGAAGCTCCAGGTGGTAGACTACTGGGTACTGATTTCAGATATTAATGATAATGATAGAATGTCCCTTTCGGTGATCCTGGTTGGGTTGGGTTATTTGTGCAGTGGGTCATGTTGGTTTTGCAGCGCGCAGCGAACCAGGACACCGTTTAGGACTCCTGAATTTCAGGGATCAACAGGCGCTGTACTGTTGAACACATTGACCTAGTCATCACATAATGCTAGAACAGGCGCTGTACTGTCGAACAGGCGCTGTACTGTCCAACACATTGACTAGTCATCACATAATGCTAGCATGACCTATGTCTGATCCATGTCCTATGACCCTTGTCGCTGCGCGGAATGGATATCGGTATGGTCTTCCTGTTACAGGAAACAACAGGTGCTCTGTTGTACACATGTATAGCTTAGGGTTGGTGATGATCTGCTTTTTGGGGGTTTCGGATGTTTTGCGCTGTTGGGGGATTCAGAGTCCCTATGGTTGGGACTGATGCGCTTGACCTGAGTACCTAAAAGCAGATCCAATACATCGCCAAACCATAATAAATATATTGCATTGATTATCTTATATTCAATAAATATATATTACATCCTCCTTGAGTTGTCTGACTGAAATGAGCATTTGCGCCTGTCGTAGACATGCGCAGAGCAAGTTCAGTCAGGGAACCTCAGTCAGCGCGCCGGCCGTTAATTGGGCCACCGCAGCATCAAGCTCTCATCCACATGACTCACTCAGCCAATCACACGCTCACCCAATCTCTCATACCGGCTACTTGAACCAGAGGTTTGCAGTCCTCTGCCTTCTTGCTTGCTTACACTGCTGTTGTATCAACGTGCTGTTGTCATACAACCTGCGCTCAACTCTGCTTGCTTTAGCCTACTGCCGTTGTATCAGCGTGCTGCTGTCATACAACCCGCGCTCATTCTGCTTGCTTACTGCTGTTGTATCAGCGTGCCGCTGTCATACATCCTGCGCTCAATTCTGCTGCTGCTGCCTTTTTGTATACTGCGTGCTGCTGTATACAAAGTGCTCACCCACCTCCACCCCAGCTACCACCTGTCGTTTTGGATCTACTGTTTAGGTACGGGGGATTCAGAGTCCCTATGGTTGGGACTGATGCGCTTGACCTGAGTACCTAAAAGCAGATCCAATACATCGCCAAACCATAATAAATATATTGCATTGATTATCTTATATTCAATAAATATATATTACATCCTCCTTGAGTTGTCTGACTGAACCAGTTGACCAAGGATGGCAGGAAGATCAATAAGCTGCTGCTAGGGAAGAAGTAAACATCTTTCCAATATTATGATGTGGAGAAGAATACAATCCATGTTGACCACTTAACTCTTTTTTTGCGGTGGTAGCACAAGCATGCGGTAGCTAAGCTGTGCCAGCCATAGGCTCCCGTTGTACGAGCCTCCGTTTTCATTTCCGGGTTATCAGGGAGGAGGGGGTTGTTGTTGTGAGGAATGATAATGAGCGTTAACGCACACTATTTACCTCTCGTCAGAAACGGTTACATGTCGGGAGCGATGCAAGACAAAGTCCCAAATGATATCCGAACATCGGATGTGCGACGGCTCACCATGGACAGTGCTCAAAGCTTTAGAGATCTAGGGCTCCAATTTAGTCTAATCTTTCTAAATACACTGCTCAAATCTTGCTAATTTAAAAAAATTCTAAGTTCTATGTAAACTACAAAATTAGGGCTTTCATATAGTATCGTGTAGGCCGTCTCTACGGAACGGTATGAAGCGAAAAGGAAAGTTCGGTCAATAAACCCCATTTGCTGCTATGGGGTGATCATGAACTGAAAGAGCAAATGAAAATGGAATCGCGCACAAATAACTTCTTTGACTATACAATTATTACATAAACACAATGGACACAAGGAAGTGGCAGGCACTCGACTTCTGCTGATTATAGGAAAATTACAAAGAGATAGGAGAATAAGGAGAGATGAGGCATCCTGACTCTGTGCCTGCAGACATCTCCATTGAGGCGTGCGCGGCATGCCGCGCCGCTCTACCAAACTAATTTGGCACGGCTTACGGGTGCTTTTAAACTCCACTACCGACTTCACAAATGTAAGTGACCAAAATAGCAAAATAGCAATTTTAGATTAAAATATCTGATCTACAAACTTATCAGCTCTCAACATGTCACATTACAACACATTGTGTGAGGTTGTAGATTGCCTATTTTCACCATTTTTCCTTGACATGCACAAGATCGTTTCAATTATCAGTTATTTGTCATAATCGATTACTCACCCCCAACCAATGTATGAATTTGTCTCTGTCAGGTGGAAACTGTTACTTTTCAGGATGCAAATTCAAAGTGGAAAAATGGCAGATCGACAACCTCAAAATGGGTCGCCTTGCGCTGCGTTTCAAGCTTCCGGAACTGCTTTTGATCTTTTTTTGTGTGTGACGCTGTGGTATGAAGTCAGGCATTCAGTTATGAAATAAAAGAACACAAAAAGATGGAGATAAGAGGTTTCTGCCCGACAGCAACAATATTTCTTTATTATTTAGCTCTGTAATAAGTGGGACGGTGAGACGGTCATTATGCAAAGTGATCATGAACGGTGAGTCGGTCATTATTGAGAAATAAACGCCTTCAGGGTGATAAAGACCCCTCGGCTTCAAATCAGCTTAACGGCTGCCTTCATTGGGACATAATAGCGAGTGAATTTGCATTCCATTCACTCCGGATAATCCCTCCTTCAGGGTTTTCACCCACAATCATACATCCAAACGGAAAAGAGAGAAAGCGAGGGATGCACTGAGTAGGAGGAGGAGGAAGGGAGAAAATGGAGCAGATGATATGGCTTGTAGGAAAAATGGAATAGCAATGCAGGCACCAGCTGAAAGACATTGAAATGAGAGCCACGATGCCATTGCAGTTGAAGGTAACTACGTGTTAAGTTGCTGCCAAGTACTCAGATGTTTTACTTTTTGCTATGAGTAAAAGTAGCAAAACCATTATAAATATCGTCACTGTCGGGCAAAAACCTGAATAAATGCCCTTCATCATACTACAGCATCACACAAAAGCATCAAAAGTATCAGATCTGCAAGCTAGGTTTTCTCTTGGCCATGAAACCCCTTTGAACTGAAGAGAGAGAGTGAACAAGATGATGGCTTGAAGAGAAATGAAACTGCAATCATGCACCAGATGAAAAGACATTTTTGACAGCCGAAATGCCATGGCACACACGCACGCACGCACGCACACACACACACACACACACACACACACACACACACACACACACACACACTTTTTAAAATGGTTAAGTGTTCAGTTTATGGATATTGAACTAATGTGAATTAATTATCATTATATTAATGAGCATTAATAATCTGTTTGTGACAAAATCATAACTACATTGGAACACAGTTTTTTTCTTTCTTTTCTTTTCCTGAAAAGTAAACGTTTTGGAAATACAAGGTTCCCCCCCCCCCCATAATTTACTTGTGATTGCTGGTTGAGACCGGAACTGACAGGCATCATCATGGTGTTTGATGTAAGTATGACAGCTTCATTCTCACAGAAGAACGAACAACCATCTGTAGCCTGAGGCGCCTCTCTCTCTCTCTCTCTCTCTCTCTCTCTCTCTCTCTCTCTGGATTTGACACCTTTTTTCCCAGAAGATGGCAATTAAAGTACGCAGCCTATAGACAAAAACTTTAAGTTGCTTTTAACAAATCCCCTTATATTATTTTCATTTAGATTTTCCCTGTACCTTGTGGTATGAGACGAGAGCTTGAGAAAGTTATAGTAAGCTGCAGTCTGCTCAGAATAGACTTGTCTTGGCATCTGGCCAGACAAGGGCTTCGTTATATTGGACAAGGTTCCTCTGGTGCAACGCACAGGTCCTGGGCCTGGTGAAAGCAGGAATTGGACCTGGTGAGACAACAGGAGTCAAACCACAGAGCCTTGTCCTTCCATGCGCCAGAAACGTACCTCCCAGTCCCGGCAGAGTAGTTCCGAAGTAGTTCCAACGGATTTTGTGGCCCTGGTCTTTCCCGAATGGACAAATTGAGGGTAGCTACTGGGACTTGATCAACCCCGGCTGGGTCGCCTGAGTGTTATTTTCACCCGGAAAATAACATTTAGTTTAGGCTGAGAATAAAGCTTGTTTTGTCCAAAAACAGGAAAAGAGCATTTTTGTAAATCTGTTTACATTTATGCCGATGGAGACAGAGTTTTCACTTTCGGTTGTATGGGTCTTCTAGCAATTTGGAGCCATTCATATGCTGACGAAGAGGGCGATCTAATGTTATCAATGAAAACCCTTAAATGACAAGACATCTCGTCAAAGGCAGTGAATGTGCGTTATGACTTTTCTGATGAATGAAACTAAAATAGACCTTGCCAACAAGCACCGACAGTCAGCTGGGTGTCGACTTGAGACGCGTGGGTCGCCCAATCACCAGTCACCAGGTAGGGTTCAAAGGTCACGCCATCCACAAGTAGCGCCACAGTAGCTAGCTCCACGTTGAGGATGTAGTAATGCCACTGCCTGTCACATATCTGAAACACACGCATGCACACACGCACGCATGCATGCATGCACGCACACACACACACACACACACACACACACACACACACACGTCACACACATCACACACAGATCTCTTCATATCTGCATCCAGTGTGTGCCGCCAATTGTTTAATGGTGTTTAATAGTTTCACGGTTGTTCCAAATGATATCATCGCATTGGAAAATGACAAAGTAAGCAATGGGCCTTTCCTGAATGCACACACAGGCTTCATTCCTCAGGGTAACATTGTGACATACAGTTAGGCCTACACCGAAAAGATATTATGAAAAACCCAGAAAATCGAACCTGATCCGGAAAGTTTAGACCCATTTAGACCTTTTAAATCCTTCCAATAAACGTTTGCTGAAATCTAAAATGACACAGATGCCTCCCCGGTGTAAATGGGCTAATGACAGGAAAACGTTTCGGAGGCGTGACAATTTCTGACAAACACAAAACTAGCTCAGTGTGCAAGCTGCTTAACTGAGTTGCCTAACAGGTCATTAACAACAAATGAGGTTGTTGTGTAATGAACAGCTTGTTCGTTAGACAACGACATCATCAGTTACAAGAAGCCACAAACAACCGAGCACATTGAGGCAGAGGTCCATCTGTCCGTCTCCTCTCTCTCTCTCTCTCTCTCTCTCTCTCTGCAGTCTATTACTCAGCCACCTCTGTGCCACTGCACAGGCACATAATAGGATGGCATCAATAATGCAATGGCATAACAGCAGAGGAGAGGAGAGGAGAGGAGAGGAGAGGAGAGGAGAGGAGAGGAGAGGAGAGGAGAGGAGAGGAGAGGAGAGGAGAGGAGAGGAGAGGAGAGGAGAGGAGAGGAGAGGAGAGGAGAGGAGAGGAGAGGAGAGGAGAGGAGAAAGTTCTAGCTGGGACCCCCCAAAACAACCAAATTTGAACTGGTCGCCCCCCCAGGCCCCCACCCTGACAAGCACTTTGAATTGTAGTGAGTTGATGCATTTAGTTTGACTCTGTTCCACCAATACATATTGTGGAAAATAGCCAATCTACAAGCTCACAATGCCTCGCAGTGAGCTTGTAGATCGGCTATTATTTTCTTTCTTTCTTATGAATATTAAATATAAAATTTAGATAATTTGGCAAATTTGGTATTAAAAGTCATATAAGTCATTAAATTGAAACTTTAGACTGACCTGGTGTAGTTTCCAGTGGAACTCGGCAGGTGTGACGGTCTCAGACTGGGTGGGGTCTCTCCTCAGCAGGAACACCAGCTGACAGTTGTGCACGTACAGAGAGTAGTGGTGGTGGTTCATCTCTGCAACAGACATGCACGGTTGCACGCACGGTTGCACGCACGCACACACGCACGCACGCACACAGTCTCGTCTCAATGAAAATGCTGTTTTAGGTCTTCCTTTAAAGGGTAAGACCACTTTTTGGAGGTTTGGGTTGTTTTCTTACCTTATTATGGTCAAACTAGTCCAGTCCAGGAGTTATTTCGCTCCATTGTGCAGTTTTATAGAAAATAACTTTATAAAAATACCAGCCCAATGAGCCCATTGACTTACATTGTAGCGGGGAAACAGCTCTCAAAGTCACTCTTTTAGCACATGAACGAACGCAACAAAAGCTGATTCTGACAGTTTATGACATCAGGAAAACTCATGAGGTTTTATTTTTTTAACGTATTTTTATAAAGGTACTATTTTGTTTGGAGAGACACTGAAGCTGCAATGCGGTCTTCCGTTTCCGGTTTCATTTGTAAACAAGGAAGCACGCTGGCTGCCTGTGTTGTATGCTGAGAGCACCCAATCCATCTGCAGTCGAGCAGTACCCGACACAGACACCCACGGCAAGCAGTCATAAGTTTGTAGGCTTACGATACTTTTAGAACGGAGGATGAAGTGCACTGTTCCAGGTTGTTGCAGTTAGAGTTGGACCAATCGGATCGTAGTACCGCGTCACGTGAAAACAGAAGTGATTCGGTTGGCGTAAGCATACCTACCAGATCTTCTTTCTACACAAATTAGTCAAAACAAGACAACGTTGACATTTTTTATTAAAAATAAAACCGCATGATTTGGGTGATCTCTGAATAAAATAGGGCTTACTGCACATTATGTAATAATCCTCTAGTCTAAATGTACCATGTAATGGTGGCTAAAGCTTTCAAATAACTAGTGTAGTAAAAAAGAACAATATTGTCCATGCAATATTTACCTCTTTATACTCAAGTAAAGTAAAAGAGAAAAAAATGTATTTGAGTAAATGTATCTAGTTACTCACCAGTCTTGTCAGAGCTACAGAGCAGGGTCTCGTTGTGGGCGGGGTGTTCAGTACACGGGCTCTGGGCGTGTCTCATCCAGGTTGCTATGGTGAAGCGGTCACTCAGCCGATGGGGCTCGGGGACGATGGCCGCCTGGTGCCCGTCGAACCGGAAGACGAGCTCGCCGTCCCTCATGGCACTGTCCATCAGCAGAGAGGCCGTCCAACCAGCGGAAGGCCCGGGGGCAGGGAGGAGGTTGGTGCTGCCCACTGCCGCACCTGTGGTCAATGCACCAATCAGAGGAAGCACAGTTAAAGCAAGTCCAGTGTCCATTTTCTGTCGGGAATTGTTTTGATTTGATTTGATTTATTTTGAAAGGCACAGATACCACAACGGTCCTGAATTAATATATTACAATTCAAAACACATGACGGTAACATATTGTACAATATACATATACATAACATAAAGAAATGCTGCCTTATCTGTCCTATACAAATGACCCTATAGGGAAACCTTTTCCAATAGACATAGACATGTCTGCTGTTTAAAAGACCCCAGATTCGAGGTCGTTCTACTGGATGGCTACTATGTACATGTACCAGAGGCGGGGTTGGCAAAAGGGCCTTTCTGTGTGGAGTTTGCATGTTCTCCCCGTGTCCCCTAGGGTAGGTACCCTCACAAAAACATGCAGTAATACTGATCTCTAAACTACCTCCCCCTGGCCTGGCCAGCCGGGCCGCCTGATGGAGGGTTAAGGAATTGTTTGAGCGGATCCGTATCCGCTCTAGAGCGGATCAGCAGCCTGCAACTCCACCCCAACCCAGTCTACCATTATAAATAAACAAATAAACCCACAGTTCCACCAAGGCTCGTGAAAATAGTAATAATGTTACTTTTGGAAAAAAGTGAATGTAATATTATTACTCAAAATGTGAAAGTTACGTTACTAGTTACTGGAAAAAAGTAATAATATTACTGAAAGTAATATATTAATTAAGTTACTTGACAACACTGGTTATGAGCTACTTTCCGTCAAGAAATACCAATTGCAGGTGATTATTTTTATAAGTTTGGAAGCACTCACTTTCAGTAAAGCAACGTCCTGCTGCCTCCTGCATTACATGCACATTTATTTTCTTTCTTTATTCAACATTAATGTCACATGGTTTTCTCTCTCTCTCTCTCTCTCTCTCTCTCTCTCTCTCTCTCCTTACCACATGGTTTTAGCAGTGATTTGTGGGAGTGGTCACAGTCCTTGCCGGTGTGTGTGGCGTGCAGCTGCAGTGTGGCGCTCACAGCAGACAGGGTTCCGCCGCAAGTCTCCAGGTGCATGCTGGGAAACAGCTGCCTGCTTCCACTTCCTGGTTCATAGTCCACACGCTCGCTCCATCCTGGTGCAAGTGAAAAGAGCAATGTCACCTGTGAATGTTGCTATACATAATTGCCTGATCGAAATTCACGCAATCACAATTATGTTTTACATAATCATCAAAAAGTTTCCTTTCATCTGCATATATGAATAAAATAGAAAGGTTTGTGCTCTAAACCGAGACTAAGGACAGACAAATGTTGTGGCTCTTTTAAAGAAATAAACAAAAAATATATTTTGATTACAAAAGTGTAAAAAAAAAATGACATGCATGATGATTGATGAAACAAGTGACACAGAATGGATGTGTCAGTCTTCAGACCATCATCAACTAAATTGAGCCAGTGGCTCTCAACCTTTTTTCATGTCATCCCAAATTCACATTTATTTGGCTCTATAGCTAGGCTGATGGGGGTAGCTTTGAGAGACAACTGAATCAGTCTGTTGAAAAATTGCAAACATGAAATCAAATTGACAAGCTCACTACGCGTTGCAATGTGGCACGCTGTGAGCAGGCGGCAGGCATACTGTTTTGGAAATGAAACCAATAAGGAAGGGCCAAATTCCCTGCAGTTCTCATTAATGGCTTAGCAGGTGTTGCTATTTCGCCCCTGCTGGCTGCAGAACAATGATTGCCATGGTAAATGGTGCATTTATATAGCACCAAAGCACTTTACATGCATTGCATTCACACACATTCATACACCGGTGGCGGAGGAAACCATGCTAGGCCCCAACCTGCTCACAGGGAGCAATTAGGGGTTCGGCGTCTTGCTCAAGGACACGTCGACACTAACTCTGGGGAAACAATACAATGTGACTTTGAAAACGGACATTACACTGGATTTTATTACCTTATTAATCATTGTCATAATTACATTATGGTGCTTTCAGTCTTCCTTCAATTACCATGATAGATCTTTTTTGTTTTTTGTAAATTATGATCACATTCATTTTAAAATTGATGATAATAGTAGTAGTAGTAGTAGTAGTAGTAGCCTTTAGTCCATGGGTTTTACAGTCCATGGTTGTGAGTTTTCTTTCTTTCTTTCTTTCTTTCTTTCTTTCTTTCTTTCTTTCTTTCTTTCTTTCCACATGGGTGCTGGTAGTATTAATTATTATTAATGGCTTACCTTTCCATCCAGGTGTGCAGACAGGCTCCACATCAATGTGCACAGCGACGCTCTCATTGGCTCTCTTCTGACCGCAGTCAACCGCCGTCACCAGGAAGTGGTAGCTGTGCTGCTTCTCATAGCTCAACCGCTCTGTGTTTCTGATGTTACCTGCAGGCATGGGTTGAAGTGAAGTTCTTAGTCGCCACAACTGTTTTCTGTCATTTAGATATCTTCAGTGGAATCATGTTGTGAACCGGAAATCGTCTAAGCTGACAGCGTGCCATGCTGTGACGAATTTGATTTTGAATGTTCAGAAGCATCTTACAAAAAACAGTTAATGGTCTTCATAAAAGCAATATTTAAAACGTGTGTTTAGGAACATAGGTTTTGAACAATATTAACAAAACATCATTCTACATAATTGTGCTAATTGTTTAGGAAACAGTGCTATTGTGAGGTAGGGCTCCTTTCACTGGTCCTAACAAAAGGTTTCAGTCATGATATTTTATTTTGCTTCATGTGCAGGTCAAACATTGCAAATGAAAATAATTCAAGCGTAGTGTTAGTTCATTGCGGCACGGAAGGCAGATGGTTTATATGTGTACATAGTTCCCCCTCCCCCTTCTCCCTAGTGATCTATAGAGCACCGAAGTCCTGACGTAACTCGCTCATCCCTTCGATTCCCCTGGTTCACGGAAGTAGTTTCTCTATGGAGAATAACATGGGGTGATCTTAATATCGTCTACTATAAGCGTTGTGGTCCAAAAATAAACAAGCTGTCTCGGCGTTATTGTCAGGGAGGTGTCTCTGTATCGTTTGCAACAGTCAGTCACTCATATATGATACAGTCTGCTTCTAGCGAAAATCTAACTAATTCAGCAGCAGTAACATTAGCGTTTTCTCTCAGTCAGTTGATTCTTCATATCCATGTGAGTGAAGCGGCCGGGATGACATGTTTATTTTTCAAACACAGTTCTTATATGAATCAATCTAAAACTCCTCCTATGGTGATTTCAATGCAACTAAACAAATACATGAACCTGGGGACTGACGCCCTCTACTGAAAGTGACGTCAGACTTCGGTGCTCTATACTGCTTCTTTAAATCTGCTGCCTCTCCAGGCCACGCCCTCATTCCCACAGTGCAATTCAGGCCACCTACTTAAGCAGCCTCAGCTCTCTACTCATTCTTTGCGTTCTGAACTGTCAAGCAGCTCGTGCGGCGTCGGCGTGAAATTTCCCCCGCCTCCCCGGCCTCCTCCCCGGCCTCCTCCCTGTAATTCTTAGTCCAGGGGTTATGGGATATTATTGTATTGTTTGCGATTGTGTATGATGTGTTGATGTGTTATTATACTGTGTGTTGTTGTTCATGGATTATTGTATCTTTGGCTCTGCTCTGGGGGGTCGTTGATATCAGAGCTGTGTCTTGGTGCACAGATAATCGGAGATATCAATGTGATATCAGACCTGTGTCTCTGTAAGCAGATCATCTGATATCACATGAGCAGAGCTACAAGCAGACATGAAAGGCCTACACTGAGTAGTCTTTGCATGATTGCATGAATAATTCAAGTGCATTTTTAGAACTTTTCTTCTAATCACCAGGCAAGTCATGCTGTATAATTCTGGCTCATTTTAGAACCCACAACAAAACACTTTTACATGACAAAAACTTTTACATAAAAGACTGTTGTCAATTCAGTAAGCTGTGTATTGTTGCTGTCGGATGGAAACTTTATGCCCCGCCAAAACCATTCATTTTTTTATATCACTATATAAAAAATACAATAGAGTTTGTATATCTGCTATTTTTTATACGTTTTACGTTATGATCAAGTAGGGCATTCATTTACCAAAAGTAAATCATAAAAAGTTGTGCCCAACAGCGATGATAATGCTGTGTCTAACTGAGAAAGTATTTATACATTTGTGATAAGGTAGTGATACAGTATTTAGTGTGACTCATGCGGTCAAACGTACCATTGCGGTCAATGGCGAATGGCGTCCCCGCTGTGACGATGTCGTAGTTGCAGATCTGGCTGTACTGTGGCGAGCAGTCCTCATCCCACGCCTCTACCTACAGTGGCAACACCACAACACGGATAACATGACATGTCCTTGATTCATGGTTGTGTGTACAGTTTGTTGCGTGGTGTTCTATCTCTCAAAGTGGACCACGATGGAAGCCAGCTTTGGCTTTTCTGTGTAACTACAGAATTGTGACATTATTGTGATTTTTCTACAACACAATAAGCATCGACCTTTGGTTTATCTCCCATTGCTATTTGTCAGTGTCTCTGGCTATTATAGCATCTACATACATAAAAGGTCTTCGTCCTCTATAAGGAAGTCTCCGGGTGGATCAGATTAAACATGTACTGTTGTTGTTAGCAGGAATAAACACAGAAGCACCTGGGAGGAAGTGGACTAAGACGGAGGAGGAGCCAAACCTGAGTTCCTGTTTTACACAATAACAAGCACCACAGCCCCTATGAATCAGCAATACACACCAGATCATCAGCATAGTCAAGGTCTGTGAGATATTTGCTTTATGATGATGTCATACCTGCATGATGACATCATACTGTAGATCTACATGAATAAACAGGATAATGCCATACGCGCAGAATGATGTCATACTTTAGATCTTCATGAAAAATAAACCGGATGATGTCATAGATCTTTATGAATAATAAAGATGTTGATGTGATAGATCTAATAATAACAAACACGACGATGTCATGCCTGCAGGATGGCGTCATAGATCTTGCCCTCCGTCACGGAGGCCTTGTACTGCGTCCGTCGGAAGACGGGAGGAAACTCGTTGACATCATCAACCTGGATGTGGACCACCGCCCTGCATCCAGGAAGAGGAGGAGTTGGGGTTAAAGGAGGTGATAGCGAGAGGTTGAGGGGAGGTGATAGTGAGAGGAGGAACACATCACGGATAGTGAAAGGAGAAGGGAGGTGATAGTGAGAGGAGGAACACATCACGGATAGTGAAAGGAGAAGGGAGGTGATAGTGAGAGGAGGAACACATCACGGATAGTGAAAGGAGAAGGGAGGTGATAGTAAATGGTAAATGGTAAATGGTGCATTTATATAGCGCCTTTATCCAAGGCGCTTTACAGAGATTGTGCATTACATTCACCCATTCATACACCGATGGCAGCGGAAACCATGCAAGGCACCAACTAGCACATCGGGAGCAATTAGGGGTTCAGTGTCTTGCTCAAG
Organism: Protomyctophum parallelum; assembly: GCF_964188405.1. NCBI lineage: Eukaryota > Metazoa > Chordata > Actinopteri > Myctophiformes > Myctophidae > Protomyctophum > Protomyctophum parallelum. Next base: position 35,958,604 of record NC_139709.1, on the reverse strand, counting down.
GACACTTCGACAGTAACTCTGGGGGAGCCCGGGTTCGAACTGGCAACCTTACGGTTACCATCCAGGCACTCTACCCCTGAGCCACCGCCGCCCATAGTGAGAGGAGGAACACATCACGGATAGTGAAAGGAGAAGGGAGGTGATAGTGAGAGGAGGAACACATCACGGATAGTGAAAGGAGAAGGGAGGTGATAGTGAGAGGAGGAACACATCACGGATAGTGAAAGGAGAAGGGAGGTGATAGTGAGAGGAGGAACACATCACAGATAGTGAAAGGAGAAGGGAGGTGATAGTGAGAGGAGGAACACATCACGGATAGTGAAAGGAGAAGGGAGGTGATAGTGAGAGGAGGAACACATCACGGATAGTGAAAGGAGAAGGGAGGTGATAGTGAGAGGAGGAACACATCACGGATAGTGAAAGGAGAAGGGAGGTGATAGTGAGAGGAGGAACACATCACGGATAGTGAAAGGAGAAGGGAGGTGATAGTGAGATGAAAGGAGAGTGAGGTAGAGGGAAGAAAGGATTTTTTCATGTAAACTATCTTACAGTTACTTGTACAACAATCTGACTGTTACTGTACAAAAGTATATAATTAGAATGAATCAATGTGTCAAGAAAATGAAAAAGGCAGCAGATGTTAGTTTAATTGGTTACGCACGCACGCACGCATGCACACACCCGAACACACTCACTTGTGTGATTTCTTCCAGTCTGTGGCGTTGGGTCCAGTGCCACAGTCGTATGCCTGGATAGTGAGGGTGTGTTCCCTCTGGTCCTCACAGTCCATGGGGCCCCGGGCCCTCAGGAGCCCCTCCCCTGACGTGGCGTTCAGGACGACAGCCTCAAACTGGGCCTTCTGCCCCCCGTGGATCTTAAAGGCACAGATCTCCCCTAAAACGAGAGAGAGAAAGAGAGAGAGAGAGAGAAAGAGAGAGCGAGAGAGAGAGAGAGAGAGAGAAAGAGAGAGAGAGAGAGAGAGAGAGAGAGAGAGAGAGAGAGAGAGAGATGGACAGTCATAGCCAATACTAATATCACTGTGTGGATATTAATCCCTCTCAGTGTTAGATTTGCATACTGGGCCCTGGATGGCCCTTATAGCCCTGGTTGGCCGTCACCATTTCGGCCGTGAAGTCCTCCCACAATTGAGAGGGACCAGACTTAATCTGCCTGGGGCAATATGCATTGCAAAGGCAGATGAAGGCTCGCTACGCGAGGTTAGGACAGTCAGGGGCTGAAATTCAGTTTGCCATGTGTTGATGTATTTAAGCCGTTAAGACCTTCACAATTCTACAAATGCCTTCTAATCAGTAGTTCTCAAACATTTTCATGCCAAGGGCCGCCAAACACATTTTTTAAATGTTCAAAAATAGCAGATACATCTGCTATTTTTGAATAGCCAACGCTAAATCTAAAATGACGAAGATGCTTCCCCGGTTTTAATGCGTTAAATTGCCATGATGGAGAGTAGAGGGAAACACACACACACACACACGCGCGCGCACACTCGCGCGCACTTGTGTCTCAGCATCCAGCAGCCCGGGGTGTGAATATAATTGAGCACACAGTCACACACTGCTGTGCGGTTGGAATGAACTGTAATCTTCTGACATACAGTATACTGTAGGCTACAGAAAGCGGGCAATGGAGAGACGCTTTTCAAAGCAAACATCAGCATGCATGGATTCCTCATTGCGGGCAGTCGGTGCATGCCCAGACATTCTGATTTGTGAGCAGTGCAAATTCTCATTCAGTCTCAGGGCTCCATTTTTGTCTCATTCAGTCTTAGGGCTCCATTTTCGTCGCCACCCGCGACGTGGCCCGCAAGTCAGCCGCTGCCCGGAGATTACGAGTATAGGAGCTTGCTCTGTCCCTTAATAGTATTTTGGTCCAGCGTCACCCGCTATTTATTTTGCCGACACCGGTATTTGCGCCTAGAGGTGTGTTCATGGGAGTGTTGGCACGCTTTCCCCTAAATTACTATTTTGGTCACACACATTTGGGAAGCACGAGTGAGACTTCAAGGCAGCAACACATCACTCTTCCATGGGCTATAGACGCGGCATAACGGGCAATGGAGAAGGGATCTCTTAAAGGCAATGGCATGTGGCACGGTGATTGGTTTAATTATTGAAACGCCCAAACCACACCTATGCATAATGTAACGGGTAACAGGTGTTTTAGGGATTTAGACAGGTAAACAAAATACCAACTTTAGTGGGGGAACACCCCTTCCCCACTGCTAAATCCCCAAACAGTGTATTTAGAATGATCGAACGAAAATGGAGCCCTGTGTCTTTTATAACACCATTTAGTTTTTGTCCTATAGTCATCTGGAATTGTTTAGTCTTGGTATAGTATTAGTCTTAGTTGACTAAATATCAAAATCTTAGTCTTTTAGTATGGGTCAACAAAATAAACTGTTCAAGTGTAGTAAATGGAAGCCGTCAGCAAAATAAAAATTGTTGCTGTGAGTCTAAAACAATGGTTCTCAATCCTGTTCATGCCAAGGACCCCAAATTGATGTATTTGGCTGCAGACCCCCATCTGAAAATGTCCTTTCTAAGGGTTTGGCCTATCCAGTTCCACTTTCTCCTTTTGATGTATAGTAACTATTGTCCTGGTTTGTGATCCTCCATAACTCCAAATGTGTGGTTTTGATGGGCCACCACAGCTTGAAAACACTTGGATCTTTCTTATGAGGCCCTCGGTGGTCTTCCACGTTTCAGGGCCAAAATAGAGCAGGACAGTCTTTGCGTTGGTGTTAATTGAAGATCCGTAGCTTGGTGTTGTTAGAGAGTTGTTTTAAATGCCAGCTGTGCTTTGTCGATTCGAAGCTCTATGGTTACTTCTGGTTTCAGATTACTTCAGGTTTCTTCTGTTTTTACGGCTGAGTGATTGGCCTAAGTCATGGAGTTGGTCTGTTAGTCCCCTTCGCACGCTTATGTCTTCTAGGCAAAGGATTACAGCCCCATGCTACATGGGGACAGAGACATTACACAGCAGTGGGTCGTGTAGAAACCGCACTGCCAGGTCAAGCACCAACTCTGCGCTGGGTGAACGTCCCTTTATTATGGCACCTAGAGTTGAGGAACTTATAGGCGAAGAGGGGGTGAGCTGGGATTCGACATTTTCTGTTGACCGTAACAACGCATCTTAACCCTTTTACTGCTGCCATTTATTGAGAAATTAGGACCTAATTCATGCCAGCATTTTTTTAATTTGAGCTCTTATTTTGAAAAGCCACATTTTGCCTCAACCGGAAGTGAGCTTATCCCTGCCAGCTTTACGTTGCCAAGACAACCTTTGTTTACATGATCGAATCATGCCGGTACATTTTAGCACTCCACAACGTCGGCTCGTGCCGTCAAAGAAACGCTGTTTTGACCAAAAATGCCATCTGGGACAAGGAATAGGAGATACAGGCGATTGAAAGAAACGGATAGAATGGATTCTTATGGCGACGGTGAATTAATATGAACGATCCAGTGCAGTGCTAAAAACACTGCTAGCTAACCGGCTAACGTGAGTAGCATTATGGCATGATCAATCATATGCACTATAAAAGCGCAATTGCCGAAGGGCTTCGGCAATGGCAGCAAGCGTTAATATCAAATTAATGCTTCAATTGCCGAAGGGCTTCGGCAATGGCAGGAAGACGGTTAACATCCATGTCGGTCGTATATAATAGTTAGCTTGGAACTGTAGTATTTTACTGTGCTGCGGAGAAGAATAAATGGTCAAACTGACAGCTTGGAGTGGACCTGAACTCCTGCGTGCGCGTCATACAAGTGTCTCGTATACTCTCATGCTTAGCTCCTTGGCTCACGGCTTTTGAACAGCCTACAGCCGCAATAAGCGCTTTGGATCATCTATTTTCACTACTTCATTAATAATGTGTGTGTGCAGGGCTCGACAGTGCGACTAGGTACTCGCATTTGCGACTAAAAATATCACCGTGCGAGTTGTAAAATTAGATTTGTCGCACAGGTGCGACTACAGGATTTGACCATTCAATCGTGATAAAGACAAGTCTCTGTCTACAGCAAGTGCACATTCTATAGTCGCGGTTCTATACCTAAATTTATATTTCTGAACAGCGGTGTCGTTCGCCAAAAAGAGAAGAGCTACAAGCTAACAACGTGTCGAGGCTCAATGCGGTGTTCATTTGAAGATCTGTCCCCTTTGCTCCCGCCGCCCCTCCCCTCACTGTGTTGTTGCTCCGTGCTCTTCCCTGTCACTGCTTGCTGACTGTCAGCAGCGGCAGTCAGAAAATAAGTCAGAGCGAACTCAGCGGGATAGCATTAGCATGATAGCAGATTCAGAAGGAATTGCTTGGACCCCGAAACGTTATTTGCAAAGTTTGTTTGTAATGTTCAAAGTTCAAACGTAACTTACTTTTAACCAAACGCGGGTGAAACAGCGTGCAGCCGTGCACGCGCGCACACACACACACATGGAGTGGACGGATTGATGTTCATCAAAAACAACCCTTGCTTACAAAAGCGTGTGCCCAGCATAAATGATAATGCGAATGACCGAACTGGCTGGATTACCGTATTAATATCAGTCAGTCAGTCAAAGCCAAGGAGAATGTTACAATACTAATTCACCATCGAGCAGCCTCTGCACTGTCTGAATGTCACACTAACATAGTAACATGATAGAACAGCAGGATAAAAACGGATAGCCTGTCTATCCATCCATGAGCAACATATTATCTATCTAGCTCTGGTCCATAGCTCTAATGTGTTGCACGTATTAGAGGTATGGAACAGAGCTACTATCGATCTATCTACAAAGCATTAGCATTAGCATAAAACAAATTTATTATATAGATTATATGAAAACAAACATAATGATATCATGATGAATAT